>NC_073739.1:80535814-80838937 GCF_023634155.1 Falco peregrinus
TGTCCAATACAAACTGGTGTCCTAATGGGCACTGCCCTACACCTTGGAGTACTGGCACTACAGAAAATACAACCATTGTGCAAATACAATGTCAGGTTTTCACTGGTCTTTTGCATGGGGGTGAGGCAGTGGTGAATTATGCCAGGCTGTAAGGTCTATGTGAAAACCATTAGGAGAAGGCTGCTTTAATCAATGAGACTTATCATGATAATAAGTGTTAGGCTTGGTAGTCAGTAGTAACAGGGTCAGCGCCTTAGAGAGCAACTCCTTGCGGAGTGCCAAGAAAAGGGAAAGTGTTTGAGTTTCCAAGGGAAAATGAGCAGCCCACAAGTTCAGCACTAGATCCTCTGTAGTCATGCTAAGAGTCTTTGTTTCTCTTTCCTTCAGCAGTAGGAGCAAACTCCCTGCTTGGATATGTGTCTTCCTTATTACTAAATCCATTTGCACTGGGAATTGCTGGAACGTAGAGAAAACCCAGTGATCTGAGCAGGAGAGAGACCCAGGATGTCCTGAGTTCTCGTGCTAAGGCTTGGCAAAAGAATTGGCTCCTGTAATTTCCTCTTCTCCCTGCAAAGAGGTTAACTCAGTAATTATTCTAAGTAACAAGATCTCCGTATGCTTGGCAAAAGGCCAGAGATTCATCCCAACTTGTGGGCTCACTTCCCTGATGTTCAGGCCAATCGGTGCACTCATGCTGCACAATGAGTTGCAGATGTAGTGATCTCATGTGCTACATGGGTAAAAAGCAGCAAAATGTTTACCCTGCAGTCAAATGCAAATGCAAAAAGACGGGATGCCTGAGACTGCAATGTGAACATCCAAACATGGAATCACCATTACACACATACACACAGAGTTTAATCCTTTACTTTGTTGCCTCATCTTTCCCATCTGTGAAATGGAAACAATTCCATTTAGCTTTGTCTTGCTTTGCCCTGCGGAACTGGAATAAGCTAGACCCTTCAAAAGGACTTTGAAGATAGATCATTGTTTTTCATTACCCTGTGCAACACTTCCCACCACGAAGTGATATTTGAGAATAAAGGTGCAATTCTGCTTTGCCAAAAAAGTAATGCTAACCTTCCACCAAAAACACTGCACTGCTTTAATTGTTAGATGGAAATCAGCTGTGTTTGACAGAGCCATTTGTAACATTTGCCAGTGCTATGTGGTTCTGCACCACCAGCCTGGACCTGGTGTATTTTATTTTTTCCCCTACTTTCTGTGAGGGATTACGTATTGTGACTTTGACCTGGGACATTTCCTTTCTTCAGGAGGATTAAGCTCCGGTTGTTTTTTCTGCTAGCAGCGAGTATCATTTGCAGCCTAAGAAATATGATTTCCTTCTTTTAAAATGGGTCAGACCCTTTTTGGTTTTTTAACCACAAACAATGGAGTTCAGAGAAGAATCCAGAGGAATACGGACTTGGGAGCCTTTGTGGTTTCTGATGTGAAACAGGCCTGTTTAATGCATTCAGTTACTTGTCAGTTGTGAAAGAAATGTCTAAAGTTTCATAATATCAGTTGCGCAAACAACTTACAACTTGTCCTTGGTGCTTAAAATCTGAGCTTGGTTTTAGTAAAGCTTAGTCTATTTTTATGCTTGAACAAGTTTTATTTTCTAGGAGTGGTAGAAAGAAGGTAGAGGATTAACTTAATTTTTTTTTTTTTTAATAGGAGAGAAGTAACTCCATTTTGGATGTCTGTGTCCCATTCAGGGCAATTAAGGATTTCATGTCATTTGATATTCTCTTTGAGAAGCCTAGAAACTGGTTATGAGTTTCTACCCTCGTTAAATTACAACTTTATTTCATTTTAACCCTGGGGAATTAGCAGCGGTTGAAATGCATGCATGCGTGAATTAAACCCCAGCAACGTTGCTATGTCTTTTTTCAATGTGAAGATCTCAAAGCTATTCATCTTATGTTCATTTCTCAGACCTGCCCTGTGAGGCAGGTATGGTAGTTGTATCTTTTCCAGAACTGCAAGATCTGTATGCGATAAACCATACCTCCTCCTTCCTTCTGGAATGGCTCTTACCTTGGGAAGACAAGGAACAGAGGCTGCTACCTGCACATAGATCTATGCAACTTCCAGCTTGAGGTGCTTTTTTTATAGCTCAAGCGAAGGGATGTGACTGAGGCTGTGCCTAATAAAGGACATTGTTAGCTGGCTGAGTAGTAGTAATTCCTCTTTAAATGCTTATGATCCCATTGATTTCAGCTGGCACAGTTTCAGCAGGCTAGAATGGTGCATGTCTGCTGCTGAGAGTCATTGGTGGCCTTAGGGCTTTCTCCAGTGAGGTGTGAGATGTGGATTTGAAAAACAAAGAGCTCCAACTCTGGTTTATCTGTGCAATCCTGCCAGCAGCCCTTGTGTAAGAGGTGAAGGGTTGTTAGCACTTTGACTGTGCTTGCAAAGGTGACAATCTTCCTGAGTTTTTCAAAAATAAAAACCTGAGATCTTACCAGGTAAAGATCTCGGACCGTAGATCTCAACTGAGTTGATCCTGAGTTGTTTAGCCCTGCAACAGGCCTTTTTTGTAGTAGCTTTGGATGCCATAGGCACTAGACTAAATACAAAAAAAAAAAACCTAGGAGAAGATGAATGTCCCTGTGGAGCTTGGGTCTAAACTGGAAGTACATCACTCTCTCATTTCTAGAAGGTACCTTGCTGGGGCAGCTTGAGTCCCTCAGCACGAGCTGCAGCCCGTTATGTGCCCGTGTTGGCTGTTGCGGTCTTGAGAGGTGAACAGCATGACTACTGTGGCAGGTCGTCTCCTGCAGAAAGGCTAACAAAATATTTGTGTATCTTGGGCAGATGGAGGGATGAGTAGCAGAAGCGTGTGGGGAGGCAGGTACTTTTCTAATTACCAGAGAAGGCTGCTCACCTTCACAGACCAGCAGAGCTGGCTTAATGTAGCAACAGCAGCGATTGCACCAGTTGAAGGAACAGCAAAGCTGCCATGGCAACGTCTTCTCCTCAGGGGATCCCAGACAGGATTCTGGCCAAGCCAGCCCAAATTTCTCCTGTGCTTCCCATTGCCGCACTGCCCCTCCAGCTGGCTACAAAAGACAAAATCCAGCCCATAAGCTGAAATAGAGTAAATATTAGTTAAACATTTACAGCTCTTAAGATCTTCCAAGCAATAGAAGCAGCTGTCAAGCTGGAGGATACCTCCTCTGGTGCATGACTCAGTCCAGCCACAGTGTGTCAGGGATGTTAATGGTGAGACTGGCTGCAATCACAGCCTCAGGGAGCGGGAGCGGATTAAGCGATCAAGTCCCAAGTAATTCCCCACCCAGATGACTCAGAGATGAGAAGAACCATGGAGCACCATAGATGGACACTTTCAGTACAGGTCTCTACCTGGTGAAGGTCTTTCCTCCCATATAGTCCATGAAACACCGTAGGAAAAAGGTTCAGCAACCTGCTTCACGGAAGTTCAAAGCGTGCAGAAAAAGTTTTAAGGCTTTTGCACCCCCAGTACCACCACCCCTCAAGATGTTGCTCAGCCTTTTTCTTCCTAGTGAAGCCATCATATGCTGCTCAGTTTCATGGGCTTCCCCCTTTCTCCAAACAATCTTTGTCTGCTTTGCATTAATCATTAATTGCCCTGGCTGGAACATAGGCCTTCTGTGTAGACATTCACAGTAGAACACAGCAGAAAAGGAAGCGGTCTTGCCTCTATTTTAATGTTGCCTCTCAAGCAACTGAAGGTATTGATTGATACTTCTCATGTTTCCAGATATTCTTTGTGATGGGAGAAAAGCTATATTCGCCTAAAGTGGCAGTTGTATTAGATATCAGCCAAGATACCTCTTTAGTGAATTCAAAGCATCGTTTTTTTTCCCAAGTGTCTGTTTCTATGTTGTCATATAAAAATAGATAGATGATTTGTATTACATATTTTTACTCCTAATATGATTGAGTTCTCACAATCAAAACTTTCCTTTCCCCCTCTGAATTCATGCAATAACATATATCACAGCTGCAGTCCCATGAGGACATGTTGGATGACCGTACCTTTAGTGATTATTTCTCATCTGTCCATAAGCACAAATAAATACAGGAGCCATGGATGTTGATGATAGTCTTGTTTCAATAGGTTAGATGTAATTAAGCATTATATAAAGTGTGATAAAATGAATGCATCTGGGTATCCCTTGAAGATTTAAATCCTATTCATAGTCAAATGGCAGCTACTTAGTTTGTGGCTAATTTTATAAATCAGATAAAAGAAAGAAATGAGTATGAAATATGGGTCTGAATGTCAATCCTCCAAAACAGGACCTCTAAAGATCAGACTGCATTTTTAAAAACTTAGGAATTAAGTTACTAATGACTTTGCTAATTAAGATACAGTGTGAAGTGCCACTCATTCCCTGAATAAAAATACACAGTCTAAAGATTTGCTTGTGTAGATTTTTAAAGTCAGTGAATAAAATCTGCAGAAATATTATTAATATTATTCATATTTTCTAAGGAAAAACAGCTTTGAGTCAAAGCAAAATTTGGAAATAATTATTTGGATTTTTAATTTTTTTTATTTTAAAATAATGATTGGCTGAAGAAGCTAAACCAGCAACTGGAAAAAAAGGAGCTGACATTAGGTTTGGAAATTTTGGGAGCCTGTATGATTTCAACAATGAAGATTGTGTTGTGTTTGATGAAGAAATTGCATAAGCTATGTGACAAATGGCCACATACCTCAGATGTCTCATCTGAGTGGTGGGTGTAATGATACCTTTGTCCTTTGTGATGCACTTTGAGATTCTTCAGAAAATGTGCTACATGAAAACTAGACCTTCTTACAGCAGATACATAATCCTGTGTGTGGGAATAGGGAATGGATACCCACATTGCCATAGAACTTAAAGGAGAGGAATAATTTAGTAGAAAAAAAAATATAGGAAAAAGAGATCAAGATATCTGGGGGAAAAGTAGTTGAACGTGATGGATGAAGGTTTAGCTACTTTTCATAGTGATAGATAAGTAATGAGGTTGAACTGCTGAGATATTGTCTGGAAATAGAATAGATGACATTCTTAATAGGCTCAAATTGGTTCTTAATAGTTCAGACCATCTGCTGAAACTGTGGAATAATAAAACTAGTACTTTTATTATGACCTTCATCTAAAGCACACTAAACATTCTGGGAAAGTATGTGGATATTTCTAAATCTATGTTTTGGTTGGGCAGTTTGGAAAAAGCACTTTGCAACAGGGTTTGAGGGTCAGGCTCTGGCGTGGCAGGTATAAAAGCAAACCCAATGAGTTTCCAGCTCTGTCTTGCAGGTGCTTAACAACTTCAGCATCCATTTGAGCCTGCTTCTCAAAAGCTAAATGTGCTGAAGAACATACGTGGAAAAAACATCATCATAATAATACTACTCATTATTATTATTGGTAGTAGTATTTGGAAAAGAGAGAGCAGAGTTCTTAGGTCACCATATCACCCAAACTGTGGGTGGGGACTATTTATAACAGCATATTCTGCTCTGGGCATGCATAGCGATAACAAGATATGTTAAAGTTGCCGAGTTCTTGTTTCAAGAGGAGTATTTCAGTTTGAAGTAGGAAAACCAAAGCCCACAGCTGCAATAAATATGAGCTGAAGAGAGTACTGTAAGATGAAGACAACAAAGCCAGGGACCAGGAGAGGTGTTTATATGTAAGGATGTCTCCTGTTCGTGTCCAATATGGAATAGCTTGAAAGGCATAAAATTGGCAGGAACCCTGTTGTTACTAGGTGTATCTGGAAACTGATCACAGAAACGTTATGTGCATATGATTAACTCCATCTAGCATCTATATATAGCCGTGAGGTTTTTTATGTGGAGATATTTTTGAGGATATTCTTTTACTTCAGATGTAGTAGCTGGAACCCTATGAAAATAGAAACCTAGACTATCATTTCTGTTATTTGATTGTGCAGTGCAAGGTGTAGTAGGCTCCTCATCTATGATAATATAAATAATAGCAGTTGAATAAAAAGAAAACAGACACCTTTGATGAATAGCTATTTCTAAGACATTTAGTGTTCATGCAGTCCCTAGCATTTTTGTTGGTGATATGGGTAACTGCCCTTCTCACTGCCCAGTTTCTATCTGCAAATGCCCATTCCATCATGTGCAGAAAACTATTTGAGCTTTGTTGTGGTTACTGATGTTGAGGTAAAAATAAGTTAAGTCCATCAAAATGTATCTCAGGTGATGATTGCTGACTATTGCAACTCACATGCATTGTAATGCCAAGGAGTTCCATCAGAGACTGGGAACCTGTTCATTTGATGTAGTATAAAGAGAACGGAAAGGTGCTCCTTGGTTATTGGAAACCAAGCACGGAAGATAACATTTCTCCTCTCCAACCTGTGTATGTCCCATTGCAGTAGAAAAGAAATAGGTGTGGGTAAAGGTGGCAGAATGCAAACTGAAGTCCAGTGCTTAAAAGACATTGTTATAAATCATGAAAGAGGAGATCTGCTCCCACCTCTGCTCTAGAGCTGAGTCAGTTACTTGTCCTCTCTGCCTTTTAGTTTCCTGCTCCCAATTGGTGTGTAGCAATATTTACTTGAAGAGATGTCGAGACATAATTTATTAATACTTGCAGAATTCTGTCAGATCCCTGGGAAGCTGGGGTATGGAAAGATATCAGTCTTATTCAAGAATGTCCTACTTGAACATAAAACGAAAGCAGTTTTTCTGCTATGTGGGTAGAAGTTTGTACAAAGATCTTTATTTTTGAAGGGGGGAAAAAGGCTGGACCACTTGGCCTTCAGACCTGGTGATCTGAAACTGCATCAGTGCTTCCAGAGAGGAAATACAGCAATCTCGTCAGAATAGCAGAGGGAAACACAATATTAACCAAGGGTGAATTGGAACCAGCAGTGTTTTTCACAGTGATAGTGGTTAATCATTAAAACAAGGGGCCAGGGGAAGTGATGAATTCTTCATCTTTTGATGTCTTCAAGATTGAAGGCCTCTCTGGAGGAAACATTTCAGATAAAAGTTATTTGGCTGAACAAAGGAGTAACTGGGTAAAAATTAAAGCTCTATGACATGTAAAAGATAGATGATCTACTAGTCCCTCTATGTGTGTGATTCATTTTCCACAACTTTATATGACTAAAGTTAGAGGCCTAAGGTTGAACTAGTCACCCTGAGCTCCCTTTTTAGTCAACAGTAAGAAATAGATGTCTCCAGGGGACAATCCGTTTGACATGCCTTAGATGCCTGTTTCAGTGTGACGGGAATTGTGCTCTGGGGTACCTGTTCTTCTCCATTGGCTATCAAGGAAGCCTATGGTGACTCATTCACATTCAGGCATTTCACTTTTAGATGCCTGAGCAAAGATGCATCCCTCTGTGGGACACCTAGGAGTTGTGGAAGAGCAGCCCTTAATGTATAGGGCAGAGATCTGTTTCATGGTAGTACTTGCTTTGCATCATATATGAGTCAGTTACTGCATGAGTTGTATTCTTGCGTTGGTGACCCATTCTGTGTTTTGAAAGGAGGAACCTGAGAACATCACTGTCCTTTCTTTAGAGGCATGGATGTTGGTAAAGGTAGGCCAAATCCTGTCCTGAGTTACTCTGGTATACAGTCCTAGCAATCTCACAGATCTTTGTGGCATTACCATGCCTTGTTGTCTTAAGAATAAAAGCAGCAATAAGCCATTTAGGAAGGATTAATCCAACTGCCATAGCAATTTGATTCTTTCTGTGTAAGCAAGGATCAGGTGAAGGGCAGATCTGGAAAAAATGCTGTACATCACAGAGCATTTATAAAGCAAAGACTCTTGAGAAAATACTTGTTGAGCATGTGGAGACAGTGTTAAAAACACTTTCATCTTTCATTTCTGCCTGTCCTGTAGTCTTCCTGGCACTGCTCCAAATTCACTTCATCACTTGGCATTACTTGGTTTAGACCTGTGCCTCTTGCAATTCCCGTTAACAGCGGGCTCCTGTGTAGTGTATCCAAATTCCTCGAGTCTAGCCCTGTCGCTCAAGATGATGAGCCTGTCATCATGCTAGAGGTGTGCTCCCAGCTGCTTGGAGCAATGCTTAGCACACATCTGAGTTGCACAAATGTTCTGTTTAAGATAGGAGTTTAATCACCTCGAACACCCTCCCTTGTCAAAGGAAGCCGTGGGTGCTTCAGGCAGGTTCTTCAGCACAGGAAAGTCTGTTGTTGGCTGTCTATGGACCATGGCGGGGGAGATGTGTCCTAGATGCCTCAGTCATGTTCACAGCGCTAGATGGTTTGGATTGGTGGTGTTGGTTGACCTTGGACCACATACTAGCTAGGAAGCTTTGCAGTGCATTGGTGAGTAGATAGAGGATTCCCAAGGCAGACTCGGTTTATCATTTTTTATATAATTGCAGAGAAGTTGAGTTCTGGCCATACATCAAGTCTCAGTCCCTGCCGCTTGCCTGTGATCAGGCTACCTTTTCCTGGTCTGTTATCTTCCTGCACAGTTCCTCTTGAGTGTCCAACAGCTGCTGCCATCCACCTAAGCAATAACAGAGCAATCCTGGCATATCTCACTGGTTTGGATAAATTTGAATTTCAGAAGCTTTGTGAAGTAGAGGGGCTGTGTAAACATGTGTCGTTGCAGACGCCATGCCCAGATTGGGTCTCTGCACCACTGATCCTGAAGATAGCAATATGTTGCCTATACCCCTCTGCATGCGCAGCCTGATGTGTGGAGCAGTAACGGCGCAACCAGATGGCGCGGGAAGAAACGGGATTGTCATTACAAGGTGGCTCTTTTTGATTCTTCGCATATGCAATTTGCAGGCTCCCGTGATGCTGTACCGCAGGCTGTTTAGCCATTCCTCAGTTCCTACTCACTGCTGCAGGGAAATCAGATCCCCTCCCATTATGGGGGACATGATACTCTTGCCACATCCAGTTATTGCTGACATGATGGTATGTGCATCGCCTCAGCCAGTGGTGACCTTTCTGTCTGCAGCAGCTCGTCCCAAGGTGCCCATGGTAATACAGTGGTTGAGGTGAGTGTCAACCTGCTGCTTCCCTTGGAGGAACACAACTTGCTGTGCTGGAGTTTTCTGTGCAAAGGTTTCCTGGGGAAAATCGCCGTACACTGTCCTAAACTGTGGATAAAGAGGAAGTTTTGCACTTTTGGAGCTTACACATGCTTTCCACTTGTAAAAATTCACCGTCCCATTAAGCAGAGGCCTTTCAGTGCAGTTTTCTCTCCTGCGTCACACACTTCTGATGTCAACAAGAGCTTCACTTGCAGCGCAGGTGCAGAAAATGCCTAAAGGGTCTCTCCAGCAGGAAATAAACAGCTGAAGCTTTCAGGGTGACCTATGAAACCTTGGCTCTGAAGTGACATTTGTTTTTTCCGCTTTTCCAGATCTTACTATAGTCTGATAGAATGTGAGAAATGCAGAAATCTCCTTATATTTCTAACGCTTTTTTTTTTTTTCTCTTGAAAAATCTTGGAATTTTGTTTTGCTTTAAACTGGGATCTTTCATGGTTTTAGTCACTGAGATTATACCCTTCTTCCAACAAAAGGGAAAATTGGAAAAAGTTACTGGGATGCATTAGCTGGCTTGAAGATACGAAAATGTCTGAGAAAGCATTACTGGTCCCCATCAAGGAGTGGTTCAAGAGTTGGTATCTTAGAATCATAGAATCATTTAGATTGGAAAAGACTCTTGAGACCATCGAGTCCAATCATAAACCTAACACTACCAAGGCCACCACTAAACCATGTCCCCAAGAGCTACATCTACATGTCTTGAAGCTACCAACAACTTACGGAGATATGCAGCACCATTCAGACTTCTCTGTGGCTTGAGATGCTTTCTCATTGCTAACTGCTTTTCTGACTCAGGTACATGGTTGCTACCATATTGTGGGAAACATTTGCTAAGAGATAATAATAACTTTTATCCTGTGATGGAACGTATGTCCTATGAGATGCTAACCCCACCTTGGGAGATGCAGAACAGGAGGAGCTTATGACTGTCTTCTAATGCTCAGCTGCTTGCCTTATATCCAGACCCTCTGCTGCACCTGGAGGACACACCTAGGAGCAGCAGCAGAGAAACAGGAAAGTTTTTATTTCATCACTAAATGAATGGACTCATATTCAGAAACTTAATGTTTATAACGAGGATATAAGGTTCTAAACCCTTTCTGTTATTGCTAATGAAATCTTGAATTCCACAAAAGCTGACCTTCATTCACTCAGGAAAGCTTCCTAGATACTGAGTAAATGAGTTGTTGTTTTTAAGTCTTGAGATTTATTAAACATCAGAACTCAGGAAATATTGCACCAGTCAAAGCCTTATTATTGTCTTATTACAACTTCCAATTACTGACTGTAGCCAACACCAGATGCTTTAAAGGAGTGTGCAAGTAATCACGTATGAGACAATAATAGTAGTTACAATTTGCTCATAAGAAAAATAGCTTCTTATCCACTGCCTCCACTCAGTGTTTGGCATGTATCCTGCAACATGACAGTTTATATCCTATTACATATATGTATTTTAAAATGATAGCAATTTGCAAAAGAAGGGACTGGGACTTGGGAGGTCTGAATGAGATTGCAGGGTTATCCCCTGATGGGACAGGTGACATAGGCCAAATGACTTCATCTTTCTGCACCTCCATTTCCCCACCTAAACGCCACCAAAGATCTTGACACTCATAAGGGTCCTGAGATCTATGAACTAAAACTGTGATAGAAGAGCAAGGGGAGGTTAAGCGAAAGATCAGACTTTTATCTTAAACATGAGCAATTTTTACAAGGATTGCCTAAGACAAAAGTTAAACCAGTTCAAGAGAACACAGTGTGCTGTTCTCTTTTTTTTGGATTGTGTACTCCAGGCACTTGGCAGTGCCTGTGTGCGAACTGATGGGTGTGCAATCAATTTGGCTGGTTCTCCCGTGCAGTCTCTTCAGTGCAAACCCTCCGCTCATTTGCATGGATCATTCACTCAGTGGAGAGGGAAGCGCACTAAAAACTGAAAGAAAAAAATCCCCCAGGCAGCCACTTCTGATCATACTATTCACTGCTATTATTTTAAAAAGAGGATCGTAGACGTACAAACAGAAAGTCCTTGTTCTGTTCATCTTCCTGCAGCCGACTCAAGAAACTGTCTTTCGTCCTTCCTTTGCAAAGAGCGAGCTAGGAAGTTAATGAAGGCAAGAAATGGGTTGCTTATCCCAGATTTTGTTTGAAGGTCTCCTTGCAGTTCCCTGTGGCTCAGACATGTTTTTATTATTTCACTTTTAACCTTCTATTTCTTCTTTTTCTTTTTCTTTTTTCTTTTTCTTTTTCTTTATTCTTCTCCTTCTCCTTCTCCTTCTCCTTCTCCTTCTCCTTCTCCTTCTCCTTCTCATTGCCCCCTTAAGCTAAATGACATATTATGAACCTTTGTGGTTTGGTGGTTCTTAATGAGAGTACTGAAAAACAGTAATATGCCAAATACGTGTGACAGAGTGTTCCCTCCTCCCGCTCTCAGCTCCCTCCCTGTCAGCTGCTGTGGTTCTTCATCATGTTTAACCACTCCCAGCTTTCAGAACATATTGGTTTCCGTTCTCAGACCTGCTTTGTCATTTCTTGCAGCTGTTTGTTTCGCAGCACGGTCAGTGTTTGTGGAGTAGATCAATCCCACCTTGAAACTCTCTTCTCCTCTCTTTGCCCTCCTTGCCTCTGCAAAGGTCACATAGCTGTTGGGGTGTCTGTGCTTATGCTGGGAGATATCAGGAGGGAGAAAGATAAACCATTAATAAAGGACGAGTAAAGCAAACTGCAGAGTAGCAGGCACCGGTCCTACACCCTATCAGAGCGCAGGAGATTCACACTGAGCCTTGAAGATCTTTTTATGTGTATTTAGGAAGGTGGTGGATAAATGCTGGGACACGATCAAAAGCACCCACTTGCCATTTGAATCAGGAAGGGACATAGCAATGCTTCAAGCTTCTGTGTAGAGTTTAGGGGTTCTTTTGCCCTGATTTTAATGAGCTGGTGTCCAATTTGGGGGAGAAAACCAGTGTTTCCATAATGCGTATAATACTTCACTACTTTTGTGGAAGGCAATAAGCACTCAAGTACCACTTGGGAGGGGATACCTGCAGTCTTCTGCAGCGGTGCTCCAAAAAGGTAGTATTTGTAGTATATCCTCTTCTGGGCAAGGGGCTGCAAGCTTAAAATACAAATAAACTTTAATTTTTAAAAAAGATTTCGCATGACAGCAGTTGTAGCTGGACAGAAACAAACTTCAGAGCCTAAGCTAAGCACAAAGTGTAGGCATGCCTTAATTTAGAGTTTCCCAGATTAGATTTCATCCCACTCTCATGCAGTCACTGCACCTAGAGAAAGGACACGGCACTTCCAGCAGCTGCTGGGACGGTATCAAATAGAAAATGCTTCTGCACCAACATGACCTGACTGTAGTTTCCTTTGGAATATTCCATTGTAAATTGACAAGCCCTTACAGAATAAACTGGTGGGAGAGTTAAATATTTGTTTCCTGCACGCGTTACTTTCTGCACAAAACACAAGTGACTTTACAGATGATTTAGTTTCGGGTTTTTTTCCTTTTCCATGGAAGCTCCTGGGTTGGAGTGGGTCTTGTGTACTGCATTTCATGTGAGAAACATGCTTGCTGTTCTCCTTTGAAATGTCAGTTATGAAATATCCTACAGAATTATTAATATATTTCAGGGTAGTTCAGTAATCTGAAGTAATTTTGCTAGAATATTTTTCTGAAAAGAATGGTTTCTAAATGCTGTCTAGCAGTTGACAGCCCCAGCCAGAAAAGTATATGTAGGGGAAAGCAGTAAGTGCTTCTTGTAGTTTATAAGGTGCTACAAAATCTATTAAAAACAGAATAGAAATGTTAAATATTCATTATATTCTTACAACCCTCCTGAGAGATGCCAAAAGGTACCAAAACATTTAATTCACTAGCATCTCAAATATATGCATGTTTCAACAACATCAAAAATTATGCAGCAACTCTGGTTCATCCACAATAGTCATTTCATATTATAAGTTTTCTGAGGAAAAACAATATATATATATATATAAACCCACGTATAATCATTTCAGGTCCTTCTAGGATTAAAAAAAAAAAAAAAAAAAAAAAAAAGGCAACAAAACAAATAGAAGTTAAAAGGGGGAAATATCACCATACTTATTTATAAAATACTGCATCTCTTGGCCTTGGCCTTTAATTTTCACTTGCAGGCAGTACTGCTCCCTTCTGAGTGCTACATATTCTATATGATCAATAATGAAGTGGTGTGCCATCAAGAAACATGGCAGTATACATGCCAGGAGTCCAGATACTCCCTTTAGAATAATTGTGAAAGCAAAAGACATGAATTATGGACATCTGATGGACCAGTTAATCCCCTTGAATATTCCTAAAGAAGCAAACAAAGGGAAAACAAACCCCAAAGAAATAAAACTAAAGTCTCTATCAGTAGTCCCAGAAAATAAAGTCTTATCATAAAAACAGTGACCACTGTAACCCAGTCCATGAATCACGGCACTTAAGCCTGAAGAGTCACATTCCATGTTGACACAGACCTTCAGTAGTCCCATTAAATGTAATGGGGTTGCACAAGATGTAAATCACTGTAAAATATGAACCCTGATCTAATTTCTTTCTCTGAGATTAATTACTTCAAAGCCATTGTTGCTTATTTCCTCCTCCTCTAAAATCCTAGAAAAACAGAATTTTTGAAAGCAAGTTGTTTGAACTCTCAGCACCCTTCAAAGAAAAGCTGCTGTAACTCTCCATGCATTTTCAAATTAGACTAAAACACGGGAAGAGGTTTCTTGTTTGAGACTTTAGGTCAGCAGTGGGATTTATTGGACGACGTACTCATAGCTGAATATATTTTAGGAGTGAACTAAATCAGCAAGGACAATATTTGTGTATATATTGGAGTATACTGAAAAATAATATATGTGTTCTGGTGAAGAATTAGCAGTCTGTTGCATTATTTCCCTGGGAACTAGAAGGCAAATGACCCTTCTGATAGGAAATGACCCTTTTGATATACTTGTGAATATTCAGTAGGGACTGTTAACATCTATTGCAAGAAGGTGGATTGAATGAGCTGAAAGGCCCTTCCAAATATATTTTTTGAGACTGAGTGGTGGATTTCAGGCCACTAACAAAAAAGGATAACAGCAATAGTTGCAACAACCTGTATGTGTGTCTTTGTATGATGAGTGGGAACAAAACACAGTAAATCTACTTGTCTTTGCCTTTTTATTACTTCATCTGCTGTTCCTAGAAAAATCTCCTTTTACCTGCCCAGCATCAAACACAATTTTTTTTTTTTTTAAAAAGAGGTGTCTTCCAAATCTTGACTGTCTTGTTTGCATACGCATAGATGTGAAATTGCCACAAGCAACATTCTGCCTGGTACAAATGAGACTTTCAAAAATATATTAAACTGTCACAGAATTTATGTTTTTTAATGGATCACAAAGTTAGGGCTTTGTAACACCACACACAGGGTTATCTACATTTCATAGGTAAATACCACTTGTGTTTCAAGCTACTAAGGTAGGTTTTATCCGTGCAGAAGGTTGCCCTAGGTCACCACTGAAGGTATTACATATTGCACCATTTTTCCTTGCTGAGCTCTTCATAAATGACCACATGGTAACTGAAGCACATGGTATTAGGGCGCTGGTGGGTCAGATATCCCTGTGTTACTGAAAAAGCACTAAACATCCTCAGAGCTGTTTAAAACAATCCAAAAATAGTTCATCTGTAACACAGGTGGATAATCAGAATATGGGTGGTGGGTGGTGGTTTGCAGATTTTGTCAGTATGCATTTGGGATGACTTGCATAACTGATTCATGGCCTCATCACCCATGATTAATGCGCTATAAAGTTACAAGAATGAAAAACTTCACAGGCACTTGGTGAAGCAGGGGCCCTGCAGAAAAGAACAGTATGTGACCATGTAATTAAAGTCCGTACCATTAATCTGTTTGCAGAAATGGACTGAATTGAGGTCACGCTCACAAACCCATCATGTCATGAGATCTTTCATGTTCTTGTTTTTGCCAGTGTACTGTTTTTATGACAAGCTTTTATGTCATTTATTATGTGCACTTATTAGTTCTCACATAAAAAATTGGGGAAATAATGACAGGTAGTATGCAGTTCCTCATGCATGCTAGTTTGCTTTTCTTGTATGAGTGATACTTTCTCAACTGTTTTTATGAAGTTATTGGCCTTCCGTCATCAGGTGCAAGGAGTTAAAATAGTTAATTCATTTAAATGTGTGTGTCCTCACTGTATTCAGATACTTCAAGGCGACCTGAACCAAAAAAGTCCCCTGTTGTGGTAGGCACTGTGAGAGATGGGTCCTGTTCCTCAGAGCTTACAGGCTAAAGACAAAACAGGGGTATGCAGCAAGAGAAGGGATGGATTATTAGTTCTCTCCTTTCTGGACAGAAAGCCACAGCCTTTGGAACAACAGACTCTGCCCAAACCTCATCATCTTCCAATAACACTGCTTTTATCCTTAGACTCCAGCCATAGCCCATGGACCTCTAGAGCACAAGTTAGTTTTTCCATTGACATAAGCATCCTATGGAAGTGCCTCTTTTTCTCTCTTTCTGACCACATAAATGCCTCTGGATGACACTAACTGTGTTCCTAAATCAGGCATCTTGACTAGGGAGTAAGCCCAGCTCCTATTAAATCCACCCTTAAATGCCTAAATAGGAGCTGAGCTCTTCTGGTGTTATTGCTGGTAACAATAAAATTCCTTGCTCAAAGTCACAGAAGATGTAAGAGAATAAGAGGAAGTAAGAAGTCTTCTAAATATCTATCCAGTGTCTTAATCACAAAACTTTCTTTCCTCTGAACATGCTTTTTCTTATCCTTTGGGCTTGATTTTCTAGTAGGTTAAATCTGCTCCTTTATTAATACTTTAACAGCACTTCCCAGTAGTAGATCCACGCTGATGGGGAGCAACAGTTCACTGACTTAATGGAGATTCCCTCATTTTCCCTTGATGGGAAGGGTGATAGCTAACATACAACTGCTTGAAACTTTTAAGTATTTAAAGCATTGCAAGCACATGAGAGAAGGTGAGGAAGGGATGGTGGCAGTGAGAAGAAAACTGCACGCTGGCTCCCAGTCAAGAGCCCCCTTTCTGATTTCAGATAGATCCAAAGGACTGCCCTACCATAGCTGGAAGAAAGGCTAATCCCTGGGATCATTATATTCACAACCTTGCCTTGTGATCTTTATAAATCTTTCTCTGAACACAGAGGATGAGCATCCTAGTGGGATTGTCAAAACGCTTTTTGTATGAACGTTTGGTTCAAAAGGAAACAGAGCACTGTGAAGTGTCCGTGAAGAAGCAACCATCTGAAGGTTTGCCTTATGAAAGATTAACTTGCATCCTACAATTTCTTTCTTTCCCTACCCCACCCCACACAAAAGCTCTTTTTAACGGTTCATGTTTTAAATGCACATTGTTTAATTATTTATGCATCCTGAGCCATATTTTCTGTGTTTGGAACTTTTGCTGTGCCGCTAACCTTTTTATTTCACACCGCTGAAAGCCCACGCTGCACTGTGTACAGAACAGCATCTAAAGGTTCCCTGGAGAATGCACGCAGCAAGTGTGTAAGGCTTGTTTAAATGTGTGTGTGAGATGGGTTATTTGCTTGATTGCTTTGACCGCTAAATCAGGGAGTGTGGCAAACCTAGCAGCATCCTGGCAAAATGTTTTCAGAGATAGTGCAAAAAATAATTTTTACTGTGTGTAAGGTTTTAATTATGCCTTCAAAAGAAGTATCTTCAGATGGGTTTGCTGATGCACATCTCCCAAAAATGATGTATGGATAGAAGGGGTTTTAAAAGCATTTGAGGCTAAGTAAAAGAGTAAGGAGAGAAGAATCACAAGAGTGTAGAGCATTGCTAGCAAGTCTCATGCTATCTAGGATTGATTCTTGCTCCAGGCTCTGATAATGCAAACATAGACCATGCCCTGGATTAATGTGCCTACATTTCTAATGCAAGCCAAGTCAGGACTGGAATCCTTTTAAGGTGTTTACCTCTGTTAGTCTTGTAAATGTGGGCTCATGCGCACATTGGAGTGCTGGTCCAGCAGCTCAGTGTAGTTACTGAAATCCACCCTTGCTCAACATTATGTATCCCAGGTTTTCTCCTTATGACCATCAGAGATTTCTCAGACCCATATCAGAGTAGCCTTGTGTTGATTAAGTGCAATAAAATTCTGCAAACAGCAGAAACTCTGGGATTACTTCAGAAACATGGAAGGGAAGAATGGGAAAGATATAGATAGATCACCCTGATGTCTCTCTTCCTATCATTGCACAATTGTTCCCTGTAGCATTTTCTCCATTCCATATTATTTTTTCTAGTCCTACATGCTCAAAAAACAGGTTTCCTGTTACATTTGTAGGCTGCCCTATAACTTAATACATCTCACTGTCAGCAGGTTCTAATATTAAGCCTCAATTTCCTTTCAATTCATCCCTTTCCTCCTATTTGTGTTGTGAAAAGCCAGCCATCTCTTCAGCTGATGATAGCACAGGGCCAGGACTGAGAATGGGAGTTTTGCTCAGCCTTTTGGCATTCGATGGGCTCTGTTTTACAATGGAGACTACATCGATGTTATCAATTCCACCTGCATTAGAACATAAAGATTAGCTTAAAGAAGGATATATGCCTTCAATGTTCAGTGCTGGCCCCCTGGGGTGGGGAAGTTTCTACATCAAGTCAAATTTCACTTTATCTGAGAGCATATTGCAATCAGACATTGTCCCTTTTCCATCTGCAAAGTAATCTGCAGAATCTGGGCAAGTTTTCACCAAGGGAGATGTCATGGCCTATTGCGAAATAACTCTTCATTTTCCAAAACAATCTCATAGCTCAATCTTTCCCATACATGGAGTCCCCTCTCTACAGCACACAGCAGTAATGATACCCACTCTGTATATAGTGTTTGTGGAGTTTCTTTAGTTTTGCGTTTTTTATTTATTTATTTTTTTTTTCAGAAGAAAATGGGATCAGGCATTTTGAAAGCACTTTTGTTTATTCTGGGAGAAATCCATCCAAGACAAGTGAACCATCAGCACCTACTTCTCAGTAAACAACTGTCAGGGGTTTGTGTAAATGAGGGCTGCATATGTGGGGGAGTGTGTCTGTTGGTGATTTAATTACTCCATGAATCCCCTCGTATCCCTAGTAACCTTCATGTTTTCATTTGAGTTACATTACACCATAGCATTGCAGTTCTTTTCCCCAGACCATCACTGGTTCTTTAACTGGATTGTCAGACAGCAGCCTGGTTTTGTTTGCTGCCTGTGTTGTTGTAGCATGGGCAGAAAATCTAAACAGGCACCCAAGACCCATCCTATGTGCTTCAGAAGAGATTTTATGCTGCCTTGATGCTTCTTAGGCTCCCTCACCAACTCCTGCATTAAGCCTTGCTGTCCTGAAAGGGACAAACTTAACATCTTTCCTATCAGGATGTATTGGTTGGAAGGGAGAAATGTTATCAGTTCTTTAACAAAAAGAGCTGTCACATTAGCTCCCCAACAAACCAAGTAGGCATTGCACACACTTCAGCTAAACTTTGCAGCTTGTCTAGTCATCAGAGGTGCTGGTGCCAGACAAACCCACCCACAAGTCGCCGAAAGATACCTCTTCTGGGTCCTGGGCTTGCTGTCCTGATGGGAGTGGAAATCAGATCACTGGAGCTTAAACTAGGTGACCTGCTCCCCTTATTTCCTTGTAAAGGCATTCTCCTTAAGTTGTGTGTTTTGTAACTGAACAGGACCTTCAGGGAAGATGATGAGCTGAAATGGTAAAAGCTTAATGAATTTCACCCACTGTTGTTCTTTTTTTTCTTCTAAACTGATGCTTTTCAGCCTATGTTCCTTTCAGAAAATAGTGCAGACATCCTTACTTTAGCAGGGCATCTCCTAGATTTGGGAAAAAAACCCTGTGAAACATCTTTTTTACTAAAATCATGATTTATATTATAATAGTAGCTAGAAGCCTCTGACAAATTTGTGGTTCAGTTTTGCCCAATAATCACACTAGAGAAGACTGTCCTTAGATGTATCAAAGGCCATGACATAGAGAAGTCAGTGGTAGATGCAAGAATACAACAATGATCTCCAAACTGCTCAATCAGTTAGACCATTCTTACTTCCACAGTCCTGTGTGTTTTCTAGGTAAAATAGCTAAAAGTGACAAGAATGATAAATTGGCAAATGAAAGAAAGAAGCAGGGATATGAATCCTTCAAAGGATGCTCAAGAGCCAAGGCTCGGTGCAACATCAATGTGGTCAAAATCTACTGACCAGGTGGGTGGCAACACTCCTACTCCCTATGCTCAGGTGAGATGTCTAACACCAGTGATCTCTCCCTAGCATTTCTCATAATGATGTGCCCTTTTTCTCCCCTCTGCTGCAACCATCAGCCTGGGGAACAGTGACCAGAAGTCAAAAATTCAGCTAGAGCAGAGTATTCCCACCTCAAACCATGTTAAATCAAAGCAGAGTAAAGCCCTTCCAGTCTCACAGCCATTGCCTGCACTTGGCTGAGAGGGCTGAGTAGCACACTACTCATTACAGGTGTGGTGAAGAAGCTTCTCTGGAAGCACCACAAATGGAGCAAAGATGCTCTTGTTGGAAATAACCTATAGAAGAAGCACGAGCAAAAGATGCCCAGAGGCAGGTGATGGTGCTGCTCCATGGGCAGCTGTCTCAGATGCATTCTTCCTGTGGTCAGCTGTTTGTACCCTGTGGTCAACAGAACACCCATAACTTAAGATTTTACTGATGAGCAAACCTCAAAAGACAAGATAAAAGTTTGAACAAGAAGCTAGAAGCGTGGTCATCTGCACAGCATGACCAGCTTGAATCCTGGTGACAGGTTTTCTCTGTTTTCAAATGTCCGTTTGTATAATGCGGCATTTTCAGAGAGATCTCAAGGAAATGTTAACCTCTGTTAACTCACAAAAAAAGAATGGGTTTAGATCTGAACTGCGTACATAAGTTTGTTCTTTGTTTTTTGGTTGGGTTTGTGGTTTTGGGTTGTTTTTTTTTTTTCTAAAATACTTTTATTTGCCTGGGAACAGTGGTGAAAAAGGCACAGAGACTCCGAGATTATCTCTTTACTCTTCCATGGCTTACCTCAACAAGGAAAAAGTCATCTTTCATTCAAGAACAGTTCAAATTAAGGCTTTAGATGTTACAGCTTGATAGTGAGGAATGAAAAATTCTCTGCTTCAGGCAGGAGGGATGACATTAGGCAACCCCCATGTAAGTCACAATGTACTGTATTCACAATGCATTTTCAAAAAACTTCAAGGATTTCTATGCAGGGAAAAAAAAACCCAAAAGAAACAACAAAAAAAAAAAAAAGAAAAAAGAAAAAAGAAAAAAGAGCTGGAAATCTTGAAAGTTTTGTCAGGAACAGCTTGGGTTTCTGTACACTTCATTGGTCAGGAAATGATTCCGAAACCATTGTAAAGTTGCAAATGTTCAGAAACTCTTTTGTAAAGACCTAGTTCATCCCTTTTGAGTCTGATATGGAGCAGCAGGAAAAGGGTTAAATGTGCATTACAGGGCACTGATGTAAATTGGGCTATAGTCACCCTGCCTCCCTTTAGTTTTCTGATTTAGGTGCCTGAATTAGTAGCTCAGGTGCCCTATATAGTCAGCAGGGTGATTAGCCTGCTCTGATGTCCCCTCTGGAGGCCTCATGGACTCTATAGGGAACCCAAGCTCCTAAACCAGGGGTCGGGCAGAGTCCGGTGGCCAGAGCCATGCTCTGCAGATGCTCTGCCCTGACTGATGATCTGCAGCAGGCTTTTCTGCAGGTGGGGCTGGAGGTCTGATCCCTGCAATATTTTAATAGGTGGCCTTCCAAACGTGATCTTCTAGCTGACCAGGTCGCTCCAGGCTCCAGCCTTGGTAACAAACAGCTCAGTCATGTGGTGGAAACTTGGATTTGAATCCTGACCTGAATTTCTTATATTACCACCGACTCCAGAATTTATTTTCTGTGGTTCCTAACTAAAAACTCTGTTTCTGGAGGGCAGGAGCTGAAAGCACAAAGACTTTTCTTTAATCGCAGACTTTTTCCTATCTTGCTGAAAGCCAAACCCCGGTAAGCCGCAGACAGCCCTGCTGAGCTGTAGCCTCTGTCTGAAGTGTCCCCTCCTTTTCAGACAGGAGAAACACGACAAGTCTGCAAGGGAAGGAAATCTAATTATATTGCACATGTTCTAATTTAAGTTGCTGTGGGTTGCTGGGAGTTTGAGCAGCAGAAATACAAGGTCACTTCTTGCCTGCAACCGTATCCTTTGCGTGATGAGGAATGGATAGACCTGATAGCTTTTCCTGGTGTAATTACCTCAAGGGGAGGTGACTAGGGATCTTCCCCAGTCTGGGGTTTCTTCTAGTGAGGAAAAAAAGCCCTTTTTATAAATTAAATGCCCACCAACACACACAGATACAGATGCATGCATACAGAGGGGCAAGTAGAGCATTGCAGATGTGTTAACAACCACAGATGCATGGATAATCCATTTTGATATCACCGCAAAGCTAAAGGTGTTAGAAAAAAACACTTGCTCATGGCTTTGCAGCGTGGAAATCACAGCCCTGTATGTCTGAGACTTCCCCAAATCCCAGCGGGCTGGCTGCAAAAAGGTGCCTGCTGCCCTGCAACACAGATGCGTGTTTTTCCTCCTTTGGCAAATGAGGATTCCAGTTGTGTCTGTGATGCCCATGGCCACTTCTGATGGCAGATGCAGGCTGATATAGCAAAGGATCCATTTCTTTGTACTTCAGCCTGACATTCACTTATTTGAAGCCACATTCATCTAAATTGTAAAATGCCTTGGGAACGTGGACTTGGGACCTTGGTCATGGGAACCTTCATGGGCAATGGCAAAAGTGAGGGTGAGGAAACCTAAGCTTTTGTTCTGGCACTGGGGAAGGGATATGGAAAGACCTTGGGCAAACCACTGAGCCTTAGTATTTCTATCTGTGGAGTGCAAAGTAATGACTCCTACCTCTTTCATGAAGCGCTTTGAGATTTATCAAACAAAGACTTTAGATACCAACAAGGTCTTTTTACTTTGTGTCAGTGATGTGGACAAGTAACAAACTTCTGTTATTTGTTTTGTTTATGCATTGCTTTATAATCCCCTGCCACACATAAACACACAAATACACTGTTTTTACTCACCAAAGTAGTATTTTTAAGAAATGCATATCCATAATTCCTGGTCGAGAAGGGCATACAAGCCAATAGAAATGATTGCCTGTTCTGGATATATTTACAAGGAGATGCCACCAGATGGGAAGATGTATGTTGATGAGACTAAACCCATAATTTTTAATACCTGCTGCTGCAGCCCATCCATCTGAGTCCTTTTCAGTCTGAAAAAACTGTGTCCCTGGATGGGGCAGGAAGAATTTAGTTAATTTTTTTTAGTTTAACTCTTTTACCGAAGGCTAGCCTTTGTGCACAGCTCTGGCTTCTCTTTAAATATTCCCTTCATTAGTAACAGTAAATGCAAAATATGTTAAATGTGGGGAAAGGAGTGCCAGGAAGCTTTATTTCTTTTCTGTCTTCATCTCTGGAGATACTATGCATGCAGGTATCTGGCAGCCTCAATTATGCCTTACCTACTCCGGTGGGGGGTGGGGGGTGGGGGTGGGGGTGGGAAGGGGAAAAAAAAAGTTACTGTAATAAATCGCACAACCTCTAGTCAGGGAAAATCTGAATTCTCAGATATCCATAACAAGCTGAGCAGTCTGCAGCAGCAGAAATTACAAGTGCTGCACACTGAACTGAAGTCTCTGGCACTTTAAAGTGCACATTTTCCAGCTTTGCCCTTTCCATAGTATTCCACAGGGGCCAGCCATCGCAACTGCTGATAAGGTCATGTGCAGGGTGGGTGATGAATCTGCACTGATTTCAGAAGGTTTTTCTGTCTGGTTGCAGAAAATAGATATGCATGTATCCTTGAGAGACATTCTTAAAGGGGGACTATGCAGGAATGATTGCATTATCTAGTGTAAAACAGAACAAAGGGGAAAAAACTTCAAAAGAAATAATTATTCAGTAATAAGTAAATACTTTACTGGAATAGTTTGCATTTTTTTCTTATTTGAAGTATGCTTAAAGCAGTCTCTGAGCCAGTGACTCCAACATATGCAACCTTTTTGTACAGTGGTTTGAGACTTAGCTTTTGCTCTTCTTTCTCCCCTCTACACCTAGAAAAACCCCAAACACCCTTCAGAACATTGAGTGTGACATTTGGATTGAGGCAGAGACCTACAACAGTCCAGAGGTTTGCATTTGGGCTCATGTTTTCAGACTGTGATGCAGCATACAAAACAGCAGAGGAATTTAAACCAGAAAAGACCAAGTCAATACATTCTTCCATATTTAAAACACAACAAAAGAAATAAAAAAAAGCAGCCAACACCTTAAACTGACTCCATGGTCCTTCATGTCTTCAGGTCCAGGACATTTTGATTTCATGCTGTTTTACAGATGTCAATGAGACTTAGGTGTGGACTGGGTATCAGACTCTACGCCTGATCTTAAAGTTCAGGGGAAAATCTTGGCTATTTGGTGAGGACAGAGTCAGTTTGGAGGAATATTTCATGTACATTTGCCTCTCAAAAGTCCGTGCTCAGTCAGCACAGAGAAATGGCAGCAGGAATGACAGTGACTTGCCCTGTGCCAGGTTGCTAGCCTTAAGTGCATTGAGCTGGTGGTGTTTGGCATCACTCACGCTTGCAGAACCACATGTGGTACAACACCGACCATCCTTGTCCCTTGGGGAATGGCACCTCACCAGGCTTGTTGAGATAGGAAGGCCCTTGCTAGTAAATCAGCTCTGCTGTACCAGTGGGACACACTGCTTTACAGCAACAGTGAATACGGCAAGTGAAATGAATTGTTAAAAAATGTGAAATATTCTTTTTGGTGCCAAGGATGAGGAGGAACTGTTGGGATGAATCCCAAACTGAGGTATGGCTAGGGAGGGAAATTATTCCAAAGAAAGAGAGAAGAGACTCTAAACAGTGAGATTTATTACACTGGGATATAGCCTCCCAGAGGAAGGGGTTGAAGATGCACTGCTGGAATTGTTAACACAGGATGGACAAAACACTGGAGGATATGGAGAGGATGTGTAGTCACAGATTTTTAAGGCTAGAAAGAGCCATTGTGATCATTTAGTCAAACCTCCTGCATGACTCATACCAGGGGATTTGCCTAAATGTATTCCTGTTACAAGTCCAATAGCTGTCGTGCACTAATGCATATCAGTTAGAGAAACATCCAGCCTTGATTTAAAAGAAACTTCTGGTAACAGGGAGTCCATTGCTATGATAAGCTCTTCTCACAATTATTTATACCCCCTATTAAAAACACGGGCCATGTTTCTCATCCCAGTTTTTATAGCTTCAGCTTCAGACCCTGTATATCTGCTAAACTGAAGGACCTTCTGTGACACTCTTGTCCCCACGTACATTTTAGTCCCTTTGATTTGTATCTCAGATGCTTTTAACACCAGGTTCACCTGCACATTTGCTGATCTCTTTCTCCGTGCTCAAACAGATCTTGGAAACACCTTCTGCCAACTCTTCCAATGCTAGTCCCTCAGATTAAATCACATTTTGAAAAGAGGCATAACTTTGCTCTCTTAGTGATGAAAAAATGCATGTTGATGTCTGAAATGTGTACTGCCTGCTTCTGATTTAGCCTGTGTGCCAAGCTGCTTGCATAGGGAACTCTGTCTTTGGTGTCAGTATTTTTATAGTTACCAAACTCAAGCACACAGTCAGCACTTAAAAGGAAGCAATAGCAGGGCTGGGAATGGTTTTGCTTTGTCAACATGTGTAGAGCAAAGAAATGTATGTAGGTGAGCTACTAGAACAAGGGCAATTAAAAGGGTGATGCTCTGAAGTGCTGGTGGTGCTGCACCATCGCTCTGGCTGGTCTGAATGTATCTGCTCCCAAGGACAGCGTGTGCATAGATATCACTGACTTTCCGCACAGGTTCAAGAATGGAAGGGTTTCTCCAGACCACATCTTCAGCATGGAATAAGCCAAATTCTGACCCAGGAGAGCAACAAGCTTTGTTTTTCTGGATGTTAATCCCACACCTGAATTTAGATTAAAAGGCTTTCCACCTGCCTATTCAACCTCATGGGTGAAAGACTGGGAACTTAATAAGCTGATTTTCCCCCCTAATTTTCTAGTTGAGAAGTCTGGGAGATCATTTCAGCACAAAGCTGTGCTTGGGATGCTTTGCAATCTTCTTTTCTAGCCCACTGTTCCCTGCCCTCTCTTCTTCTGGTCTGTGCTGCTGTTGATTTATGTGTGCAGCCACCAAACCTAAACTTGATCAAGGCTTTTAAATAATGCTGCTGTACCTCAATAAAAGTGTAGTTAGCCTGGTGCTGTTGTCGTGAAAACGGTTGAGAAAGTCTTGAAAGTATAAAAACAAGGGACAATTAAATCTTGGGTTCAGCTCCCAAATGGATTTCCGCTGGAGATTCACACTTAATAAAATACAGAAAATTGCATTTTATTTTGGTACATAAATACTGGTAGTGGGGGACTGTGGCATTTAGAAAAGAGAATCACTGCACCAGAAAACTCAGTTCAGCAAAATGATGCAGTCCAGTTGAGCCCCTTTTATGATCTGAGAAATGACTGTTTTTATAGCACACTAAATAAAACCTGCTATTCGAGCTGGAGGTTTATTAGTAAAGGTGATTTTGCCATAGCTGGGAAGGGAGGGGAGGAGGGAAAGAAGAGGGATGAACATCAAAGCAGAGATACATGTCGCTTAGAAAAAGCACAGCAATGCCCAAAAAATGTGGTGTCACTTATCATCACCTCATCTAGCATTGCCATAGAATTTTTTTCATGTCTTCTTTTGGTTGTTGTTGTTGTTCTGAAATGTTATTGTTAACCTGGTTGAATTTCCCCCAGTGGGAAAGCTCTGGTTACAGGTGGGGTGAGGACCCTGCAAAAACATCTGGGTGGAAGAGGCATCTGCAGGGCTTTAAATCCAGGGGATGGTTAAACTGGTTCTTACAGAAAAACGTTCAGATTTAGCCAGGGCAGCTTGTGATTTTGTTGCTGCCCATGATCACCACTGTTATGGTCTTGAAAAAAGACTTGCAGGTGTGCATTAGCATCCTCATAACACATATCCATGCCTCGGGCATCCCAGTGCGATGATGGGTGTCATTCTCCAAACTTGCCTTTCTCAGGGGTGTAAACTAAAAAATACCTGACTGAGGACTGCAATCCTCAACAGCTACGCCACAGGGCATCACCTCTAGTCCAGAAACAGATATCTGCCATGCCTTTTACATCTTCAGCACATGCAGCAAATTTCTCCAGTTATCACCTCCTGGGGTTCTAGGGAAAAGGGGAGAGGGATCACTTTTCATCTGTCACAGGGGTGAAAAATAAGCATGGTTTATAGGCAGACTGGGAGGATAAAGCTTCTGAAACTCCACTCATCCTGTAGCCTTTTGCAAATGGGACAGGTTTCACTGCATGCCTGCCTGGACAGTTTGAAGGACTACATGCAGAGCAAGGGAAGATGCGTGTGTTTCTATTCCCTTCCATGAGAAGATAATTATTTTACTGGTGAAAACAAAGGAGAATTGCACCTGGGAGTCTGATCTGAGACCAGCTTTTTGAGAGAGGACATGTCCCATCTCCGGATGGTAGACCCACATGCTTGCTGGCTTTGTACAGAGTCCAGTGACCTTTCTGTATGTTCCCAGTGGAGCCAGAAATGCACCTTGTATGACATCTTTAGGCAGATTTTTCAGTGGGAATGAACCTCCCACATTTTGCCGCAGATCACTGAAATTCATCTTTTCAGGGTGAATTTGCTGAAAGCACAAGCGATGCTTTCTCTGAATTCAAGGTACAGGGACTCAGATCTTAATGCCAGAAGGCAGGAAGATGCTGTATATTTGACCTCTCCTGCAAATTTTCATGAGCTTTAACCCAGCTGCACTAGATAGATGTTCTGGCAGATTTCTGGACTTTTTGCTAATGCAGTTGCACGTGCAACACTTTGTGCTAGACCTTAGCTGCAATCAGGATTCTTTCAAGGAATTAATCTGGCGGCTGGTAACTGCTAAATGAAGTGCATGCTAAAAGAATGATGAGCTAACTGACTGGAGCTCACAGCTTTTATGAGCTTCTCTAAATGCCTGTTTTCAGGTGGACTCAGCATCTCCTTGACATTTAAGGACTCAGTTTATAATCAAATTATTTAACTCTAGAGGAAAGAAACACTGGCCTCAATGGAAAAGTCATTTATATTTCCCCCACCCCTTCAGGAAAAAAAAGAAAAAAAGTATTATGAGTAACACTGCAATTCCTATACAAAATGAAGGATAAAAGAAATCTTTCAATGCAAATTAAGCACTGCAGGCTTTTAAAAATTATAGTAGAAACTTAGGGTGCACAGATGTTTATATCCTTATTTCTAATTCAGTAATCCAAGACATGCTGAAGCATTAATGTCCTGGACAACAACACAAACATTTCAGAGTTGAATACGCCCTAGAGCTTTCATTTCTGCAGGTCCCAGTCCATCCTGGGATCCTTCTACTGATTTTGACCAAGTCACTATACAGATATACATTTCTCTCTACCACTTGATATTACAGAGCAACGGGAGGCAAGATAGAAAACTGGATGTGCAACGTTGTAGTTACAGACCAAGAAGAGCAGGTCAAGCTCCATGGAACTATCCCACTTCTGAAGGGATGGAAGTATCTTTCATAGATGAGTAATCAAGCCTTAGTATCACTGCTGCAGCTAAGTTCATTATCAAGGCTTTCAGACAAACGAAAGCAGGCAGCTTAGCAAAGACATCTTGCTCTGTGAGCCCTGGCTTTGTGGCCGTTATGTCTGTAGCTCTTGCTTAAAAATCTTCACACTGGCTTATGGCCAAACAGGGACCGAACCAGAGATATCTCACCAGATGAATGAGCAAAATTGTATAAGTCCCATTGTCTTCCACCTTAGCTGGTACCCAATTGTTCTCTCCCAGCTGCCTAAACTGAGGCGGCAAACTGTGTTACGCTTAAACACGATATTTAAACTGCATTGTTATGTCACTGGTGATGGGCTCTTTGTTGGAGATGACAGGAAAAATCCCATTGTTTAGAGTTTTCCCAGACTCGGTGCTTAATACAAAGACCTGAAAAGAGCAGGGTTGTTTAAACATTTGATGAAGAAAATATGTGCAGAGATGGATCTATCCCACTAGTAAGGAGCAGACCAGCCCACAGCACCAAACCCTACCTTTATAAATTCCACATGTTATTGCAATTTTCCCCCATAAAATCCTCGATCTCTATACATGGAAAATAGAAGGGTCTGAAATCCATCAGAAGATTAAAATAGTCTGCGAGTCATCCAGCTTAACGCCGGTAGCAAAATTAATTTGGAATAACTTTAGAATTTCTGAAATATTTAGCAAAACATGACACTTTACCAGGAATGTGTGAAAAATTACAATTTGCAACCACATGAGCATCTTTGGACCCTTCAGTAATCTCTGTGCATTGTTTTGTCTTCTCCTTAAGGATAAATGCTTTAGATAGGTATTCTCAAAATTATTATAATGTAAAAGCCTGAACTCCAGTTTCTCTGTATTGACGCAATTACACAAGTATCTCAGGGAAGGCAGAGCTACGCAGCAATGGGAGTGCAAATCTGGAAGGACTCCAGCAGCTTCAGTGCACATCCTCCTGATTTGTGCGAGACTTGTACCACAGCCTGCGATGTTTGTGTTCAGTGAATGGACACAAACAGGTGATGCTTTGCTTTTAATTAACCCACTCCCACCCCATGCTGTGACTTGCTCTCAAGTAGTCCCCCTGCAGCTTTGCGTTAATTCCTGCCTCTCTTTCGATGGCTAACAAACGATCCTCGCTCCTGTGAGTACAGTGATGTTTGGGTTCTGTGCAATTGAAGACTCAGGGAGATGGGGAAGGAGTAAACTCTGGGAGTGACTCTGGAAAATCCCCTTGTTTGGGATGAGAGTGATCAATTTTATGTTAGTGCCTGCTAATGTGTTTTCTGTTAGTATTTTAATTGGAGTTAAAGCCCCTACATCAGTTTTGAGCTAGATTCAGCGGGGGTTCTCAGAAAACACTACTGTTGTTTGTACTTTCAGCAAGTGTCATATGTTGGGTTGTGATCACTCCTCTTAGAGGGAATTAGAGCCACCGAGAGCTTTCTGAAATCATTTCAGTTGCAATTATGAATGGACTTGACCTGATGACAGACCCCTCCTATAAAGTGATTGCATCTCATGTCAATGACTGCTCAACCTGTAAGCCATCAGGCCAGAGTTATGTTCTCCTGAACCTGGTGTCTCCTCCCCTTGGCATCTTTTATTTACAGAGTAATGCTAGCCCAGGAAGGCTCAGTGCACTGAACAAAATCTATGAAATATCTCTAACCTGTAGTTCTGATTAGAGCCTTCAAGTGAGCGGTTTGCAGCTGTCCCATTGGGACACAAGAGGAAACACTCAGTTTTGAGCAAAAGTATGAGCTCAGCCAGGATTATTTATTTATGTGTCGGAGCTAGAAATCTCAGGTTTTTCTTCCTTTCAAAGGGTCTTCTCCAGCAACATGTTCTCATGCGTGTCTAGGAATCAGTAACTGAAGAGAAAGCTTTTTCAAGAGGCACAAATCACCTGGAGCTCCTCCAGTTTTTAGGAGCTCCTTGCAAAAGGCCAAAACAGAGTCTGACTTTTCAGAAGACAGGTGCCCGTTGCATTTGCCGCTTAACCTCAGTGCTGCCAGATTTACTTGTTCAGTCTAGAAAATCTCTAGGCTGACCTTTTGTTAGGCACCAAAGGTCTGTTATCAGCCTTGTCGGGAGTAATTTCGAGTGTAAGCTTGAGTTAAAGCAGGTACGAATCGAGGCCTGCCTTTTCTCTGAGCTGGCTGGGTACGAGGCAGGTCCCCTCTGCATTCAGTATCGCTGCCATAGCAGAGTGCCATGCCTGAGTTAATGTCCTGCTCTGCATGGCTTGGAGACAGCACCTGGCGATTCATCATCGAGCCAACCCGGGTGGCAAGCAGAGCCAATGCTCACATACATCCAAACAGTCACAGCTTCACCCCATGGATTTCCAATGAGATTCCAAATCCCAGTTGTGAAAATTGCTACCAAAACTGGCTTACGAGTTCCTAGACCACAGAGAGGTATTACACAGTGTTTTGATGAGATTTGCTCTCACTGGAGAAGGCAGGGTTGGCCCTAAGATAAAAGCAATCACTTCCCAAGACTCTGATTCTAAGTGACATTATTTGTTTAGGAAAGCCTTTCCTCTTTTTCTTTTATTTTCTTTTTTTTTTTTTTTTTTAAATTTTATTTCTAGTCTATAAAGAAAACAACAAAGGATGGTATGTCCCCAGAGCATACTCTGATGTGTCACTGTGGATGCCAATCCCCACAGACGCTCCTGATGTTATTAATTTTTAAAACAAACTTGCTGATTGAGGTTCTGACTGCCTTTAAATTGTCTCTACAAGGAGACTGTGTACTAATTAACCCACAGAAACAATCAATGATGTACCTTTTTCAAGTTTCAGGGTGATTAGAATATGAAAATGAAGAGCACAATGGTGCAGATGTTTTAAAATCACAGCAGACAGCAATTAGTGACATGGGAACCAGCTGCTTATCTCTCCAGATAAAGCCTCTTAATAGGGAATTACACTTGAGGAGCCATTACACAGATGGATCTGCAAATGATTTAAAGAGGGGGCGTTGTAGTATTAACTTTGATTTGCAAGCCAGATTCTTGACAAGCTGTATGTGTGTTACTTCTCCAGAAAGGTGCGTCTGCAGCAGGGGGGGACCATCCCCTGCAAGCAATCAGAGTTTTTTCAGGTGATGTGTTTCTCTAATTGCGTGTTTTATCTTTTTTTATTGTTATTATTATTTTATATTAATCTTATTTGGATTTTTTTTCTTATTATTTTACTAAGTTTTTGATTTGGTGGCTGGCATCTCCTCCCACTTTTTACTTTGGGACTGGGAGCAGCGTGTGGATTTAGAGAGAACCTCAGGCAAGGGAATGGGAAGGCAGAGCAAGATATCCAGTAGTTAAATGAAAAGAGTCCCTGAGGGATGGATTCCGCTGCTGGGTACCGCTTGCAAAGTAAGGTGCTGCTCATCATGGGACTGAGACAGTCTCATCCCCTCATTTAAAAGGGCTACATGCCAGAATGGAACTGGTAAGAGGAGTCATCACCTCTGCAGATGCAGTGTTGCACAGGTCTGGCAAGGCAGCTGTAAACACACAACCCCACCTCCCCTGCTCTCTGGTGCCAGTGCTTTTCAGCTACCAGTATATGGGATGTATCCCACTGATAGGCTTACCTGCCCTTGCCGAAGGTATGGACTAAAAGTCAGGAATTTGGCATTAAAATCATATACTACTAATAAGAATATTCAAACTTTATTTTTTTTAGTCTAAGGTTTAGCATGTGCTGTATTACATTGCTCAAACTTCTTTGCAGTTATGAAAGCTATTAGCTTCTTTATATGTCTTTTATTTTCTTTAAAGGAAAGATGGGATTATTACCCACTAAGTACATCCAGTAAACTGAGTATCAAGAGAAATATTGACCAAGTCTGGTAAGATGGGATGAAATTGCAGAATTTCAGTCATGTTTCTACTTTCACAACAGAAGAAGGAGCAGACTCCCAGCGCAGGAGAGGTAGCTGCTAGGAAAATCCCATTCAATGAAAGGGCACACTACAAACAGGGGCAGACACTGAAGTTTCGAGTATTTTTAGGGTCTCATAAACCAAAAAGTAAATGAAAGTAAATCTTAATATTTTCCTGAAAAAGTCCACTATTCTTGATGCTGGTCTCAGCTGTGCTGCCGTAGGAACTCTATTCCAGTCAACAGCCCCTTGCCAAGACCTATGGAGCTGCAGTATATAGCATGCTTACTGATGAATAAAGTAATGAATCTGTGTGAAGAGCTTGAAGATAGAGGTTTCTGAGGAACCCTGTTTGCCCTTACCCTACTGGCAGCTCTGGCATCCTCCACTAGTTCAGCAGAGGCTTAGGTTAGCTGAGCTGGGGCTTGCTGGCTTCTTACGGTGGTGGTCACCCAGCAGAGAAAATAAAAGCCTAAACATTAGGACCAATGGAATCAGACAGCAACCCAGATGGATACATGGGGAATAAAATACACTTGGCTGCATTACTTTTAACTGATTTGGTAACGCTTTTAGGTAAGCAGTCCCCGCATATCCATTGCAGCCAGTGAAACCCAGCACCTTCAGCCAAATGATCTCTGGGTGCTGTGCTGCACAAGAATTATTTTGGGGTAATATGGATGTGCCTGGCAGGGTAGAGCGAACAGGAAATGTTAAGGTGAAAGAAGCTGTATGAGGAAACCCGGTGGACTCTTACATGCTTGGGTAGATATATATATATACCTATCTATCTATATAGATAGATAGATAGTTATAACATCCTGCTTGGGAAATGGGGTCCCCTGGTCCTGCAGGCTGGTCATTTTTTGAAGGAGTGTTGAAATAGGAGTGCTCATCCATGTGATCACCTGTCTCCAAAATTGGCACCTTTGAGGACGTAGGCATATCTTTCTCATGAATTTTTAGATAGATGTTGTGGTGGCCTGCAGTGCTGGAGTAATAACAGGGATATCATTATTGGAATTTGCATCATCATTTTATAATATGCAGGTTGAGGAAACAAGGCTGGAGAAGCCAAGCGATACATCAGCATTCATCACTGATATATAGCTGGTCTGTCCATTCTGAGCCCTTATTAACTACCTTAAAATATACTTCGGAGGTTATTGTTCCTTTTAAACTAGTGTGGCTGTCCAGGTCTGAAACCAGGACAGCTAGAGATCTGTGTGTGTGATGGACTTGGAGGGACCACAGTGTTGCCATGGTGTGCTGTTTTCACTCACTGCTGTAATCCCCGCTCTTTTTATTTTTCTTCCTTCCAAATGAAATTTTTCAGATCATTTAGTTTCACAGCTCAGCGTTTTGGAAATAACGTGGATGTAAGGAGCTGCTTTGATTGCAGCCGTAAGGCCAGGATCTGCGCAGAAACAACCTGCCCTGCCCCGGTGTGGGTCCTGGGGACCAAGAGAGGCCTCAACCCATCATTTCTAGGGCTTTTCCAAGTCAGAAATCATGGTATTTCAAGAAGATGATGTTTCATGTGAGGTTTGGATGGAGGGCACCCACCTCCAGCCCACTGGGACCTCCCCAGGGGATGGCCACCTCCCACACACCTCCTCATGCCCAGCTGACAGTGCACCCAGCCTGGTGGCTTGGGGACTGGAGGAGCCCCAAATGGCTGAGCTAAAATGAAGCTCAGGAGCTTTGTGATAGTTTAAAAATATAATAATTTAAATAAGACCTAACTATCAAGCTTCAGTGCCAGTGCTGCTGATTTCCTTTCTGCCCCTCCCTGGCCTCGTCCCAAGGACGTGGACATGGGTGGGCTTTATTCATGGGATGAACATGGGTGGGCTTTATTCATGGGATGAAGGAGGGCACCGACGGCATGGGGTCATCCACCCTGTGCTGTGTGGCTTGCACAAAGGAGGCCACTTCGAGGAGGAAGAGGAGGAGGAGGAGGAACTGATTCATTCCCCGAGGGCTGTTTATGCTTTCAGCTCTTTTCTCAGGCTGAAGAAACCGGGTGTCACTCGCCCGCGACATCTGCAGCTCTACCACAGCTGCGTGCTTTCATTTTCTCACTCCACAATTCCTGGAAATGTCTGCTTTCCCTGAGCATGGCTGGTCCATGTGCACGACAGCTGAACTATCCACAGGATATAAGAGTCCCTGATTATTCCTCAGACGATGGACCAGAACAGTTTCATCATTATTACCTATTCCAGAAAAGCCACATGCCCATTTTTATAGCCACATGAAGGATCTCTCAACATGAATTTGTCAATGACATGTATGTTTATTGGTCACTAAATAATGCACTTTGGGCTTGGGGGTGTTTAGCACTTTGCAAATCCCTCTGAAGTTGCTCAGAATCAGGGACACCTTGCTTCCCAGCTCAAAATCCTCTTACGCTGAGAGCCTCCTTGCCCCAAAACTGCTGCTGCAGATACCCTGAACAGGGATCTAACGTAATGCTACTGATAGAAACTTAATTGTAACAGGGTGTTTGCAGAAACATGAGACACTTAGCAGTTGTTTTCTATTGTTCTTTCCTTGGTAACACATTTATTTTAAGTCTCTCATCATTTATTTGGCATTCGGGATGGTGTCATTACAGTTTGCTGAGAACAATTGTTTACAGTACAGTACTAGGTGTACAAAATCAGTGGCACGGTTTGACCCAGAGCTTTAAAAACAATCAACTTCCAAATGTAACAGGAGAAAACAAATGGCTGGAAGAGGTCTGTTAATGGAAGTTAAAAAAATAATAATAAAATTTCTTTGGTTTAAGAGAATTTTCAATAGGTTTCAGCTGTAGCAAACATAATTTCTCTAGCTGAAGGAGGCCCACTAAGAAAAAAAAAAAAAAGTAGACTTTCTTTTGCTCTGTAACAGTCTTCAGCATAATTCTGCCCTTACTCTAACCTCTGCTACTTGAATAGCTGCTGTCGGATTAGAAATCGTATTGAAAATATCTCTTACCAACATTGCAAATAGCTGATTATTAAAATGGAAAGGGAGTAATGCAAATCTTGAACCTGCCAAGTGTGCCTCACACACTTGACGCTGTGCATATGATTTTAAGCCCTGGGTTTATGGGGGTGACTTCGATGTGGAAATTTCAGCAAGTAAATCTTTGCAGAATCCAGCTTCAAAGGGAAGTGGACCCAGGGGTTTTCCTCTTGTTTTTTACAACTTCCGAGATAATTTTGCATTTTTCTTGTTTACAACAATGAGCTTAATTGCCATTGTTGAGCATCAAGTTCTGTGAGGGATTATTTTTTAGGAAAAAGGGATTCTCACCAGGAGGCTGAGTTGCACCATTCATCTATTGAAAGGGAATATGGTGTTTTAAATTAAAAACCAATTGAATATGTTTCCTTAGGAATTTAACATTTATAGAAATATGTCCATTGTATTTAGAGTGGAAAAACAAAACAAAACTTGTTTACAATGCATGAATCTAAATGCAAATTTGACACAGGTATAATATGACGGTATAAAGGCTCCTAACCCTTCCAGGGACATGGGCTAAGAAGAGTTATCGTTAGCTGTATAAATAAAAAGCTGCAACCAGGCGTTAAGAATGGACTCATAAATTAATTTGGGTTTTTTGTTATTTATGTTCTGCTATCTTCCAGGTTTATGACAGGCCACAAAAACATTCTGCTCTGCACTATGACCCGGGCCTCCAACAAGACTTCACCGGTGACACCTTAAAATCAAAGCACCAGCAGAAAAGTAGCAACCAGCACCACCTTGACTGGTCAGTGAGCTCCGATACTGGATCCGCTTCTCAGAGTTGCTTCATCAACACAGAACCCAGTCGAGAAGCAGTCAGTGCCACCAAGGTCTCCACTACAGAGCCAGGAGTTTCCTTCAGTAAATCCCAAGCAAAGAAGTCCTGCATCAGCAGCACATGGGGGCAGCTGTCAGCCAGCAGTAAAGACCTTGTCATCTGCAGCGCAGTCCCATCGCCCAACAACATCAGCACGGCCGCCCAGCCGAGCAGCGCCGCAGAGTGCAACGGGCTTTTGCCTCTCGGCGACCAGGAGGGGGGTGTGCAGCTGGAGGCCCCTGACCAGCCTGTCGGCAGTACGAAGAAGAAGTCCAGCAAAAAGGACTTGATAAGTCAAACCATCCCAACCACAGAAATTGAATGGGTGAAGAGTGCTCAAAAAGCATTTGACAGCAAATCCCATGACAGCATGGAAGGGAAAAAGGAGTCTTACTCGATGGACAGTGTGATGGATGCATCACCCTTGAAGCAGAATCCCACTTCTGCTAGCAGTTGTGAAAGTGACACCAGTCACGTACGAATTACTATCCCAATAAAGTCTCCGACAACAGATACATCTGGCCACAAAAGGAAAAAAAGGCAATCCATAAAATCTTCCATAGAGAAAACCATCCAGGAGAAAAGCCTGCCTTCTGGACTTTTGATGAACAGTGAAGTAGCAAACAGGACTAGCTCTCAACCAGAGGGGAGTAAAAAAGATCTTCGAGTCACAAAGCCAGGGAAAGTGATTGAAAACGAGTCCCCCTTGATAACTATCGACAGCGGTCTGCTCACTGACAAAGCTTCCCCCAACAGTGCCACTAGACTCAGAAAATCTGTAGCTGTGACTTCTACTCTCCTACCCACCAATCTTCCCACAGCTGGCAAATTATCTGAGGTCCAGCACCCTAAACATGCAGCTAAACGGCGATGGACCTGCAGCAAGCCTAAATCTATCCTTCGGGAGACCTCCATGACAACATCTGAGAAGCTGATGGTGGAGCCTCCTTCAGCCTATCCCATCACACCATCCAGCCCTCTGTATACCAATACAGACAGTCTTACTGTGATCACACCTGTCAAGAAAAAAAGAGGACGACCAAAGAAACAGCCTTTGCTCACTGTTGAAACCATTCATGAGGGAACCTCCACCAGCCCAGTGAGTCCAATCAATTGTGAATTTCCAGGAACAAAGAAAAGGAAGAGGAGACGGAATCTGGCCAAGTTGGCTCAGATGGTCCCGGGAGACGACAAGTCCATCAGTGAACTCAAGTTTCACAAAAAGGTCGGGAAGCTTGGGGTCTTGGATAAGAAGACCATCAAGACCATTAATAAAATGAAGACCCTCAAGAGGAAGAATATTCTCAACCAGATCTTGTCCTCCTGCTCCAGCAGCATAGCTCTAAAAGCAAAAGTCCAGCCACCATCTAGCTCTGGGCCAACCACCATTGATGCCAGACTAGGGAAGCAGATCAATGTCAGCAAGAGGGGGACTATCTACATTGGTAAAAAACGGGGCAGAAAGCCAAGAGCAGAGCTTCAGCCTCAGCCAGAAGAACCTAAGACAGCCATCAAGCACTCAAGGCCTGTTTCCAGCCAGCCAGAAAACCCAGCAGTGCCTTCCAACCTGCAGTCACTTGTGGCATCGTCACCAGCAGCTATTCATTCGCTTTCGACACAGTTAGTGGGGACTAATGGCAACCTTAGCCCTGCAAGCACTGAAACAAATTTTTCAGAATTAAAAACTATGCCAAATCTTCAACCTATCAGTGCTCTTCCTACGAAAACTCAGAAAGGAATGCACAGTGGAACTTGGAAGCTGTCTCCACCCAGGTTAATGGCTAATTCACCTTCCCACCTCTGTGAAATAGGTTCTCTGAAAGAAGTCACACTGTCGCCAGTGAGTGAGTCTCACAGCGAGGAAACCATACCCAGCGACAGTGGGATAGGTACGGACAACAACAGCACTTCTGACCAAGCCGAGAAAAGCTCAGAATCCCGCCGGAGATACTCTTTTGATTTCTGCACCCTGGACAATCCAGAGGCTATCCCATCTGACACCAGCACAAAGAACAGGCATGGTCACCGGCAGAAACATCTCATTGTGGATAACTTTCTCTCTCATGAGAGTATTAAAAAGCCAAAGCACAAGAGGAAAAGGAAAAGCCTGCAGAACAGAGATGACCTCCAGTTTCTGGCAGACCTTGAGGAACTCATCAATAAGTTTCAAGTGTTCAGGATTTCCCATCGAAGTTACACATTTTATCATGAAAACCCATATCCCAGCATCTTCAGGATTAATTTTGATCACTACTACCCTGTGCCATATATCCAGTATGACCCATTGCTCTATCTTCGCAGGACCTCTGACATGAAGTCTAAGAAGAAGCGTGGTAGACCTGCCAAAACCAATGACACCATGACAAAGGTGCCTTTTTTACAAGGGTTCGGTTACCCTATTCCCAGTGGGAGTTACTATGCACCCTATGGAATGCCTTACACATCAATGCCTATGATGAATCTTGGTTACTACGGTCAGTATCCAGCTCCTTTGTATCTATCTCACACGCTTGGAGCGGCTTCCCCATTTATGAGACCTACCGTGCCCCCACCCCAATTCCATGCAAGTTCTCATATGAAGATGTCCACCACTGCCAAGCATAAAGTGAAACACGGAGTGCACCTACAAACACCTGTGGGAATGGGCCTCGGAGACATGCAGTCCTCTTTGGCTCCTCCAAAGGTTGGAGGAACAAGCCTTTCCAGTGGCCGACTTCACAAAAGGAAACACAAACATAAGCACAAGCATAAGGATGAGCGGCTATTGGGGCCACACGAAGATCTGAGTGGTCTCTTTGCTAGCAAGTCCACTGGTTTCTCCACGCATGCCATCAACGAAAGGCTTAGCGGCTCAGATAAAGACCTCTCCTTGCTCAATGAGAAAAGCAAGCATAAGGAGAAGCAGAAGCACCAGCATTGTGAAAGTGGACACAAAGGCTCAAAGAGTAATTTTGAAGTGGATACGTTGTCTACATTATCACTTTCTGATGCCCAGCAGTGGACGCAGAGTAAAGATAAAAGTGACTCAAGCAATGATCCCATTGACTCTTGCACAAAGAGATACTCTAGTAATACTGAGAGTAGTGGAAGGTCAGAGTCCCTGGACATGTTTGGTGAAATGAATTCCTCGAGTGAGAAGCGGGACAACGACGCAAGTGGGAATAAAAGAAGAAGCTTTGAAGGGTTTGGAACTTACAGGGAAAAGGACATTCAGCCCTTCAGGACAAACAGGAAGGACAGAAGTACTTACGATTCTTCAGCCTCTTCAGGTAAGCTCAACTTTATTCTGTTTTACCTTACTGCATTCAAATTGTAATGCTGAACAAAGAGGAACTTGCCATTCACAGCAAATATGTTTATGAGTCAGTAACTTCTCTGACTTCTTGTAAATGACTCCCATTCTGCATCCAAACTTCAGGGAGATTGACAAGAGGGTTGGCCACGCATTAAGGCAAAACCTTTACAAGTCTCTGCATTGTTACACAGCATTTTTATAAATATTTGTGGTACCTTTACCTATCTCTCATACCTTGTTGCACTTCCTCCCAAAATCTCACTATTGCACTCTGCAACAGCAGCAATTGGAACAACTGTTGGCAAGGCAGGCGTCCTTCTTATTGGTGTCTAATGTCACAGGGTGGTAGTCATATCCCAGCCTCTGGGAGAACAGCCACGGTACTGAGCAGAGAGTCTCTGCTCTGGCCCACAAAGTGTACAAAAGCCATTTGTTGATGGGATGGGCCAGACATGTGGGAAGCTGCGGAGCTGGGTCAATGTCCCATGACTGGTGTGGTGTACTGCTGGTCCAGAGGGACCCATCATGGTGATAGCAGGCCTGAATATACAGAGACCTTGGGTACAATCCTAGTGTAAATCTGTCATTTCCAGCTGGCAGGTGTCATGTAAAATAATTATCCTGAGCACTGAGTGGCTGTGGGAAGGGACTGGTGTCATGGAAACAAGAAACCCTAGCCAATTCACTCTGGAGAGTTTTAGGGCTCATAACTTGGAAATATAAGCTGGGTAGGGATGAGGATGGAGGAAGCTCCTTTTTGCTGCTAAGGACATCTGTTCCTTTTCTGCAGGGAGGGCGGGGGGAAGGAACCTGAATCTTGTCTGAGAGACTGAACTGTACTTTACAATAGGGAGCTGCTTCCGTGATGACACAGAGGCAGGTGTTTTGCTGTAATATAAATGACTTTAGCTTGGGAGCAAGCCCAGAGCTCCTGCACCATCAGATATTTACCACAAAGCAGATTTCACATTTGGTTCTGGAAAAGGGTGAGCTTTACTGAACCAACCACGGGTGGGTGAGATTCTGATGTGCTAAAAAAAAAACTTCAAAGAAACATACCTCATAGCCTTCAGAATGAAAAGAGAACACAGAGGGAGCAGAGAATTGGTATAACCTGCCAATGTAAGGCTCTTAAGTTTTTTATGGACTTGTAACTGATCAAGATCCAAAGACTGCTCATGCTCTAAGCCACCTAGACATTTCTATTTCCTTCACTGAGAGCATGATCTGGACTATAGCAATGAAAAGCAGTCTAAAATGAGAGCTTATCCCATGAAAACATTCCTATTCATGATATTGTATTGTATCAGACCAGTTGTGATACCTAGAAATGAGACACCCTGAAATGTTGGAAAAGAGACTGAATTCAGTCACTGGTTATATCAGGATTGCTACGTGCCTGACAAAGAACGAAATAATTCTCCAATTGCTGTGGTGGCTATTGCATTAAGGAAGTTGTATCCTAGTAGACAAGAGTTGAAAACCTTCAAAATTTTTAATGACACTATTTCTCAGGTTTTTAATGGAAGTTACTGATTTCGTAGTTTGATAACAGCTGGATTTGTAGCCTTTTTGCTTTCTGAACAGAAGATATTTGCCAAACCTGTACTTTCCAATTTAATATATTTCATTTAGGCATAGTAAATTGTGAAGTGAAAATTCTTGTCACTGCTGAACCCAAATGAGTTTCCAAAGTAGGGCCATGACCCCTACCAGGCTGTCTTGCAAATAGAATTGGTAAAGAAAAAGTCCATTTCATGTTATTTTCCTTCAGTTTATTGTCCATGATGATAAAAATGTAAGATGGAGCGATAGAACTTCCAGTAGGAACTCCATCAGATTTGCTGCTTAAACTTTTAAAACGGCTTCTCATTTAAACTAAGATTATTTTTATTTATTTTTACTTTTCATGATTACAACTGCACATCGTTCCCCATGACCTAATCCATCAAGTCACAGAATATGAACTGGTTTCTTCATTGTCAAGCTATTATTTAGATGGAAAAATCATCAGCAGTTAGCTAAGCAGAGCCAGCTAACTAAAGCCATACCTTCACTACAAGGAAAAAGACTAAAACTAAACAGCTCTGCCAAGAAAGGCCTGGAGCCAAGACTGCTCATTAAAGACTAGGAACATCTGTCTGCTTATGACTGTCTAAGATCTCAGTTCAGCTTTTTTCCCTCTCTGACTTTGACCTTCACTGGGATTCCCAAAAGAGGTCCGCACTTGAGCCTAGCCATAACTATTAACCGGTTCCCACTAAAGAGGGATTAAATTTTTCCATTATAACCTTGACCACCTTTCTCTGAATTCACCTTGCATTTCCCTGAGGTGGCTAAACAGTGATTGACTAATCATAAAAATAAAAGGTAAAAGGAAAAAAAAGCCCTACATGAACATACAGCTCTGTCCCAGGAGACAATTTCCATAGCCTGATTGCTCTTGTCATTTGGTGTTTGTCAACTTTCACAATATAAAATAATATGTAACAGAGATAAAAGGAGGCATCTTGAATATTCAGATGAAAGCTGATAATAGATTTATATCACAAATTCAATGTTATCTTTACTGCATGGGCATTTTGGTACTCTCAGTAATGCCATTTGCAATTTTGTTGGGTGTTGCTGGAGATGAAATACGGAGCAAAACCCACCCATACTCACTAGAGATATCTGTGGTAAGAGTGATGAGAGAACCATTTAGTGCTCTTTGGTGTTCTGCAGTCTGTTTCAGTGTAGTGTACTGCTGCAGGTTCCATTGTACTGTTGCTATTTTTATCATTATTATCTATGTTGTAACAGCACTAAACCATTTCTGAAAAGTTCCGTGTTCCCTGGTGCTACGTAGGGGTCATGTCTGTGTTAGAAAGCAGTCCTGCCATATAACCTTAAAGCCTATGTATGATTTTACAACCTAGAAAGATTAGGCTATCAAGAGAAGAGTTGTCCCTCTCACTTTTCAGAGGATCTGTTTGCATAGTTGGCACAAGAAATGTGTACCAAGAGTGAGGGGTCCTGTTGAGGGTGTGCCACCAGCCACCTTGGTTGGCCACAGCAAAGGTCCATTCCCTGTACTCCACTACCATACTACTGCTGGCTATTCGTTAGTGGGGACCTTGTGAGCGTTGGCTCATTTTACATTGCTTGGGACCTCCTGAGGTTAAATATGCATAGGGCTGTTCTCACAGTGCACTGCCTGTTTCTCCACCATTGTCCTGGAGAAGCTGGAGTCCTTTCCATAAATACTAATTAATAACTCTTCCCACCTTCCTTCCCATCCATGCCCCATGACCTGTCGCTTCCTGTTACTTTTTTTCTGAAATAGCTATTTTTGTAAGATGTCTTCTGTTCACCTAATCTTCCTGCATTTAAAAAGACTAATTACTCGTAACTAATTAGACCCAGCTTTCCTGTTTAGCTAATGCAGAAGACTAGTCCAGGGGCATCAATCTTGCCTACAGGCAAGGGCACAGCAGAAGGTGTTTCAGATCCTCCCTTGCCACAGTCATGCTGGCATCATTTGGGTACATCCTAAACTGAACTTTCAAGTTGTGTGCACCAAGCATTGACTCAGTTGACTCCCTCCCTCTACTCCCCACAGATAGAGGTACATGTCTTACATTTTCAAAGCACTGTTGGGGCCCCTCTGGCTCTCTGTGACCTGAGGCACTGCACACAGCTGGATGGTTGATCCTTTCATCTGCTCTCCAGTAGTTACTAAAGCCCCAGGTGAGGGACCAAGGGAGAGGCCACAGATTGGTGCCACAGCTGGGCTGGGGAGACTGAGAGCAGAGCTGTATTTTAAAGAGATCCTCATATCAAACCCTACATCTTCTTGTCATGGGTCTTCCTGCTTCCTTTTTATATGTGATGCTGTAGAAGATACTTGCATTGCTGATAAGCAGTCCCAATGCCATAGCTTGTGCCTTGGAAAAAAAACCAGGAATGATTACCTCTTCCCTATTTCCTTAGGCAGACAAATGAGGAAAAGCACATTTAACATTTTAAGGTGCATAGATAAGATGGCAGTTTCTGTACATGACCTGTCTGATTATGTCCTAGTTACAATCATTGCAAGGCAGGATGGAGCTGGGGGTGAACCAGACGCCAAAAGTCATTGTACTCAGGAGTGTATTCTGCTTTTCTTTATAGTGAGACTAATCAAGTTCTATGCTACTTTATGTTCACAGTATCTCTGCCTCTTTTTTTTTTTTAAATATGATTTTACAAGCAAAGATTGTCTTGCTTGCATGTTGGGCATCATGGCTCAAAGATCAGCTAGTAAGTACATGGGTTTTATCAAATATAGCAGACACTATGCACAGTAAATTTGCAGGAATATAAAGTTAATCATATGCAGCTATTAGGAAGGTAGTAAACATTGGTCTCTGAGTGCGGGATAGTTAGCATGACAAACATGCTTTACAAATTAATGCTTAACTTACCTACAAGCCCCTCCATGCCTTCCCTACTTAGTGTCCAGCAGTGCTACAAGCTGAATTTCTTCTGATTTGACCTTTCCTCCTTAGCTAGTCTGTATGGTGCTGATTTAACTCTGAGGGAATCAGTATCAGCTTTAGATGGAGGATGGGCATCAGAGACTGAGTAGTGTTTGGCCCTATGACTTGAGTGGGAGAAGAAGGACCATGTCATGCATGTGTACATATGCAAGTTAAACACATTAAATGCACAAACGTATGTTGTATTTATTTAAAGTTATTTTCCAATGTCTTTAACTTAAAAGTGCCCTTGTTCCTGTTAAAAAGCCTTACATTTGGGTGATTAAACCTTCCAAAGGGAGAGTAGGAGGAATACTGGAGGAAGGGAGGAGAAGTGACAATCAAAGGAATGAACAGCATTCATCTGATGTCAGTACAAACACATATAAGTAACCATGCTCTGCTGAGGAGTGTCATTTATCCAGATGAGATTTCTTCTCTGACAAAACTCCCGTCCATGGCTCAGTTTCCTCCTGGAATAGGCCATTGCCACACAGCGGTGAATAAATCTCTGGTTCATCCTTTCTCAGAAGTCAAATGCATTACCATGATTTAAAACAGGATTTGCTATAAGCAAAAACAAACATGGTGAAATAGTGGCAAAGCCACCATGAGTTTTGTTTTGGTTTGAGGAGGTATCATTTGGTTTTGTGGTGTTTTGTTTTGTTCTGTTTTTAAGAAACAAAATATGCAGTTCTGGACCATTATCATGAAGCCTTAATCAGCCACAGTTTTACACCAAAAAAGGATCTGTATTTCAGTCGTGGGTAAACATATTTATGCTTCTGAATGTATATGGAAAATGCAGCCAAATATGGTTATACAACATCCTTATTAATCAGACTTTGCTGATTTTTGTACAGGAATAGTTTCCACGAATATTTTTTTTCTAATGTAGATCCAGGATCACCGAGTTGGTTCACTATACTGCAGTGAACACATTATTTCACATAATAATATGTGAAATTATTATTAACAATTAATAACCATAACAGTGGTCCAACAGTATATTTGATAAACATTTTCTCATTTGACCACCTTAGACATAAAATCAATGCCTGTACTGGCTGGGTCTTGCATATATACTCATGAATGCACCTTGACATGCTGGAAAAAGGGAGAAGCGATGGTCATGTGATGAACGAAGTTCATTAAATATTAATTCAAACACACATATAAGTTGCCTTGTTTTCTTCAGTAGTGACACTTGACTCAACAGGACCTAGGTGCCATATGGCATTGTGTGCACAGATGCAGAGGCAGGCTGATGCATGGTCCAGGGTTTGGAGACCCATCTTCCATACCATACTTTTCTCATGTGGCTGCAGAAAAGTGTCTAAATTGCAGGAAACCTCAATGTCTGCCTGGGAAAAGGGGATAAAAGCATTTTTGTGCTGTAGGAGCCACAGTGAGGCCTGATACACATCGATGGCCAGCAAACACAGCGTGGGGGCAGTGGCAGTGCTTGAAGCACATGGGAGAAGAGCCAGACGTGAACATCACTTGCTAAGGGTGTATAGAGGGTTGGTCACCCTGCCTTTCCCCAGCTCTGCCTCTGCTGTGGTTCCCTCAGACACCCCAGGCTCCTACATAGCTTCAGGCAGCTGCAAAAGCTTTCCAGCCCCAGTGTCAGCGGGCGATTTGTGCCTTCCCCTGTGTCCTGTGGTGAGGGACAAGCACTATATAGTTATGGGGTGAGTACTCATACCATCTGGCCCATAAAAGTTACCATCGTAGCTTTACAAAATACCATTATTTGTAAATACAATTACATTCATTAAAACAGCTGTTTGGGCCCCTGGATGCTTAGGACTACAACCAAAACTACTGAAATGACCTCCTAAAGCATTAGCTGGTCCCCTTAGGATAAACGTCCTTCTTGTTGTTTTCCACGAAGTCTTCCGCCAGTCCTGGGGAGAGGAGGCCAAGCCAGCATGCCTCTTGCTCCATTCTGCCCACGGTGCTTCCTAAAGGAACAGGGATAACAAAAATGATGGGGAATGCAAGTCAAAGCTTTCCTTGAAAGTGTTTTGACCAAGACATTTGCAATACAGTAAGTGTTGTTGTTTTAATGCTACCGCTCGCTTACTGTGTTGCTTCCAATGTTTGCACTGACCAAGGAAAGACGAAACATGAGTGACGCTGGAGTGAGAGAGGGAGATGCAGTATTTTACCACCCAACCAATCTTTTAGTTCCTCTCTTAATGATTGTATGTTTATTGCACTGCCTGAGGCTCAGTACAAAGTCTTTTGGACCAGCAATGAATTAATCAAATTAAATGCTATGACCCCTTTGCTTTTTGGGAGTGTTACAAGCCTCCCAGCACCCTGCCTAATTTCTGCCTCTTACTTTGCTCTCTGTCCAACAGTCAAGCAGTTCTTCCTTACAACTTGGCATCTCCCGGTCATTTATCTTCCCTCTTTCTGGCCAATGCCAGAATGTCTTGTTTGAAGTTTTTATTTAGACCACTGCTGGTTTATGGAGTTGTGCAGATTCCACGTTGGGTGTGCAGCAGCTTCGCGTCAGACACAATTGGCTTCTGCTGGGCTCTTGGCTTTAAAAGGCAATAAAGAGCCACGGCTGGATTCTCGGCTCAGCTCGGCATAAATCAGGCATCTCCCCACTGAAATGGGTGAGGTTCACTTCTGCAGTGAGTATCTGTTGAGGCAAAAAGAGACTGTGGGGCTGGGAAGTTCTTTTGGCCATGCTCTACCTGCTGGGTGCTGAAAACAGCCTCTGTGCAGCGTTTGTAGCGGTTTTCTTAGCTCAGAGGAAGAGGGTTGGTGAAGATTTTGACAGTGTGCAGCCTGGATATTTGTATAGGTGGCAATTTAAGTTAGAGGGGAAAGCGTGTGCTGTAGCCCTGGCCTACACGCAATATAATTTCTTCCTCGAAGGTACTGATAATCTAGGTACAAGGCAGGAGGTCTGTTTGTGTGCACAGAGGTAAAACAAAGCAATGGCTCTATCTTAAGTATTAACCTGCTGCTCAGTGTCACCCAGAGCTGGGCATAGGAAAAGCTGAGCTCAAGATATCTGCTGGTAAGTCGGATTGTAATGCTCTCAGGGCAACCTGCGCTCTGTCCTACTCAACTGCAGTGGTGAGAGCTGGGGTTTGTGACCTCTGGAGAATGATCTCAGGCAGCTTCTCTGTTGCCACTGCCTACCAAGAGTTTTATGTTCACATATCACAGCAAAAGAAAATGGAAAGTGCTTTATACCAGCTGCCTTAGTCTGTCTGGTTGCAATAATGATGCTGAACAACAAAAGGAGTAATAACATCCTGCTTTAAGGTTTTACTGAGAAGGAAGTCTGAATAATTCCCCTATAGATCAAGGGCTGAGGGGAGGGGTGGGAAAGGAAAGCTTTGACTGTCCACGGAGGAGTTTTTTTACACAACCTCAATGACTTGGAAAGACCCAAGGACTCATAATAAAAATCGTTAGTGATTTGTCATTGAAAACATGCAGCTGGGCATGGATCCCTTCAGGCTTTCGCAGCAGCACAGAGTCTGACAGAGCTTTTACATGGGGCGGTGCTGATTTCAGGAGGCTTTGGGAGTATGTGCAATGCAGAGTTAACTGTCAAGCAAGGGCAGGACTAGATGGCTCAGAGGGATTTGCTAATGAGCTATCAAGCCGTGGGTCACTGGTTGAAATTTAATCTGCAAGAACAGTGACAGAAAATCAAATCAAAGTGCTGACGTCAGAGTGATGCTGGAGCAAGAGCAAAAGCGTTGCTGGTGCCTTATGTGGCACACACAGGCAGCTTAAACAAACCAGGAGGAAACTGTGAGGAATTTGTCTGGTTGATCCCAATTGCAAGATACAGCTCAGCCAATTTGTATTACACCTATCCATAACTCACTTGTCTTAGTGCACTTGTTTGTGAATGAGAGCAGCATATCCCATCACAGAATCTGATCCAAACCCAGCATTATATAGCACTAGAAACAGAGTTGTAGAGACATCTAGGTAGCATTTGCTCAGAATGTGAATCAGCGATGTATGCCAAAGCTCAGTAATTGGCAGTTCTGGTGATGGATTTTTTTGCCATTAAGACCCGCATGGAGGTCAGTAGTGATGTCGTTCTCATTCCTGGGCTCCTGAGACAACTTGATGGTTTCATGATAGCTATCTCAGGGCTGGGGAGGGTCCACATTACTCAGGCTATAAAACTAGCTCTTACGGTTTTCAAGGTTACCAGAGGAAAGGTTGGTGAGGGACAAGGGCACCCGCTACACTCAGCAATGGTGGCAGTACTGCATATGGGGGTCAACATGTTGGGGCAGGCAGGCGTGCACTGGTGCTCCTTGCCCCACTGATGTATTCATTGTCCTTGTCACTGATTTTCAGGAGCAACTTGGTGCTCTTTCCTCTGCTCCCAAGCAGCCAGGCTGAGGATACGGTCTCCAGATGGCACAGAGCTGCTGTTTCAGCTCTGTCTTTATCCTTCCTCGCCTCCAGTGTAGGCAGGGAAGGGAGCAATAGTCAGCATTGTTTTCTGTGCCAGCTATGATTAGTTGGCATAAGGAGCATTTAAGTTAGTTGACACAGCCTTTCAATTGCTTGGTTTGCTTAAAAAAGAGAAGCAAAAAATCCCTGGACTTCTCCAGGTTCTCTTTGCTGCCTGAAGTCCAGACTGCGCCAGTAACACCTTGGGCTTATCCCAGAACTGGGACGTGGTCAGTTGCAGAATGTTTATCATTCTGATATTTATTTATTTTTGAAATAATAATAATAATAATCATAACAAAAAAAATCCAAAACAAAACACCAAAAAAACCAGCTCTGGGAGAGCAACAAGTTAAAAAAATAGTTAAACTCCAGATTCATGCAGATTTCCTGTTTTGCTTCTTAACAAAACCTCAAAACCACTTTGAACAAGTTTCCCACCTCAGCTGAGGGTGGAGTTGTGTACGCCCCACACATGGCCTCCAGAAGTGCACCCAAGGACAATAGCACATCTCCTTGGCACGGTGGGGCCAAATCTGCTGCTAGCAGGGCAGTCAATACGTGCGCCTGTGCATGACTGCCCAAAAGAGTTTCTGACTCAGCCAAGTACATTGGAAAACTTTAACTTTTCTATTTCCAGCTGAACAGACTGAATGGTAGAGATGTGGCAGACAGAAACTGGAGGTATTTGATAAAGGGATGCCTCTGTGAGATGCTAGGCAGGCTTTGGCGGTTGTCGGTACGCTGGGCGATCTGTTGTAATTTCATTGATTTGATCTAGTGAGACAACATCTCGATAAATAAGAAGAGCAGAGAAATCTGTTGCACTGAAATTAATGGTTGCTGCCTGATCTCCTCTTAAATGAATTCACTGCAATCTGAAGCAATGCACGCATTTTGCAAACCCAGCATTCTTTGGCTCCTACACTGCATCATGACATTACTTTAGGCAGTAAGGAAGATCTTATTTGTGATATAGTGTGCTGTGGTAGATAGTAAAGTAGCTAGATGCCTGGGAACTCTGGATGAAGCCATAGCATCTGGGTGTGTAATTCTAAGTAACAATAAGCAGCACTTAACATTTCCTCCCACACTAGAAGCGTACCCATTAAAAGTTTAGCCAAGTCAGCTGTGCAAGTCCTTGCATAAAAGGACAAACTACTAAAATGTTAATAGGAGTCACTCATGTTAAAGAGTGGGTAGAGCAGGGTGCATTAACCCAAATTCTCCTTCTCTACTGCTAATCAGGCAAAAGTCTTGCTGAGATCAAAGAAACCCCTAGCAAGTAAAAATGATAATAAATTGGGCTCAAGCCCAGGTTCAGGACTCCTCAGTCTTTTCTCTCAGCTCTAAGATGCTACATAGTTTGAAGAACTCAATGAATGGGATTTAGACCATCCATGAGTCAACTTAAGTCCCTGTGAGAATGAACTGAACGTGTCAAAGTCCCAGGGAATGGTTCAGTCTGTTTCATCCGAAGAAGAACCTACATCCCAAAGAAACTGAGTGCATGTATAGATCTGGACAGTGTGTTTTGGACTTAAGAGTAACTTAAGCATTTAACCACACGGTTTTGCCTGTGTTTAGTGATTGACCCCTCCTGGCAGTCCATCATGACTCACAGGTGGGTGAGGAGCTGCTAATATCTCCAGAAGTGTTGAAAAGGTCCCACTTAATTAAGCCACAGCCTGACCAATTTTAGGTGACATTGAGCTAGCATGGAACACCTCAGCAAGAGAAATCTGGAGCATGCTTATATTGGTTTTGTGGGCCAAACCAGAAAGAGAGTCTATGCTTCTGAGCTGCTTGTTGCAGGTTGGCTTGTGTTCACACAGCTGAGATCATCTGGAGTGGGCAGATCGATCCATGCTGCACAGCACTTGATCCTGATATCCACTTGGCAACAGCTCTCTGTGGTACAGTTATAGATATTTCTGGGTTGTTTTTTTTTTTTATAATGCAGATGCCAAAATAGGGGCTTTTCTGCATCTGTCTGCTTCCTGTGTGCCCTTGGAAGTGATAGGAGGGATTCTGGGCTTTGGGGACTTCAGGCTAGCATTACAGTATTGCATCAGGTAAAGAGCCAAAGTTGTGTGGTACATGTCCACACTGTTCCTGGTGCAGAGCCTGGAGCACGCTGTCATCTTGGCCATGCCCAGCTTTCCTTTTGGATGGAACAAATGGCTCCCTAATGGCCAGCTAGCAAGAGCAGAGTGTGGAGGACCTGGATACCAGGCTACAGGAGACGAACACAGTCCACACTGCTAAATGCCAGCTAAGCCTGGGGCATGAGGGAAAGCCCGTGCCCTGGCCTAACTTGATTCATGCCATTTATCTCATAGAGCTCTAAAATAGAAGATTTACATACAAAGGTCCTCACTTTCCACTGGGCTAAGACTCTCTAGCTTCTACAACTTACGCTTCTAGTTGCTGAGCATCTGACGTTCAGCAGCAGGAGGCAATGCCTCTACTCCAGCCTTACCTGTAGCCTGGTATAGTCCAGGCAAGTGGAAATACTTGAGTCAGACCCCCTTAGGCTGGAGAGCCTAGGTCTTTACTTTTCTGTTTTCTGGATAAGTGCTCAAATCATTAGTGTCTGGTGCTTCCTCCTCTGACTTATCCCACAACACAGGTGCTTGCCCTTCAGAGGGGAATTTGCATTTTGATTCCCATGTAAGCAGGATTGCACACTGTTGAGCCCTGAACTTACCCAACCGCACTTGTGAGAATAGTATTTCCTAGTGCCTACGCCTCAGTGGCTACATGCAGCCACACTAAATATCCCATGAAGGACCCACAGCTCGCCATTCAGTTGATGGAGAAATGTGTGAACTCCAATTGAGTGCTACTTCAGAGGCATCTGCCTCTGCATTGCTTGTATACTTTGTGTAGGCACCTGCCTTAAGTGATCTGAATCATTCTGCTGGAGCCAAGCACCTACTTCTTTTTTAAGATGTTGCAACCAATAAATTGAGTGCCTAAAGCAGGCAGTCTCAATCCAGCCTTCAGGGTCTTCGCGTTTACTGACTGATGTAATGATATAATAGTCCTTGCCCAACACAAAGAGCTGTTGCAAGACTTTAATTAATTAATACTGGCAAGACTTTGAAATGTTGGAAATGAAATGAGGTCTATAAACAAAGTGTATTATTATGACTTGACGGCACTTTCTACTTCACTTTCACACTGTACCTGAACACAGCATGGGGCAGCTGCATCTTCTGATTCATCATGAATCGTGAAGAAACCCACCTAAAATGTGGATAGTATTGATATATTTACACTGGTTAAAATGTTCCAGGGAAGAGGCATTACTTCTCACCCCAAGAATGCTGGCCAAAGTGCTGGCAGCTCCGCCCCTTTTTTTCCCCTCTCGGTATTACCCCATCTATACAGGAGTCCTCAGTCACCCAGTGCTCAGTGTTTAAGCAAGATGTGCCAGAAGGTAACTGGAGATGTGAGAATCCTACCAGAATTTGCAGAAGACCTAATTACTCCCAGTGACAGTGTTGGCTAACCTAGGTTCTCATCCTGAGCACTGTAGTCTCTCAGGTGGCTTTTGGTCTTCTATATCTCTAGTATGATTGATGTTAATTATAGCCATACAGTTTCAATGCTGGACAAGACACCCAAGAGAAGTTGGAATCCCCAAAGTCCTTCTTGTGCTTAGCATCAGATTAGCACACAACACTCCTTGGACTAAGTCCCTTGGTAGGTCACACTGTTTCATCAAATTACAAAACAGCTCATTAGGTTTCTAGTCAGGTTTAATTTTCTTTGTATGTAAATTCTTAATGAAGAATGCTATAAACTTACTCACTAAGCACTTTGCTTCCACTGCTATGGAAACACAAGCAAATCCTACAAGGTAAAGACAGGAGAAAGGGGAAGCATCCGCCACTAAACAATATAACTTCAGATGATGCCACTAAACAGCCAGGGATGCTACCATTCAGCTGGCCACCAGGAAGAGATGGCCTCAGGATGAGGTGGCTGGATGGCCATCCAGATGGCTGCTGTGGTCCTATCAGCAGCTCTTTTCATGTGCATAACATGGTAACGGCAGCTTTTGTTGCTCCTGGCAGTGAGCAAGTGAGGTCCTGGCATTGCCATCTGGCATTCATGCATCGTTTTGGTAGTGTCTGGTCCACTCAATAGGACCGAGCAAATGATCCTTTTGTATCGACCCTTTGCCACAGAAGAATACTCGTTTTTCCAACCCATTGCTGTAACGAGAAGGCATCTTCCCTTCTCTTGTTATCATCCTCATGTCTCATCAAAGACAGAATTTACATTTGCACCCAGGGGCAATTCCTGATTCAGAGGATAAGAGATGTCTTGAAAACCACATAAAATTTTACCAACATAAACTGTCTGGTGGTCAATGGAGTCTCACGTGAGCTGTCCACTGTGAGCCAAGTTCAGACAGAAGTGAATGTCACAAGAGTCCATCTCTCCATGAAAGCTGGCAAGCCAGTAGCGTATGTGTTCTTTGTACATATGCTGTTAGTTATTACATATTTTCCCTAATTTGTAGGTGGTGCTTTCCAGCAGTAAATCTCAGACTGCTTTTACAGGTCAGTATCTTTAACCTCATTTCACGGGCAGATAAACTAAGGTGCAGGGAGGTCTAATGCTGGAAGGTTGGTGTCAGAACAAGAAACAGCTAATTACAACAGACTTAAATGTATCATTGTGCATGAATGTCAGTAATTCTTATTGCAGTATCAACCACAAAGTTATGCAGAGAAATAGACAGAAATAGAGCAGTACTGACCTCTTCTTCACAGGTACAGATGTGGTCTCCAGAGATATTTTCCCCCCAGAACTGATAAATGACTTAAAGAAAAGCAGATGCAGTTCCTCCCCCTGGGTGACTATGCCCAGAGGCAATAGAAGCCAGTTTTAGGATATGGTCTCCCACCTATTTACATCAAGCTAGTAGCAGTGCTTATTTTAACACAATTGCCAAGTGACTTTATTTTTAGATCTTCTCAGCATAGTATCATTTTGTAATTCTTGCCTTGTTTAAAACAAGTAAAGACATTTCAATGGGAACATGAAATTCACTGGAAGAATTATTGCTGCCTTGCAAATATATATTGATAGCCTAAGAAAGCAGTGATATTCTCTTTGCCATAACAAGAAATGCTCAAAATCTATAAAGCATCCCTAATATTTTATTTTAAAAGACCAAATCACAATTTGGATTACCTTTCGGTAGAAACCTTATAGATTTTCCAGCTTTTAAGGTGTTCCTTAGGGAGTCTTATTTCATCCAAATGACATTGTTCTTTTGACGATTTTCATACTCCTATAGGAAAATTTGCCAGTGGGGCATAATTTTGGTTTTAAAGGTCCTAGAAAATAATAAAAATTTGAAGGAAAGAAAGAAAAAACCCCCATAACAACAAAAAAACAGGCAGAAAATGCAGTTTGTGACATTCACACAAATAAAACAAATCCAGTTACTAGGAAGAGTGATCAGCCATGTGTTTTTCTATAAGCATGTGTCAGCTTGAGGTACTACACTTATGTGTTTTATTCAATTAGCGCTTTTCAGAAGAATGTAATAATTACTGTACTGAATCTACCTCATTCAGTATCCCATCCAAAGAATGTGGAAAAGAAGGCGTGTGGAAGAAGAAAATGGCACAATGTGTCTATGAAAGACATCTTTTCCTCCTTTCTCTGACTAACAGGTTGGCTTTTGCCCTTGTGAATCACTTTTTATGTCCCTCCTTTTTCTCTCCCAGCTTAATAGTAAACAGTCCTGCCATCTACACTTTAGAAACTCATAGGGGGTTTTTTGTCTTCATAATACTTCTGATAAAACCTGCCACAGGAAGTGAAAGCTAAAATGTGACCACTCTATTAGGAACAAATTAGAGAAAAGAGCCCTGATGGAAACCTGCTCCAGAGTAATAACAATGATTCATAAAATATGAAGCCCAGTGGAGAGAAATGGTCGTCGGGGATAAGATTTCAATACAGATGCATCCTGATTTATACTGAGTAGGACCTGGAGAAAGATACTTTTACATAGCCTGATTGCCTTCTGCCCTGGACATTGCCAAAAGAGATGAAGTTTGCAAAGAAAATTCATGTATCCATTAATGGGCAGCTACCTCTGAGGAAGAGAGTGACCGGTGCAGTGGTGTGCTGAAATCCCACATTTTAGGGACTGGAAGACTGTGACTAGCATTACAACACCTACCTGGAATTGACCTAAATGTGCTTTTTTTGCTTCCTGAATTTCTGTTGTTCGAACTAGGTTTATATAAGATACATTGAATGCAAGTTTGAAGACATAGATTTTTCCAGACTGACTGCCAACAAATCCAGAAGAACCATCTAACAATATTCAAGCTATAAGTGCCTTTTTTCAGCAATAAGTGATATTTTTTTTTTTTTTTTTGGCAGGGTTCTTTTATTGTACAATTATGATATATTTATTTTGACCTTTGATTTGCAGTCTTAGAATAGGCCTTTGGTGACTAGGAGAATTCATGACAATGGAAAAGATCCCTCTCTGAGAACCAATATTCCATTTTTAACCATAACATCTGGCCAAATTTTTTAATAATTTCTTGAGCTCTATCACTTGTGGAGCACCCACAAAAGACATCCATTTAGGGGGGTTTGATAGTTTAGGGGGCCTGAAGACATCATGTCAGACAATCATGCGATGGCAATATTAGCACAATAAGTATAAAGGACCGAATCTTCATCTTCTTAAATTTAATCATTTAATATACTAACCAGGTTTGAAGAAATTCATTAACAGCTTACCATCTACCCCACTCAATTTTCACTTGTCAGTTGATGCTGTCAGTGGAGCTACACTACTCACTTCCAATGTGTATATATTCTCCAAAACACTACTTGGTTTCCTCTGAACTAACAAATTGCTGAGTTTAAAAGGAGACGCAACTAGGGGATGTCTACATGTAACAATACCATTTTGCATGAGAATTTTTTGATGTCACAAAACCAATGTGTATCCACAGAGCTTTACACAACCTAATAAATGACCAGTTGACACTGTGCCTCTAATTGTCCTCAACTGGAAGCAAAAATGCTGTCTGTGAGCCAAAGCTGATTAATGCTATTGGTTGATTAATTTTATTTTTTAAAATAAAGGAGCCAACAGGGAGCCAAAGATCTGAACTTTCGCAAGGACTGCCTCGGCTTTAGGGGAATTTAGATTTTTCCTGCTGTTTTGTTTGTTTAAAAAAAAGGGTGATGTCTAACCTTCAGGAACGTACCTCATCATCCAACCCACAAGCTGTTGGCAAAATAATAAACCTACACAGAATGTACTGTTAATTTTTTTTATTTTTTTTTTACTTCTTCCTTTCAGAGGTATAAATCAGAGCTTTTTGCTTTTGCAAATTAAAGTATAGGCTTTGCACTGGATAGTTGGCACTGTTTCTTCTGGCCAAATGTTCCATGCTGCTTCCAAAGAAACTGTGGACACTGAGTTGGCTATAATTTGTCTTTGAACTTGTTTGCAAAAACTCAGTCTTTATAGGCCTCCAAGAAAAAAATATACATAGTTTATTTATTAAGTTGCAGTTTAATTTTTTTATGTGCAGAATTGCTGATGGTAATTCTTCAGGTTTTTTATTTGTCTGGTTGAGTTTTTGCTGTTTACTTCCTCTGGTTTACAGGAATGGCATCATCCTGCCGTATAGACACAAAACCCCTGTACATTTCTAATTATTTTACATGGGCTGAAAAGGATCCTGGATAGAAGATAGTCCTCTTGCTAGCTGGTTGCAAGACTAAGTTTCAAATAAACCATGCTCGACTAATATTGAGTAAATACACTTTCCATTATATTTCCAGAACTCTTCTCAGCTACGTGTTTGCTTTTATGACTTTGTAATGTAGCAGACAAACAATGCTACACTGCAGCTTGTGCTGCTAAGTTGTCTATAATGTATTTCTGAATAGTGTAGAAATAGGAATGTACAATGGTCTCTCCACTTGAAGCACTTGCTGGCTTGGTCTGTCACATATAGTTTAAAGTTTTGATCAGCTGAATGTTCAGCAAGGAATAAATGAAAGTTATTGGTGTGTAAAAACATTGCAGATCTTGTGTTAATCTTGGACTTTTCCCTCTAGCATCCTTGTACTGCTTTCTTCTGCAATGCTTCCTTTCTATTGATGTGATGCCATCTTTGCTACTCTAACAAAGGGCTATATAAATGTTTGGAACCCAGAACAGATGTTTTTGGGCAGCTTTCATTCCGTTTGCCAAGTTCAGGCACAAAACAAGATCCTGACCACTTGTGGTTACTGTAGATTGGACAACTTTTTCAAAGAGTAGGCGTGCTGGGTCCAATGACTTCCTGTCTTCTGGCATCCTACCACATGTCTTCTTTACTATACCATAATGTTTCTCAAGTTTGCTTTTGTTTCACTTTCATAATTGGCTTTGTATATCCACTGACTGATCTGATTTTCCTATCAAGGCAGGGCTGTTCACTCCAGATTTTCACTAGTGTAACTGAGAGGAAAATTTGGTCCGTATGCTCTGTAATAAGATATATCATCACTGTCAATATTTTTCTTCTTCCCATCACTCCCCTGCCATATGGCAACTTCACAGGAAAGAGCTGAACTGCATATGTTCTAAGTAGGACTTCTTCATTCCTGCAAAATAGAGGTTGGGTTTAATACCATTCTGATTTAAAAATGGAGGAAGTCCTTAATCCTTTAACGTGGGATGTTCATCTAACTTCAGGCCCTCAAAAGTTAGGCAACCAGTAGAAACCAGTTATCTGAGCTCCTCCTGTAGGCACTGGAGGGAGAAAGTAACTTTGAAAGGGTGATTCGTCGTGTCCTAAGAGTTGGGGGGAAATCTTCCTGTGGACAACACACATGCAAATCTCTTCAATACCCACTGCTCTTGATGGTGTTGAACTTAATGGTGAAATTGAGCTGCAGACCCAAAGGCAACATCTGCTCTGGTGGATTGAATGGGGACAGGAGATGATTTTCCTGAGCTGCTGTTAGCCTTCTCCCTGGCATATTTTGGCCTCTGCCTGGTAAGCTCTCTCCAGATAGCACCTGAACTTGACTCAGGGGGGCATTGTCAGCCAGGGATGGTTTTCAGTCAGCAAGACACAAATAGGGTTACCCTGCTAGGAAACTTAGCCCTAGAAGACAAGCCATGCCATCCGCTTGCCTTCAGAGTCAGACAGTGGATGTTGGCTCATTTTATTTACTGGTGTAGATATAGCCAAAGAGGTGTAAGCAGTGAAGAAAGCCACGTAAGGGAATAAAAGATGAACCTGAGAGTTTTTCATTTGCATTGTCTGAAACTGGGAATTGAAAGCAAGTAGCAACCAAGAGACAAGCCGCTGTCAGTGAGACTTCCCTTGTTATGCAGATTTTAAAGACACTCCTTCCCTGTACTGGTGCTAGAGAGAGACTGACAGTGACTATGGAAAACAGCATTTCTAAAGACAACTTCCAGGACCCTCTATACCTAAACAACTTTCTAAACCCAACTGCCCTACAGGTCCCCCTTGAAGCCACTGTGAGGATGCCAGAGACTTTGTACCCAGGAGAATGCCTAGTGTCACACGAGTGTTTCCGCAAAATTTCTGAGCTCTGCCTGCTGGATTTTATGGCTTGTGACAACTCTGCTTTAAAAACACAATTCACCACAAAGCATCCAGATCCAGCAGCAAGCAGTGCAGAGTGTTTCAGCCACTTTCAACAATCGTTACAAGACCCAGGGACCATGGGATAAATTCAGATGAATAACCCTATTTCTAAGTTGTTTCCAGGGAGTGTGTGGGTGTTGCAGACATTAAACTGCCAGGCTACTCATTTTTTCTGCACTAACAGTTTCCATACTAACTGACTGACCAGTCTCCCTGATGTGTCGCGTCAATTTTCTTATTAAATACAAAAATAATTAATGTTAGGAATGAGCCTAGAAAGCTCCTCATCTCCCAGATTGGGTCTTGGTGCCAAGTGTCTGGCTGGCATCATCTCCAATATTCTGCAAACAACATCTGCATGAGCGTGTCAGTTGCATAACTGGTAAAGTTAACGTAAGTGACTACCATGATTTGCTGAGCAGCACTGATTAGAGCTGTTTTGCCAGAGGAAGGCTTTGCAGCATGTGGGAGACACAGCCATGCCATGCCTTTCCCAGGAAAGGGGAGGACTATCATGGACAGGAGTACATCGTTGGCAGGAATGACTCTGGGAAAATTTCGCTCTCTCCCTTCAGCCAGGATTCCTCTGGTCCCTTATGTGATTAATGATGCATCTCTGCTGAAATGATGAATGCTGTGATGAGCTCAGAAAAGGAGTGCTTTGGAGTCACCAGTGCGCCCCAGCAGCTGCCTCAGAGGTTGACCTGGAGGACGCTCCAGTGTGCTGGAGAGATAGGGGAGTTAAGAAGGATACATATGAGATCTCAAACCGTAATGACAGTACATCTCAGTGCTTCTCTGCACAGCCTTTGGCGGGTTCAGTCACATCTCTGCTCATGAAAGGAAGGTCCAAGGTGCTTCTCCATCACCCCATGAAACTTGACATGATGCTGTAGAGGAGGGCAGTGCAGGCAGCAAGCTGGAGCCCCGTGACTCAAGTGCCATTCGCTTGCCAAGAACATCATGTCACTGTCTAGAAGTAAAAACTTAGGAGTTAGTGCTGAAAAAAAAGAGTTATATTTTACCTCTTTTTCTCTTACAAGTATATTTTATATATGCTATCAGCCATTTCAGCAGAGGCTAGACCCACTTTTCCTGTCCTTTGAGCCAGTTTAGTGCAGTTGATTTCAACTGGTTATTTTAAAGCAGCATATGACAGTTCATTTTTGTAAAAAGGCCGAATTTTGGCACTTTTCATGCAAACACTTAAAGTTCATTTATTTTTTAAAGCATGTAAAATTATTGTCAGAAACAGGGCATGTGCCCAAACAGCTTCTAAACAGGTACTAGGAAGGTTCTTGTTTGCAGTTTATGTTAACCTTGGGCTAAAGATTGGCTCTAGTTCAATCTCTGAAACTTTCCAAAGAAAAAAAGACGGCAGTGTGTAAATAACTAAACCATACATGCGAAAATGACACTGAAATATAATGTGATGGGTCAAACGTTAGTTGAGTTAAGTCAGGCATTTAGAGTAATCCTTCTTTACCCCACTTAAATGTCACATAGGTAAGTCATGACAGTTCACTCACTGCCAGGAAAAGCTTGCATTATCCTCAGGGATGAATTCAGGACCTCAGGAAGCTACCAAGGCAAATGAAAAACAGAGACAACAGGCAATTGCTTAAGGGCTTAAGCCATATGCCTCAGATCAGTCTAGCCATAATTTCAAATGCCAGCAGGTTCATTACCAAGGTAATGCAGATCTATTGAGTACTTGGCCATTTACTACAGGCAGATCAAGTCCTTGGAGTCAAATCCTAAGAAATTAGATCCTTTGGGGGTTTAATGGCTATTAAAAGGCACAGGATATTTTCATAAGGGGTGGGGTTTATTAATCTTATGCCCTTAACCAAATTAGCCCCTTTCCTCCTACAAATGCACTTCCAGTTCCTTATTGCAAAAGGAAGATGGGAGTGGAAGAGAGAATGAAACTCGCCCATGATGTGCTGTATCCTGCAAGAGCTGCACTACTGCTATCGCTGCAGTTCAAAGGCACTGGGAGTTTTTGGCAATGCAGTCCCCAGGGTCTTGTTCCTGGAGTTTCTGTACCAGTGGATGGCCTAGGATCCTGGTTGCCTACTCTGCATTTATGACTGGACACTGGTCACCCCTTACAGATTTGGTTTGCAGGGTGTCCCAGGCACCTGGCATCCCACTCCAGCAAACAGTGTCTGCAATGGGAAGGCTGTGCTGACCTGGCCTCCAGCTCTCTGGCTGCTCTGCAAGCCCAGCCTGGTGCCTGGTTGATAAGCACAGTGAGCCAGAGCACTGTGGAGATGCAGGGAATGCTTGTGAGCACAAACACTTGCGTGCTTACCCTGTGGTTTTTATTATCATCATTAGCCCACAATAACAAGGGCTGGTCAGGGATCAAAACCCTCTGTAATTTAATTATATAACAATAGAGGGTAAAGGTAGGTGTGAAAGCAATGAGACTGTATTGGTCAGTTTGACAGGAAGGACAGGGATGAGACTGAAAGGCTTTGTAGCTACTACAGAGAGACGGAAGGCAAACGGTGAGATAACTCCGGGTGATTAGAGGAGACTGCATCAGAGTATAAAAAAGTACCATGGGAGATGGTGCAGAAGTGTTTAGTTTGAGAAGTATATAGAGGGCCAATGGAAAATGGTGTGATCGATTAATCACAGACAGCAGCCACCATTTACACAGAAAATGAGGGACGTTATCCTGCTGATGGAATGCAGAAGAGTCTTCAGTGTGAAAAGAAGGGCTGGGGTTCAGCTCCAGACTCAGACACCTGCATGCAAGCAAAGGGATCAAAAGAGCAAATTGGGAGGAACACAAAGGAAAGCCAAGGAGATAAGGAAGGTATGGCTGTGGTTACCACAGTGTAGATGCTCCGTTCTCCTTTAAGATGGCAGATCAAGACTGGGTGCCTGCTAGCGTGTGTTCACACACAAATCTTTTGGCTTGATAAAAAGATATTCAGTGAAATGCGATCCCTATCCTTATGATCTGAGCATCTCTATTACAATTTAATGTGTTCTGTACTTCCATCTGTCGTGGGTAGACCCTCAGCATTTCCAACATCAGTGACTCAGTGCTGCTGCTGCTGGGAAGTGGGCACTGATCCAGCCTGGGGTTCTTCAACATCCTTCTATGAAACAGTGGCAAGATTCAGAGACGCTAAGTTGCTTTCCCAAACCTGGCTTCTATCTGGCAATAGAAGCCAGATCGCCTAATTCACTGTTCTTTAGCAATCAGCTGATAACATTCTCATCACTTTGTTTTAATGATCCGTTATTTTGAAACTGGATGACATTGTAAAATTATCAGAATACTTGGAAACAGGCAGTGAAGTTATATTCAGTGGATCATATAAGTTTTCGTTTGTTTTCTATTTCAGCTTTTTATTGAGACAGTTCACTCCAGTAAGGAAAAGTGCAGCTTGCCTTTTCCCTTTCAGCTTACATGCGTGGTGAGAAACACAGTGTTTAAATTCTTAGATTGGAATAACTCTGCCTGAACAAATAATAAACCAGAAGAACAGACTTACCTGTAAAATAAAGACCTTGGAGCATTTTGTGAAGAATGTTTGAGAGACCAAAGCATTGCAGGTTTCTTACCATCTCTGGGAATTGAAAAATAAACAGAATTAGCTAGAGATCTGGCTGAAAGAAAACAATTTCTAAGAAAAAAAAAATTCCTCTTAAATGCGTTGTTCTCTTTCCAGTATTATATTAAGCCAAAAATTACGCTGGTGCCAAACAAGTGATTTATACGAGTGCAAATCCAAAAAAAATAACAAAGATGAAGGAAAGCTTTTATTTTTAAAGTACCATTAGCATCAAAAGGCCTCAGAGAATTTTCCATTTTTAATTACTTCAGCAGCATGCAGAGCAACAAAGGATAAGATTGAACTGTCTTGCATGGGTTATGAAATGTCAGAGCCTGATAACTGATACAATACATGGTGCCTACATGGCTCAAAAGCCTAAGGAAGCAATCCTTTATTCCAGAGATTTCAGATGAAATCCCATCCAGCTTGATACTCAGTGCAAATTGCAATGTAATGGATTTTCAGCCTGAAATGAGCTGGTTTGCAGTTAAGATCCTCTTGGAGATACGACCAAAGATTTGAATCAACATGGCAGTTGCCTGTCCTTATGGAGGCACACTAGATGACTGGTGAAGATTAGATATATAACTTTTAGGTGGCTGGAATATAAGACAAATCCCACCCTCCCTTCCCTCTTTCCTCATCTTCTGCACTGAGCACCATACATCTTTGCAACAGCACCATCAGAGGTACGCAGGAGAAATACTTTTTAAGTTCAGTTGGCAGAGATGTGCAGGGGGAGCTTCCATTGTTACTGAAACATTATTCTCAGGGCAGAAGTTGAATCATCTTTTAGAGTTTGCTCTTCTTCTCATTCAGCCACCACCCTAGCCATTTATCCCCACAGACTTTCACGTTGACTTTTACCTGCCTAGGGAAACACACACGGGGTTTGGGCTTCCAATGAGATGATTCCCGAGGGTATTTCTGCCTGAAGGCAGGAAGAGGTTTCAGGACTAGGTTTAATCATGATAACATGGGATGTTTTTTACTTGGACATTCACATTAACTGCACCTGCTTTGTAGCACATCTTCATCAAGCTAGTACTTTTGAGTCAGATATAGGGCAAGGACCGTGTCTCCAGGGAAAATGCAGACTGACTAGGTGGCATATGAATGAGGAAAAAACATCACGCTGTAGCAGGAACCAGGTACTTAAAGAACAATGTATTGTGTTAGTCTTGTCTCTGGTATGTCTTAGCCAGCAAAATAGCTGGTATTTTGTGATTCCATTACTCAGCTGCTTAGACTTTGGCTGTTTGTGGCAATACGAGTGGGCAACTAAGCTTTAAATAACAAGGGGCTACGAATGGAGACCCTTTAGCAGACAGATATGACCTGTCATGATGTTCCCCCATGGGAGAAGAGATCAAGTAATATTTTGTTGCTGGAGTGGGAGGGGAGAACACTTCTGTTGGAGGATCAGACCTGTCTGCCCTCGATCCAGCATGCTTATGCAGCTGGACCTGCATGATCTCCGCAGCCTCCCAAGTGAATTGCAGCCTTGCACTCACTTTAGAGCCATCTATTACTCCCCACTGTGTACGTACCTACCTAAAAATCCATAAGTGGTCTTGCATCGAATCAATGCTCACAGTCAACTTGTATCTAAACAAATTGAATAAAGCTAAGAGCTCTGAAGATCCTCTTATTTATCCCATGACAAGCAGAGAGACTCCCAGTTCTCCAGCGCTTGACACCTTTGTCAATAAAATCTGCAGATTGCACAATATAAAGTTGTTTTATAATTCATCTCCTTGACAATAACAGAACCTTTGAACAGGAATGCTTTATGCAGTTATCACAAGAACAGTGCTCAAGCAGAGGCTGCATCAGCAAAATGCCAAAATAAAATTTTGTTCCTCTTGAAGAGTCACATTTCAAGCAATTTTTTGATGTAATGAAAAAAATAGGATTTGATTTTAAAAAAGAATTTATATTTGGCTGGCATTTAGATCATAAGTAAGAATCATAGGACTTATTAGATCATATATTCCATTCTCCTTCCACTACAGGATCGTTTTGCAGACCTGAGGTCTAATTTCATTATTTCAAAGGGACAAAACATCAGACTTATGGAAAATAATGTGACTGCTGCAGTATTCACCCTTCAAAGAACATTTTTAGGCAGCACCCTCAAAACTAACCAATGGCAAAATAAATTGCGAGGTGAAGTGATGGCAACTGGATATCTATTTCATTGAGTTGAAGGTGATATCAGCTCACCTACATGTCCTAATTTGCATTCACAGCTATTTATGAGCACATAGTAAATGCTTTAAAAGTTGTGCCCCAAATTTTTATAATATGTATGTGTTTGTTCTAAATTTACAGTTGCAACTAGAGCTGTTCCAGTCTGTTATGTAAACACTTTGCTAGGTTTTAAAAGAAAAGGTAGAATTTTCAAAGCCAAGGAGAGCACTTTGGTATGAAGTTTCATCCATTTTAGTGGAAAGTTGTATGTCAAAATCCTGGTCTTAGGATTTATGTGGGTGGATTACATGTTTAAGCAGTGATTTCAGATAATTTGATCAAAAAGAAGGAACCCAAAGTTGAATTTTAAACCCATTCTTAGTATTTTATTATTTTTTCTCTGAGAAGACTTCAACTGACTGTTTTGTTTTGAATTTGAACTTTAATTCTTACCTTTAATACAATTGAAACAAAACTGACTGGAAGAACTGTTTTCAAGACAATTCTAGAACACGGTAACTGGAAAGAGCCCTCCATCTCCAGTTTATTACTTGGTTAAAGGTCCAGGAAAATGACAGCATGTCTGGGAATTGATGGAATTGACATTGATATAGTGGCATAATAGTTTGCACTTCAGTAATATTCAGCCAAGGACACTCTGAGGTTTACCGATGATAAAATAACAAGAAAAGTAATGTTTCCTCATTTCACAGATATGTGAGAAAGGCTTAGAAGTGTCAAGTGACTTGACTGTTTCCTACTAGTTGGAAAAGATGGAAAAAATTCTCTATTAGCTTCCAGTTTCTCTGTCTTTTTAATACTTGATAGCTGCGCTGGTGGAGGAGCTGAGATTCCTAGATTATTTGGAGCCTGCCAGTGCCGCAAAGAAGCCATGTGCATACGGTATAAAATATGCAACACAGCCACTGCGTACTAGTGTGTTTTGTATTTCAGAGGGACAAGTCTGTGCTTCAAATGTGTCATTATCCTTCATAAGGAAGTTTCGTTCTACTCTTGAATCAGCTCACATTGTTAATGTGCTCATCAGCCAACTCAGAAGGATATACAGACAGCTGCGAGGAATCTAATTAACGTTAAACTACAAAAGAAGAAATTACAATCTACTGTACTATTTAATCTGTCAGAAAAGGCCTGGATTAGAAATGGGTTCAGTATTTCTCTGTAGCTTTTGCTCTGTTTTAATATAATAAAATAATCGTCGTTGTGGAGAAAACCTATTAATTTATCTTGTCCACCTAGCATTGCTGTTGCTTTTACCTTTGGATGACCCTAAGGAAACCTCTTCCTCTATGTTTCTCTCCATCAAACACCTGCAGATTGTTATCATCTCTACTTTTAGTCATCATTTACTTGGGCTTAAGTAATTCATGTAATGTTTCCTTGTAAATCAAAACTCCCATCATTCTTTTTATGTTCTTTTCTCCTTAGACAGTGCTGCAGCATTATCTCCAGCATGGGAAAGAGTGCTTTTACCATCCAGAAATACTTGCATTCTAAAGTATAATCTATCTACTATGTTTAAAGGTCCCTATCTATATAATCTATGTATTTAGTTTAAAGGCACTATTAGTGAAGGAATCATTCAAAGTCACTCCATGCTTTTTTTGTTTGTGTTTTTTTGTTTTGGTTTGGTGAGTTTTTTTGTGGGTTTGTTTTGGGTTGTTGGTTTTGGGTGGGGTTTTTTTTGGTAAAAGAGAAGAAAGAATAAATTCATTTCTGTGTGGTAGTTGCTCTCTAGTGTGTAGGAGATAGGGCAAAAGTATTATGAAGCACGGAGTAGTTTGAAAAGGAGTAGCTTTTTCAGATTAATCTGAATGTTCAGAGGGTTGTCTTTTTCTGAATAGCAACAACTATTTGTTTAGATCAGAGGGAGCAATTGTGTTGACAGCAGGCATATGAATGATACTGTTTTTACAGATGGACTGGTGAGAATCAAATTGAAGCTATTGATCTGTATTTGTGTAGGAACCTGCTAAACAGAAAGCATTGAGGGCTTTGCCATTAGCAGCGTGGGTCATTTTACCAACGAGGAAAGGCAACATGCTCTGTTTGTGCTTTGCACACTCTATTGCTAGCACAACAGAAGATGCCTAGGCTTCAAAAAATATCAAGAGCCCTTCTGCAGAGCTGGGGATAACCCTTTTCAGATATAATTAAAAGCCTTTACTCTTCCTTCAGCAGGCACACGCACAAAAGATAACTCTTGAGGCAATACATCAGCAGGCCTGAAAAAATCTAACTTTCTAAATCCATTAGCTTTTCATCTTCTGTTTAGTAGAGACCAAAGACAGACTAAGAAGAGAGAGTAGGAGGCAACAATAAGTCCTCAGGCCTCAAACTGATTAGTGCCTTTGGAAGAGCGTAGTGAGAAGCACAGCTCTTGTTTGAGGAGGGCACTCTTTGGTCTTCCCTCTCCAGAGCCTGTATTGTAAGTTCTCATCAGTGACCGATCTCCTTGGAAATCTGAGCCACTGGAAGCGTGAAAGGGCTTATTTGTCATTGTGGTTGCTGGTGGGACTGGGACCACCACTAACCTGATCCATAATTGCAGCCAGTGGGGATCAGGAGAGTGCAGCAAGTGTGAAAAGAAATACTTAGGTTCAGTCTCATGTGTTTGCGTTTGTGGGGTTTTTTAAGTATATGATTCCTGAAATTTGTTGTTACAGGAAGGATGGTTTTATCAGCTGAAACATATTTCTTTCTTGTTTGCTTTGATATTGTCAGACTTATGTAGAGGGATCACGTTTCAATATGACATCCGTGGGCTGATACTAGATAAGGGCAAAGTATTTGTACCTTCATAATCAGTTTCCCCCATATGTAGAGTAACATTTCCTTTATCAGAGAATGGAAAAGTAATTGAGGCATCTGATTTCAAAACTTGCAAATGTATCCCATTTGTCTTCAAGTCACTAGGAGGAGGAAGGGTAGAATGTGTTAACCTTAACTAAACTTTAGATCAAATTATTTAATCCTTGGGCTTCCATCCTCTAATGGTCTCACCTGGGAAGGCTGTAAAGTGAACTGAAGCACCGTTTTCTTCATGCATGGATTATTGTTATTAATTTTTACTGTTTCTCCAGGTTACATGAAGATGATTAGCAAAAACTCTACCACTATAACATCTCCTCATGTATTACAAAAAAAAAACTTCAAGAACTTTATCCACTTAAACAAAATACAGTGAACATCCAATTCTTTTTTTTGTTGTTGTTGTTATAAAAAAAGAATCATAACTTTTCAGTCTAGAAAAAATGAATTCAGGAAGACAGCAACAGTCTACTGTAGTCACATTTATAGTTCTGCATTGTTGTCAACAGAGTTGTGTTGCCAGAAAGATCAGCAAAATACAGAGGAGCAATTTGTATCCATTCCCCTTCTGTTTTCCCTACACTACTGAAGCTGGGAGACGATGTTGTCTTTCCATCTGAGTTCAGCCATGGAAAAGACAAGTTTAACCACTGACATTGGTGAGAATGACAGCTGTATCGGAGTTGCTAGTGTAAGAATCCGCTAGAAACACAGCAGATTTAACTGTCAATGAAAACAATGCTAAATCTAAATTAAAGAGAGGACACAGAAAGCTCTTCATAATTACTGTGTTCACATACATTATTTAGAGGCTGTGGGTCAAAACTGCCACGTTCTTGCTCATTAGGTTATCACCAGTGATAGGGTGTAACAGTGCTAAATAAAGCCTGTCTAGTAGACAGGCTTAAACGTACAGACCTTAATGCAGTTAAGTGTCTTTGTCTAGAGTGACATAGAGTATGAAATGGCCTTAAATTAGGAATGAAATAGATTTCAACCCTTTTTAAACAGTAAAAGAGATATAATGAGAACATAATGTCAGAGTTGGTCCAATAGCAGATAGAGATAACCAAAACGCTGTTTGTGGTGGTCTCGAATAGCAGGAGAGAGCTCTCAACAGCCACAAACAATTTTGTATTCAGAACTGGATGAAGCTTGTATAAGACCACGGTTCCCCACATTATACTGCAAATTGTTTCAAAAAAGTAAACAGCCCTTAACTACAGCGTGCTGCAGAACTCCATTAGAATGCCTTTTTAGCAAGGTTATGAATTTTCAGTGATTGCTGTGGTAATCCATATTTAGCATCTGCAGGATTACTTTTAATCAGCTTTGAGGATATGATTTGACACCGTTCATTTTATGCTTCAGCATTTAACTAGTTAGGCTGCAAAAAAATGCCATCGTTTACTGACAATTTAAAGCCAATAACAGTAAAACTGAGGGTAAGAGGGAGGAGGGAGATTTGGTTACAAGTGAAAGACGAGGAAAAAAGCCATGTGCTGTTTTAAAAAAAGCACTCATTAGATCAATAATTGTGGTAATAAAACCAGACCCTGTTCTGCTGTAGTGATTTTCCTCCAAAGATCTCAAGGCCTTTGTGCATTATATGCGTCAAGAGTAGCATGCAGTCTGTATAGTTCTACATATTTTTGTTTGCTGTGGTTCTTAAATACATCATCTGTGTGTGTTATATATATTATTTAATTGTTGCAGCCTTCCCTCCTAGATATTGCTTCTAATCATCTACTAGCACCAAGTCAGTACATTCCTTCTGCTCATGGGGTGGCTGATGCTTTTAGTAGAGATGCTCTCTCCAAGGGGTATGTCGGGGTTTTGCCTACACAATAGACATACAGAGGTTGTTGTGCAATCAAGTAGTTTCCAGCCAGGTGGTTCTTACCTTGTGCCTTTCCAGTGTGGGTTTTACTGTGTTTCCTGAGCAGTGGAAAGGTGGCAAATGTCTTTTTGTAGAGACTTGGTCACAGATGGTCCAGATCCCTATCAAAGAAAAAATATATAAAAATAATTACTGTTGATCAAGAACTTGGTGTTTATTTCAGTGTTTAGTTTCTGTTTTGGTGTCTGCACATGTGACTTCAGTTAACCTTTATGATATTTATGAGAAGGCATCAAGCTGAGTATTTGCTGCTGGGACTGTCCTCAGGGAAACTGGGTGTGAAGTCTACAGACCAAAGAGGTTGTTAGGATCATCTGTGGTGACCTGCTGCAAAGCACAAACCAAACCTATCACCCAAATGCTCCAGCACAGGAAAAACTGACTCTTGTTTACTATTTAAATGAACCATCTTAGTTTGGTATTCAATGGGAGGAGGTAGTCCAGCAGCGTACAAAAATGCCAGAATCTGGAAGATTTATCCTTCTTCTAGTAAATCTCTGCTATTAGAAATTTGCCTCTTCTTGTAGGTCCTTCTCTTCTGCCTCTGTCCTTTGCCAAGACTGGCTGGCCTGGCTCAGAGCTGATAACGTGGGAAACAAAGCCACCTGTGCCAGGCAGGTCTGGAGTCTTGGATTCAGATCTTCCCTTTATTTACCAGGAAAATCAACAGTGCTCAGTTGTTCACACACTTTCATGGCAGCGAAGTGAGTCCTCAAAACTTGCTACACACAAGGTCAACAAATCCTGATAAAAAAGAAACTGAGTACTTTCATGACGCCTGTCTTTAAAATCACAGTGTTTGATAAAATATGAGTACTGGTTTCATCTATTTACAAGTCTATCCAAGATAAATTCCTAAGCACGAATTCAAGTGGCCCACTCCAACCACTCCAAGGCTGTCCTGAGTGTTTAGTGAAAAGGTAATTGAGCTTAATGATGAGAAGAAAAGCACTGGATGCAATATTCTCAAAAAAAACCCAACCCAAACCAAACCAAACCAAAACACCAAAAAAAAAAACCAACCCACAACCCACCCACCCCCCCACCACCACCACCCCCAAACCCCCTTTTTTTCTCTTCAGGAAGGACAGTAAATCTCTACCAGAGCAAGCATCAACACTGCTCTACAGTGAGCCTGCCTCGACCCTTACTTCAAGGTCTGACAAAAGAGTTCAAAGAATTAGTGCCTGTTTCATGCTATTCTGCTAGCAGGATCATCTCCAGTAGTGACAGAAATGGAAATATTCTCATTTTCCAGAGGCTGCTTTGTAGCCATTGGATGGGAACAACTTTATGATAAGTGCAGCAGCCTGGGAGGGGGAATATGAAGTTGATTTTTAGCTTAAGGCATGAAGTCCAGTGCGCTATCCTGATGCAGTGCTCTGTGAACTGAAAATTCCTGAGTTTGAGGCAGACTCTGCTTTTAGTTCACAGCCTCTGATTTTTATTAATGTTGTCACTGTGTCATTGGAGAGGTACAAATGATTTGAAAGATATATATTCAAGGAGTTCTTGAATGTGACCTTATCTAAATTCCTTATAATGCTCAGGAAATGTCCTCCAAATTTGAATGTCTCCTTTAATACACATTGTTCCTGAGGCTTTTTTTTCTCTGCCAGCCAATAAATGAAGAACATAGAGTGTTATTTCTGTTCTACTCCTGAATGTCAGTCAATTGACTGAACCAAAGATACAAACATCAGACTAGGATGTTTCTCAGATGCTCCTATGATAAGTGTTAGTATGAGGTCCTGAGTAAATATATAGATGTGTTCTTGCTCCAGGTAAAATTAATAATACAACAACTATTAATTTCACTCAGAACCAGATTATGCTTCAAACCAGACAATAAAACACTTCTAACTTGGCAAAACCCATTAAGAAAAAAAAAGTTGTTCAGTAGCCAGGACAAGACACAATTAAAAGGGAATTGAAAATGTGCTGGATCTCACCTGCAGTGCTGGCACGGAGCCCTGCTGCTGCCTCCCATTGTGCTCTGCCATGGTCTCCTCGAGGAGACAAGGTGCGGGACCATGCCAAGGCACAGCCGGCATGAGAGGTCCTGTGTGCCAGGAGACCATGCTGGAAGGCGCATTGCTGGGGACACCCTGCTTCCTCCAGGGTCCAGGCATGCCCAGCGCTGCTCCCCCTTCCCCAGCACTGTCATGGTGGGATGGAGTTTAGTCTAGGTGAGATGTTTGTCCTCAACATGTTTGCACATCTCTAGCAGTGCTCTTCCTGCAAGACCTTGAGTCTTGGGTGGGGGTACAGGGGTCTGCTGAAGTGTGGAGGTGTGCAGGGTGAGAGCTGGAAGCTGGTGGATTTTCACCGCAGGGTAGAGCCTGGCTGGGAGCCCTCAGCAAAATGGTGAAGCTAAGGAAAGTTCCTGAGGGTGCTAGGTGTTGGAAGGTGTAGAGCAGGAGCCATTGGAGAGACCCAGGAATGAGGGAGGTTAAAAAATATGAATATACTAGCAGAGAGGTGAACCAGAGAGGACATGTTGAAGATAGCCAAAGCCTGAAAGCCAGGAGAATGCAACATGGTGCAGTTCTGCAGTGTGTCGGAATGATTCCTCTGGGAAAAACATAGCTGAAATCGGAGGTGATGGCCCATGGAAAGGTACAGCTGGTGATATGCTGCCATCATAATCTAAATGGATCCACAGCCACTTCCATGATGCCTGTGTCACCCAGCACAAGGTGCCACCACGGCTGCCGCTGGGGTGGTGTGCACTAGCTACACCGGGTGCAAGAGAGTGATGAGGTGGCTCAGATTCCAGGAAGAGTGGAGCTGATCACATGGGGGGAAGGCGCTGTGTGTGGGCAGGCAGCATGGGGCAAGTGACAGTCAGGGTGTAAGGCCGTGAACACCAATCAAGACCAACATCTGAAAGTCCTTCGGGCTTCAGCAAGCAACTTAAGTGCAAACTCAACTTCAGACGTGTAAGAGGCATCAGTAAAGGCTGCAGGATGAGTTGCTATTTCCAGCAAGTCCTGTTTTGATAGGTTTGGCAAGCCTAGTAGGGGGAAAACTCCTCTTTTATAATTGAAAAAGGGGATTTCACATAAGTGAGAATGAAGCCCAGGTGGACTCTGCGCTGCAAGATGGGAGCCTTCAGTGCAGGTTAGTCACAGAAATGTCTGTCGCTGAGATTTCACAGCTCGTTTCTCTGTAGCAAAACTGTGTGGTTTTCGTGCACAAGCCTGCATCTTCATACAGCAATACTGCAGGGCTCTGAGGAGTTATCTGCATTGATCTGGTAAATGAAAGGCCCCTTGCTGACAGTGAAGCACAAACCCTCCGAGCTCTGGAGCGCTTTGGAACGAGGCAACTCAGACAAGCACAAGCAGTGCCCTGTTATATATGCATCTATGTTTATAACATAGATGTGTATGTGTATACAAGTATTTGGTCAGAAAACATTCTATATCTATGGTCTCCCTGACCAAGATATTCTGGGTTGATTGGGTGGGTTTTTTCTTTGTTGTTGTTGGGGTTTTTTTTATTATTTCAAATTATTTCAAAAAAGAAAACTGATGTGGAGGTACTATAGACCAAGCACATGCCCACTTATGTATGTATAAAAATGTAACCTCTAGAAACCCTGAGAAGTGAACGACATTTTTAAACATAGACTAGTGGCCAAGAATAATGTTTGTATATGGGGCTGAGGAGTGTGCAGAATATAGTTTTTCATCAAATCATGGAAATTAGAGATAGAAAAGATCTATTAGATCATCCTGGCCATTCCCTTGGCACCAAGGTAGAGGAGAGCAGGAAAACAAACAAACAAACAAACAAAAAGCACTAACGCTTTAAAATGCCTATTTTTGCAGAAATCGCAGTGCAAACAGACGTCCTGTGACAGTCATTGCACATTATGTTTTCTGAGACCCGTCAAAACTGATATGCAGAAAGAAAAAAGAATTTGGAGCTTTCTTGAAATGCCTTGGGCTTTTCCTTTCTCTCATATCTTTTCCATCAACCTCAATGCTGAGACTTTTTGTTTTCAGTGTTGAGTGAATCAAAAATAAAAAAGGGAGATAATTACTATGACACTGACACACCATTTTATTCATTCATAGAATGAAGTAATTCTTGCAGAGACCTTGTGAAAGGAATATGCAAATCTATTATAGTGACAAGTGCTTTATCAGTGCCAATGGATTCATCAAAGACACTATTGCCTTGCTTTGTCTGCAAGGAAGATGAAGCAGAGGTGAAGTGGTTACAAAACCCAGCCAGTGAGTCAGTAGCAAAGCCAGGATAAAATTCAGGAATTTGGTCCGAGTTTTCCGGTATTTCAAGGTTGGACACTTTCCCAGGTAGGTCTGAAGGGAGTAACTGAAGACACCGGCTCTTTGTAAGCACTGAAGCAGAGCGATTCTGTAGGCTGGGCACACCTGTACTAACTGCTAAAATCATTACAGTCTTCCCTAATTAAGATTGGCATAGTGCTTGCTGCTAGTAATATATCCCCGTAATGGATATAGCATTAAACATTTTGAAGTGGCAGCTGAAAATGTTTTAACAGTGTCCACTTTGGATTTAGGGTCTACATTTTCTTGAAGATCTTTTATTTCTTGGCTGGTTTTGATTGTTTCTTTTTTTTTTTTAAAAAAAAATATGTTGGTAACACAACTATCAACTTCCAGAGAAAAGGATGAGGTTTTTTTGGTAACTGTACTGATTTTATCCCATTTTCCTTCATTTAATTTGGAAATGGAAACCATATCTTTAAGGCTAATTAGGCAACACATTACATAGTCTTTCTGTCCTCTTGTAAATAACAATTAACAATAATTTAGCAGTTGTACACTCTGGCATCTTCTAAGCCATACCATTGTATACCATTCCAAATTCCTTTGCATTAATTAGGATCACAAGCCAATCAGCACTAATTAAGAAGAAAATAAGTATAATAACAAATGAAACAAAGCTAGTGATTTGTATCTGTGCAGTAGTTCTTTTTCCCTCTGCAGTTTATCAAATAGTTGTAATGCGTAGGAACTTCTTCTAATTGAAACTAATTATGAGGCTTCCCCTGCTACTTTGAGCCTCATGTTCAAATCCCACGAAGCTCATTAAATAAGTAACAAAGCTGGAATCTTTAGCACATATTGTAACTTGGTTCGTGTTAATTAGCACCATGGTTTGGAGGCAGTAAGAGGCTGTTCAGCAGCAAACGCCACCTAAAGGGACATTAGATAGGGATTTTTGCAAATTTAAGAGGCTACACAGAGATGTGAGCCAGGTATTATCAGATATGGCTGAAATGTCACACACCCTCCTCACGACTGTATGCTAAATATGGTACTCTTGCAATTCAGCCCATTTTGACCCTCTCTTAATGTCTATTGTTATTTGGAGCAAGCATCTGGGGAAATGTAGTTACTTAAATATACAGTCATTACATCTGAAGGTCATTCCCATCTATCGGTGACTGTGTCATAAGATAGCATACATTTTCCACGGCTGTTTTGGGTATCATTAGCACCATTTCCTTTTAGAAGAGGCCAGCAATCTAGATGCCAGCATTTCTGCAGATCCCAGGCCTATTTAAAAGGCTGAAATTGCTACATGATGTTTAATGACACTAAAAATATATGTGATGGTACACACCATCTCCATTTAGTCGTATGTAGTAATTTAAAGGTAGGCAGTTGGTAAGTGCTGAATACAGTTCAAGGTGGGTGAAAGAAATCCATAGACCTATAGTTTTGTGTCTTCTCACTACAAATTCACCTCCTTTTAAGCCATTTTCAGTGCAATCTTATGAGACAGAGCCACATACTGATCTTATATCAGGCTGCTACCTTGCTGCTATACTGCCACTCTCAGTCTTCATGGACAAAGACACGCATGACCTGATCTCATTGGAAAATCTCACATGCCCTGAAACCAGGATGAATTGGAACAAATCACAGTCTAGTTTGTGCTTACACGCTGTCCCTTTCCAGCTGACATTGCTTTGAGATCACTAATTAATTGACTAGTTAATTAAAATACCTTAAAAGTGGTGCAGTAACTGTGACATCTTGGATATTTTGTAGTTGTTGGATCTTCCTTGACTTCCCGGTTGTGTGTGTGCAGATTTTCAGAGATGTCTCAGCCCACCACCAACCCTCAACTGCTCTGCTTGGGACTGTAAGCCTGGGCCAAAAGCCATGCACAGACACAGGGTCACCCCCCCGAGCCACTACCCATGCTTTCTTCCTGGCGGTGAAGACCCTGTCTGGGCAGATTGCAGACAGGGCAGCCAAGGTTCAGGGTCCAGAATAACTGAAAATGAGAGATGGATCCCATTTTAGACAAAGCAAGAAACTTCCTTGTGTAAATCAGGAGGAAAAAAGAACCAGTGCCCTTTTTCCTCCTCTGTGTTTCCAGACAATTTTTCATTGAATGGCGTTTGAAGCACCGTCTAAACAAGTACTGTAAAAAAACCCACAAATGTTCATTGCAGTCTTCTCAGATGGAAAAAAGCCTTCATGTAAAGTCTGAAACTGAAAAAGTGTGCAATCCAAAATTATTTAAAGTATGTATAATGCCTTTTCTTGAAATCTGATAGTCACCTAATGGAGATACTTCCAAGGACACAGTGTACATATTCAGGAAGGTGATCTACAGATCAGCCTTTTTTTTCCCTTGCTATGGATGAGACAACCAACATGCATGACGTACACAGCCAGCAGGTTTTTAGCATGGGTTAGGGATCTACTCTGTTAGAAATGTTGTTCTTTACCAGTGATGAAAGATATAGCCATTCACCTGGACAATTTAGTCCATACATGATCATACACAGAGCACTGAATTGTTCAAGTACTTCATGAAGTTGAACGCAGTGGTACCAACATCCCATTGCCCTGTTACACAGCAGCCAAGCAGGCTGTGGGTGTTGGTTGTGCCTCTTTGAACTGATCAGTGACTTGAAGGATTTCCTTTGCTGAGGAGCTAAAGCCTATCTTTAGTAAAAACCTTTGGTGATGTCCTGGATGTCAGAGAAGCAATGTGATGGGAAGTGTCTCCAAGGGCTACACTGATAACCTGTCTTGTCTTAACACCATCCTCCAAGAAGCAGAGGGAGCACAGCTAATGTTCCCTTTTTAGTCACATTAGGTGATTTTGAAGAAGAAATTAAAAACAAATAAATAAATCTTCATCTGCTCGTGTTTGCTTTTCACATTCAACCACCTGGGGAAGTTATATAAAGGACAACAGGTTCCCCTCTCCCCTTTGTGCAAACTGGAAGGTTCCATATACATAAAAATTAATATTTAGTACTCTGTTTTCTGTGGCATGCCTCTAAAGAAAGAAAACATGCAAAGTTTTTCTTAGGAATATATCAAAACAGTTTAGTAACCAGCAGCATCTAGTCTTGCAGGAAACCTTTGAGGGCTTGCTGCAGGTCAAATGTATCATTCTTCACATTAGGTTTCTTTATCTGAAAATAAAATGTCTTCCAATTAAAAATTAAAAAAAAAATTAAAATGTTGAAGCTTCATTTGGTGTTTTTAATAGAAAACGCATATGTATAAAAAGAAGTAAAAGAAGCAGGAGACTAATGAACAATAAAATACCTATTGCATTGTCTCAGCTTATAAATAGCCTGTTTCTGAGCAACACAAAAATGAACAAAGTGAGACTGTCCGGTTTCTGTTTATTTAAAAGAGCAGAGTGGATCCTAGTCAGAATTAACTGGGAAGATCTGCTCCCGAGTCCCCTGCAGGCGCAGCAGAAGGTCGCCACCAGTTTTGTTACTGATGAGTACTTCTCGCCATGTCCTGATGGGAATCTGAAGGCCAAATGAGTCAGGGAGCCAAAGTATCTTTTAATCCTTGGAGATAACTTAACCAATGGTGCTCATAAAGGCGGAGGAAGGGAAAATTGGGGGAACTGGACTGTATAGTCCTTGTACTGTGGAAAATGGAGCAAAACATGAGTCAGCAGGATGGTTTTATCTTCTAATGGGATTATTTTTTCCATATACCTTTCAACTGTTTCTGATTATGATCTGTAAAGAAGCGGTTATAACTGCAGATGGGGAATATTGGTACTTTCCTCTCTTTCAGAGGCCCTTTGAGGTTTGATGCACTAAAATCTGTAAAATGTTTAGACAACTTTGTCTGAAAAACACAAAATAACAAAAATGAAGTGTATTGCCACCCCTTTCTTCTGCAAATGACCAAGGCGGAGAGATTTGTTATTGTTGAAATCACTGAGGGAAAATGTGGCACATCTCTAAGGCAGTTCTGCTTTTTGCCTTGATCAGAGTTGGAAAGGGTTAAAATTACAGGGAATCTTACCTTCAGAAATGGAGAGGGAGAGAAGGAGAAAGAGAAGGAAAGAAATAAATGCAGGGAAAAAAGCCGCCTTTTTTTTTTTTTTTTTTTTTCTGTGTGGAAAGAATTGGCTTCTGATTTCAATTATTTCTGACTTGTAAACATTTTCAGGGACAAGGAATTCCTTTGCATACACATATTGCTATTTGCAAAAACCAGGGCCGGTCCAGTGGAATTTTGTTTTTTGTCTCAACAGAGTCATTTTATTCATCGGGGAGATTGTATTTAATACTCCGGTATTAATGACAGCAAGAAATTAAACAGTTGTTTCACTCATTTTTCTTCTTTTCAGTGTGTGTGTGTCTTTCTTCCCACCGCGCCGCCCCCCCCCCCCCCCCCCCCCCCGGTATCTTTATAATTATGTTTTAAGACCATAAATGTTTCCAAAGGTAGTGCCAGATTTAAAATACTGGTTGTTATTACAATGTGTGGGTGGCTTTACCCTCTCTGTTCGGAGCCTCCAGCTTCTATCTGCCCTGCTTCAATCCTCCTCCTAGAAGAGAGAAATCCAAGAAAATGAACTCATTTAGGGGAGAAGTGGCTTGACTCCTTTTATGATGATTGTGATTATTTTAGTCTGGAGTGGCTACCCTTTAGCAGGTATAAACCAAAAATGAAGGGAAAAGAAAAATGCTTCGAAAGCTTAAATTTTGATGCAATAAATCAATAAAGCTGGCAGCCCCTTGTGTCCCAGGCTCATTTTCATCTCATCCCCTGGTTTCAAGGAAGTTAGTCCCATTTCATGCTGCCACAGTGGAGATGAGAATCAGACTCATTCTCTGCCAAGCCTGTTTAAAGCAATAGGACATTTGTGTAGGCTGCCATGGTATATACCGAGCCCTGCTGTCCTTTCTGCTGTGTACAGGGAGAGTAAAGGCAAAATATTGTGCATTGCAACAGGCACAGGAGAGAGGAAGAGGATAATAGAGACAGTGTCATCCTCCCCTGAGTGCTGTAAATTTGCAGCCGGCACGGATGTGAGGAAAGGGGATGATGTGTGCACCATTTAATAGGGCTGTGTTGCAGGTGAAAGGATGTCAGGTTCTGGCTATTTCATTTGCATTGCGTCTTGCTGCTGACGCCACGCGTGAGCGATGGACAGTTGCAGAACCTAAAATGCAGCACTCATAAATATTGTGCTGTGGGACTCAAAATAACTCAGTAAATACTGCCAGGACTCACATCCAGCACCACTGACCCAACCAGCCCGGTGTGGTGTGAGAAAGGTGGATGGGGTGGGTGTCAGTGCCCCTTGGGCGGTGCGGGCAGTGGCGTCATTCATCTAAAAGCATCTATTTTAGGTTGGGCTGAGTTGCCCCTTAAAATGTGTTGGCTGTCATGACTAGTTTCTGCTACTGATAAGGGACTCATTCAGAAATCAGTTTCCACTTGTGGGCAGCAATGTTCAGCCTGATGAGTCCCACTGGGGGACATGGAAGGTAGCAGATTTGGGTCCCCCTGAGACTGAGGATGAGTTAAGCTGGCATTTCCCATTTTTCTGGGTAAATGCTGTAATACCAGCAGTGGTCTTCTGGTGCTTTCATGGGGGAATGGGTGCTGCTGCTGTGTGTGCTAAAGAGGCTTTGAAATTGGCTTGGGTTGGAATCCAGAGGGACTTTTTTGCTCCCAGTTTCTCTTGGCTAACTGGGATAGGGGGATCGTACTTCAGAGATGCTCTTCTTTGCACCCAACCAGGTAACATAGAGGGAGCATCTGATCTGGGAGCACCAACTCCCATTCAGCATCTCTGAGTGATGGGACCAGCATCACTGTATTGACATGACTTTTCTGACCCTACCTCAGCGTTTCTCTTGGAGGAAGGTCTTACAGGGAGAGCCAAGCATCACTAGAGTGTTGTCTTTGGAGCACCTCACTGCAGGAGGGAAACAGAGGCACAAAGACAGACCAGTTTGCTCTAGGAGCAGGGAAATTCCAGAGGTGCAGCAAAAACCCCAGAGCAACCAGAGACTTCCCGTTCTTTTCTTTAGCTGTTATTGTGATCCTTTGTAATCATTAGTTTCCCCTATATTTGAATAAAGAGGGCCATAAAAGTTTAGCATTATCTGTCTACCTGCTCTCCTGATTATCAGTGCTCTTATATATCTACTATCACCTCATTGGCATGGCACTGGTTTGAACTTTGAGTTTACTGCTCTGTGGAAACACAGTAGCTACACAGTAATGTGGGTATTTCAGCAGGCACCCTTTTTCTATAAGATAAGAAGACAGTTGTATCTGTTTAGTGCTATCATAAATTTGTGTTAGTCTCTCAATACAAAGGAGGCTCTGCTTGCTGTTAAGCAGAGAGAGAGAGGCTTAGCTTTGAAACCAAGGTTTGGATGAACCCAACTTCTGTTTATGAACTGGTGGCTTACACTTTTCATGTATCTGTTGATCCTTTAATCAGCAGAACTTTACTGAAATCAGGATGTTTCCTGATACGTTAAAAATTCTGACCACGAGTCAACTACAAGGTTGTAATCTCAGGTCATTTTCTTTGCCCTTCCCTCCTCTGCAGGGCAACAAAATGTTTGTATTGCTTCAATCCTTATTGCTTCAAAGCTCTTTGAAACATGGCAATGTGGTTTGAACTCACAGCTATGCAGTCAAAGTCTGTCTCTGGCATTTTAACTTCAGCTGTTTATGTTCCAACTAATTAGCCATAACGTGCTGGATTGGGGATAATATTATAAATACGTTATGACTCTTTCCCTGTGCTGTAGTAGGTGGCAATTTCCCATCAGTGACTTGAAAGTGCAAGAGCTGTTTCTTCCAACTTTTTTGGGGGAAACAAATATTTAAGCTAAAAACACTTGATTTTTGCTACTATAGGTTATGGTCGGTTTTCATTATATTTTCTGTCTCAAAAGCTATCAGTAAATTCTAAACACATGTAAGTAAATTCCTAAGTGAGAGCAAAAGTGTTTGGGAAAGTCTGTGTGCCACCCAGACCAGAGGATGTAGACTAGAAAGAAATTATGTGAAATAAAAGGGGGAAGAAAAAAAAAATAATCCATATTGTATCATTTAAGTCCTTTATACACAAAATAGTCCAGAATCCTGCTGAGACCCCTAACTCAAGTTTGGGCTCTGAACCCCCTACTAGTCCATTAAAAAGACAGGGAATATTTGCAAAGACTGGGCAAAAACACGCAGCTGTGCTAACGTTTAGAGATTCTCATAACCCAGGTTATGGTTTAGCAGCATCTGTAAAATTAACAGCTTCACGTTTGGTTCATCCATAGGAACGGGGAGTCTGCTGAACACATGGGGTCTTAGCATAATATTAACACTTGTTTGCAGAGGGATCACACAGTGAGTTGCATATGGTTGGGGTTAAGCTGTTCCCGGGGTGCTGAGGGTATTTGTGATGAGCTACGGTTGGTATTAAGACCAGCGCGGCTCAGGATATGAAATGCTGTGAACTTTTTGGAGTGCCACAGCCTGTTCGTTGGACTGGTTTTGAGTCTACAGGCGATCCTGAGGGACCTGGCCATCTGCAGCAGCCTCAGGCTTTCTTCTGGTGTTGGCCTGCTTCTTTGTAGGTCTCTGGTTTGCAGAAATCATATGGTTTAGAAAAAAGTTTTCAGCATTTTATAGTTTCCAGAGAATAACATTGCCAACTGCCTAAGCACTCGTCACTGCAGGTTTCCCCTGCACTGGTAGTGGAGAAACCTGCTGAGTTCCTCAGGTTGAATTTTGGGCAAGGAGCTCAAAGGAAAGGCAAAGCCACCCTTGAGGCTTTTCATTTCTAGTTTGGGATTAGAGTATATCATTTGTTGTTCTGTCTCCCTGCGCATTTTTTCACCTGCCCATTCTCACATCCACATCTACCACGTTGTCTATTCACAGCAGTCGTGGCAATCCATTTTTGACGTATTTAGATTGCAATGATATCACAGCCACAGGCTGTGTCACGTTATTGTCAGCTTGATGGAGTCGTGTCTGCATTTGCTAGAAGGCAGGAATAAACTGCAGTTCTCTGCAACTCCAGGAACTCAAAACCTGCGTGTTTGGAAGGAGACACCATTTGTCCTCTCTCTTAGACCTCCCTTTGCAGGGCAGTGAATGTTTTTTCTCACTCCACCTTCAGTGAATCCCTCATGGGTAAAATGAGGACACAAGCTCCTAATTTGCTCCTTAAAACCTATTTTTTCCCCTTGTTGCACAAGGACCAAGGACAATGTTTCCCTCCTGCCCATCCCATGTAGTCCAGGCAGATTTACTTGAGCTTTCTCAAAACCACACAAACTTTTTGAAGACCAGAGGGTGAAAAGAAGATTGACAAGAAAGCCTCACCAAAGTCTTCAGGGATGTCATTATGCTTTTTTCAACCATCTAATTTCCCCAAGAAGAGCTGCTCTCTAAGTCTAAGTCTTACCCAACACGACTTAGGGCTCGTATCGGACAGGTGCCGTTGGCACGGTGCCACTGCCACCCCCAACATGCGCACCTTGCCTCTGACAAATGTTTCTTGACCAGGTCAGCTGACAGATCCATTTGCCACACTGTGCTAAATGAATTACGAGCTCTGGTCTTCAGTCCCAGGAAATATGTCTGGATGCTGTGCACGTGTTGTCTCTAATCCCTCTGCCCTCTCAGCCTACATGTAGCCCTGATGTCTTTATTTAAAAACTTAGGGGCATAGTATTTGTACCCAACCCCCTTTCATCTATCCCTGTCTGTATCAGAGGAAGATAGCATTTGTGTGGGGGCAGTAGCTCTTTTTAATTTTTAATTATTACCATATCCCCAGCATAAATTAGCCACTTAGTAGGCAAGTAGCAAGAGGTAAATTTCTGAAGAGAAGGTAGCGCATCATATCAAGGTCAGATAAAAAATGGAGCTGAGCTACTGCCAGTTCCTTTGTCAAGGCCAGTAAGGGGAGTTGGAGCCAGCTTTCTTAAAGCCAGCGGAGCTTGTGTTGACGAAGAGGCCTCAGAGACTGAAAAGAGGTCAGTGAGTAATGCGTGTTGGAGCCAGGACAAGGGAATAACAGCACCAAGTGCCTGCAGAGGAAGACAAACAGCAGTGGTAATGTGGGCTATGCGGCAATATTGCTAAACTGTTTTCAGCACAAACCTTCCTAAAAGGCTGTCGCTCCAAACAGGGCGATGCCAGAGCCAGCCCATTCCTCCCACTTCCTCCAGCATCTTCCCAGTCGCAGAAGCATGTATGGTCTCATTGCAGCAAGTGCCACACAGCTTGAGGAGTGATTTTTGTGCTGTTATAATTAAAGCTATTACTCTCATACGCAGACAATAGTTAGATAATCTAGGTCATCCACATATGTGCAGCCTGGAAGGGTGCTCATCATAGCTGTGGAGAGCTCTTTCCACAGCTAAGTCTTACTGTATGATGTAAAAGAGCATAAAAGAGGCTATGTTACATGTTTACTGACAGCGAAGTGTCATGTTGAGGTCCACTTAGGGGACTTGTTCATCTGCCCCTGCAAGCAGTGACAAGCCCATGGCAGAACAACCAGGGAGGTGACCCCTCAGAAACATTTCAGACTAGCATTTCAGCATCAGTTCTGCCTGACACCAGCTTTTAATAACCCACAATTTTTATATTACATATGCACATGTATATATTTACATACGTTTATCCAGCTAAATTTATACATGTATAAAAACAACCATTCAAAAGTGCCTAGCGCCTTGCTTGCCCAGTTGGGCGTCCTTTTAAAAGCCCTTTTCTACAGATGCTTGGCAGCTTGAGAAAATCTCTTCTTTCAAATTAAGTGCCCACAGCCCTGTCCTTCCCACATCAGAAGACGCTTTTTAAGCCCTCCCCTTCAGTAACCAAAACTAAATTAATCTAACATCAGGAGAGGCACGTACAAGGAAAACCTATCAGACTTTGAAATAGTGTCCCCCAGGGAAGTTGGGGAAGCCCAGTCATTTAAGGCTGAATGGATTGACCTATTCTGGGATGGCTGGAAGGATGGGCTAGCTGAGCTAATATGGCTTTTCCATTTCTAATATATCTGACCTAAACTTGGACTGTCGAGACACACCAACACAGGCAGATATGCTTTCAAGGAACACACCAGAAAATGAGGAACAGCATTTTTAGTAGGCAGACAAGCCATAACCACAGGATCCCTGGACATTCAGTTGTGGCTTTTTGTCTTCTTCTCTCTCCAACTTCTGTGCTAAGACATTTTGCTCTCCAAAAGTAGCAAGGGCTCAGACCTCCTATTTCTGAACTGATGTCATCTTGTTTGGGAACTTGGGAAACAGTTAAAGAAAGAAGAGGCTATGGAAGCAAGACTGAAGAAAAGAGTCCTGGGAGATCAATGTATGCCTTGTTAAGGTGCAGGTTTTAAGCAAACGACAAATACCACTCCAAGCAGGAAAAATAAACCTTGATTTGGAAACACAGGTATTAATGTTCAAGCATAACTTGTTTTTTCCCCCTACTTACCATGGTCTATGAAGTCTAAGTAAATAAAGTATTCATTTTCATGGTGATTGTTGAGGATACAAATGATTCAATCCTAAGTGTGTGTGCACATATATATATATTTTTTTTATTATTTTTTTTTTCTTCTGCATTTCAGTTTCTGTAACCCAAACTCTTTGGAGAACATCCATTGCAGTAGTTTCATCACACTTCCCCTCTGAAAGTTAGGTTTTGATAATAAACAAATTGTACAAATCGTGTCAAGTTAGCTTCAGGGATGGGGTGGGATCCTTTCAGGGAAAAAAACTGCTGTAGGATTACCACATCAACAAATTACACTGACATTTCCCCATCAAAAGCTGCATCTTGAGCAAAGATCCAGTGTAAGAGATTTGGCATAATATCCCTTCAACACAGGTCAGTCAACGCTTGCAGGAATGATAAAGCTGTTCTTAGGGGAAAGCAACTTTTCTGTAGACTAGAAGCTGGTTTATCCTTAGCAATGTGTAATGCTGGTCACAGCCTCCCTTCTCTACCTCATTTCCTATAGGGCAAAAGAGCAAGGGGATGGGAAATGTGGGAAATGAACTGAAAACCTCAGTAATTGCTCCCCTTGGAGATGTAGACAGACCAGGTCAGTCCTGGACTGTGATTCTACTGTAAGGAACAAAAACTCCAGGCTGGAGGATAAGGATAGTCCCTGGAAAGTCTTTGGGAGAAAGTGTTCACCTAAGAGTGTTTTTTAACTACATTTTATTTCAGAGGGGTAGTATCTGTCTCACTGGAGAAGACTAGCCTGAGCATCACTCAAAATCTGTGAATGCTCATATTTTTGAGCTGCTGAGCTCAAAAATCTGTCTGTACATACCTTCTCTGTAAGCCCATGTAGTTTAAAAAACACACCTTCCACTTTGTCGAATTTAGGATCTGGACCCTTATGGACAGTTTTCCCAACTTTCTGACCTTAGTAGACTGACTTTGTAGGAGACTTTTGTTATGCTTATTTATGAGTGCAATCAACACTATCTCCCCACACCACCACCATTTGCACCAATACCTACCCAACTCCTCTCTGTCTCTCCCTGAGCGCAGAAGTGCAGGCACGGATGATACACAGGGTATGCTGGGCATGGAGGGGAGAAGGTCTATACTGCAGGCTCACTTGTGGTACAGGAGGCTATAGAGGTTGTTGGAGCCCCATAAACAGAAACCTTCAGGGTGGCTGCAGGGAGAGGTGATTCCTTCTACAGCCTCCCACTAAAGCACTTCACTGAGATGTCCTCTTTCTCTTGCATTATCTTCTGAATATAATGATCCCAATGTCCTAACTATGCCATAACACCCCAAATGCTTCTAACACTCTCAGGCACCAGCAATTCAGGGAATTACTCCATTTTTTTCAATATTTATAAATAAGAAAAAGGCAGTTTCCATTGTATACAAGTTGTTATTTCCTGTATTTCCAGCATGCAGTGTTTTTTTCTCATCCCCATCACAAGTAACTCTTTTTGGGTTGTTTTTTTTAAAGACATCTGACATACATGCATCATTCATTTTGAGAAGTTTCCACTTTTAAGAAAAATGTAGTACAATACATTTACAAGATGTTAAGGCTGCAGTAGCTGGCAGTGTTCATTTGTGTGGCTTCTCTCTTTCCATGTCTATCTGCATGCTGGTCAGATTACCACCTGGACTTCCCTTGCAAGCTTTGTCCAGTTGTTTTTAATACAGTAACATTCAGTCAAACAAACAAGCAAATTCTCTTGTGGCTCTTTTGTTGTATGTAGCCACAGCTCCTCTGCTTCAGACCATGTTTTGTTGTTCTTGTGAGTTTGTTGGATGCCTCTTCTAGGGGAAAGTAAGGGCTGCGATTTTCTACCAAAAACATTAATAGGATCTATTGGGAGATATTTAACACTTAGGAAGTTCAGGTCCCTAAGCAATAATTAATATTTCCTAGCCCACGAGGTGCTCTCCTTCGGTGCCCACCTATCAACTCTACTACGCAAACCCAGGTTCTTTTTTTTTTTTTTTGCCCCCTGTGTGTTTAATTTATCACACTTAGTAAAGTGAAGCCCCATAATTACCTGGAAAAAATGTCACAAGGGAGTCAGGGTTGTGACTTGAATTGTTAGTGATTTAGTAGATCCTGCATCTTCCCCAGAGTCCATGCCAAGTCAATATTTTAGGTTGCCACAACAACTCGCACTAGGACTAATGCATCGTTTTCCACCAAGGTCTCATTCAGCAGTAGAGATTAAGGACTGCTTCCTTTGGGATGAGGGAGGCTAATGACAAGTGGATAGGTCAGTAATTACAGTCCACACAGAGAAGTCAATGGAATCTCCATCCTGAGATATACATGTCCAAACCCTGAGTCACAAGCTCTGATCGTACCCACCTAACATTCAGGCACTTTCAGTCAGTTGACACTAACCTAGCTAAATGGACCAAAAAAAGCACAAATCCTTCCTGCTCAGACTAGATGAGATGCTGCCTTGTCCAGGAGGGATTGCAGCCACCAGCTTTATCCCTGCCCATCACAACCTAAGCCACCTTCTCCAAGCTGACATATTACCGTGGCAGCCCATCCCAAACTGCTGGTGTAGCGGTGTGGTGTACCTCACACCTCCACTTTGGGCATCTCAGTATTTGGAACTTGGAAATGAAGGAGGCAATGGAAATGGAAAGTTTTTCTGTTGTGATGAAGATCTGAGGTATGGTTTGAGAACGTCTCCTTTCCAAGGGTTGTTCTGTAGGATCTCTCCCTGTCTTCCCCATAGTCGATAAAGCAGATTTGTTTGTGGTGTCGTATGTACAGAACACAGAGACTTAAGCAGCTTTCCTTGATGACCTTTAATTCACTGAAATTTGCCCTGGGAAACATTGCTGTGGCGGCTGATTTACTGTATATTTCCCATATCCTATTCCTCAAGATTCTTTCTGGCAGATGTGCAAAGAAGGCGGTAATAAAAGCCCGTTTGTATGCCTATGAGTTCATTGCCTCTCCTCCAAACCAGTGAAAAACTAACATTCAATAATTCCGCTTTGCAAGCCATCATTATTTTGATAACACTTCAAGTGAGCAGCAGAAATACTGAGCAGCCTCCGGGCAGGGAGAATCAGCCAGGACAGTGTCTTGCCTGCGACGGGAAGCCTCTGGAAAACAAGAGTGGGTTTGAAGCTGGAGGCTTTGGGAATCAATAGATGATTGTTTGCATGTGGGGGCCATGAAGTGCTACCGCAGTTGAGGGTCAGTTGGTCTTACAGTTACAAACTGCATTTTTTGGAGGCCTGTAACGTGCCTGTTTCTATTTGTAGGCGGCAAGTAACGTGCCACACAAGTGGTCTGCAAGCTTTTGTTTTTCCTTAAAGGAAAATATACGTGATGAGGGAGGAGGGAATTAGCAGAGAGCTGGCACGGCATTTCGAGACCCATGCTTTTATTTTTAAACTCCGTTTGCTGAAGTCCTGCTTAGCCTTAATAAATATGTTTCTCTAGCCAAATCTTTGATGTCACGCTTGGAGATTTAGCTTCTCAGCTCTCCCTCCATTTAGTGGAAACCTTTCAACTAAATATACAGGCATCAAGTTGATGAAGTAGATGTTTATTTTATTTTATTTTATTCAAGGCCTAATCCAAAGCACACTGCAGTCAATAGAAATCCAGTCAAGGCTTTAGTGGACACTGGACTGTGCCATCATGAAAAATGTCTTTGTTAAACACATTCCAGAAGTCAGATGGGCCAATATTTAGACAACGTTTCCTTACCTACCTTAAATTTCTCCTTGTCAACACAAGCAGGGACTTATGCCCTGTGGTTTGGGTTGGGTTTATTTTGGTTAATATTATTTTAACAAAACAAAACAGATGAGGTAGATGATCTGATGTCAAAAATCATGCAACAACCAAGACACTTTTAGCAGTCTGCTAGGTATTCAGCAACATGCAAGTGGAGATATACAGACACAGGCAACAAAGAAGTACAGGCTCTAGGTGCCTAAGACAGGAAGGATAAATATCTTCCCTTTTCCTCCTTTGTGCTATACTTTATTTAGTGTATTTGAAGATCAAGTCATTAAAATAATTATTAATGGTTGTTCCTTGTGCCACATAGAATAAATATCAGGAATGCTGAAGGCCTGCAGTGTTGTCCTCCTCTGTGGATCAAATCCCTCATCCCAGTCTCTGTGCTACCATCTCGTGTCAGCATCCCCCTGCTACAGTGGTGATGCTCCCCTAGGAAAAATTGAATGGACCTTCAATTACTCTTTGTGTCTTCAGATTCGCTAATTAGAAAAGGAAAGATTATTTGGGGGATTAAACATTCTGTCTTTATCGCAAAGATACTACTAGTATAATACAGAAAGTCTGCTTTTAGTTACAGTGTATGCCTCCTTGCTAAAACTCAAGAGAAATCATGACAAAAAAATCAATGGGATTGCATAGTTTAACTCACCAGAAATGGGGATCGTGTTTCTCACCTCCAGGGATTCTGGGTAGCCACATTTTTTAACATATATAACAACGTTTTGCACCGCTTAGAGCAAATTGCTTGAGACACACGCAAAGCTATTATTAAAATCTAGGATTCAGATTAAACAGGACTTTGTTCTGAGCCACCACTGGATGCTGTTTCCCAACACCAAACCCTGAGCAGGGAAGTTTTGAAAAGCAAACACCAGCTCTGTCTCTCACCTCCCACCTGTGCCTGGGGCCATGGGACCCATCAGCAGAAGGAACTCCCCAGGTGGGCTTGGAGAGGCTGTGCTGAGCTGCTTTCAGCTGCAAGCCACTCTGGCGTCTCTCTAATGCAACATGGCTTCCTTATGGCCCCTGCAAGCTTTCCCACTGCAGGTAAATACATCAAACGGGCGGGGAGACCTGTAAAAGCTCTGTGCTCCATCAGCCTTTCAGTGGCACAAGGAGGACACATGCGGAGGGGCTTTGCTGCTGCACCATGCCCACACTGCCGTCCTTGCTGCTCTGCCTGCCTTATTATTTGGTCTTTTAGATGTGAAGAAATTCCTCCATCAGAACGGTGCAGTTGCATTTCCCAGGTCTGTTCTCTTGTCCTAAAGCTGCCTGCCCTGCTACTAACGGTCTTCAGTAAGTCTTTAGAAAGGGCAGCTGAATTTAATGGCATGCAAATAAAACATATAGAAGGACTGGGGAAAGCTAGAGCTGTACACCAGTAACAAATAAGTCTATTATTGTCTCTCTACCTGATCAAAAAAAGAGTAAACAGCCTCAGCCTACTTTCATTGAATAAGCACCACTTCTTCTTTAGAACAAGCAATTTTTTTCAGCCTTCATATTACTTACTATTTTTGCCAGCTCCATAGCTAAGTGTTTTGCTCCTATTATGTGTAGGGGAAACTGAGGCAGGAAAGCATAGACTGGCACTTGCCAAAGTTGCTGAACATCAGTTCACCTGGGTTGCCAAGGTCCCTGCTATCAGCTGCTCCCATGGATTTTGCCAGACACCACAGGCAATAGGCATCCCCTAAAATCAGGCTGCTTATTTCATTGCCTCATATCAGGAATCGGTGATGTATGACTTTGTTCTGTTTGGTTTCTTAAGATGCTTTAGAAGCAGCGATGCCTGTGTCCTGAGTCCTAGTACTGTGTCCAGCCTCTGTGAGCACCATCCAAAGCTGGAAGTGAGCAATAACATTGTTAATTTGCTTTTATTAGTGCAACAGATAATTGAGCAGGAAAATGTGGTTAAGTGAAAACAAGGACTGGAAGCTTAAAACCTGTCATCCTTTCGCCCCTCCAGCCCTGAGCTCATGAGGTGTTGCTCTTAATCCAGCACCAGTCTCTCAGAGTCCACTGCAGCCTTGCAAACCTGTCCTTTCCCCCCCACCCTGCCCATCATGCAGCTGCATCAAGCTGCTGGGCATTGGCATCGATGCCCCCTTCACCTCCCACGCTGCCTGTATCCCACCCAGCCAAGCCATGGGACTCCTCTCTGTGCAGCATCACCACGGGGGCAGCTACACATTGCCCGAGGAAGATGGTCTGGATTGCAGGGAAAACCTTGGAGGACTAGTCAATCCCCTCTTGTTTTTGCAATACCTATCTACTCTCCTTTCCCCCCCAAAAAATCTGTCTAAAAAAATTAATGATTAAGTTTGCTAATTTTAAGCTGATTAGTGTTTGCAAAATCAGTCGTGAGAAAACTGGTTATCAACATGCTGTTTCTGATAGTTTCCCCGCGGGAGCAGCAGGCTTGGAGCCTGCTCTGCCAGCACTTTAATCTCGCGGAATTGAACCCTGCAGGGTGCTGCATGTTCTCTAAAAAGTGCTGAAGTAAAACAATATCGAGGGTGCTAAGGACCTGTCTGGAGGCATTCAGCACCTGGCAAGATCAAGCTACAAGTCATGCCTCTTCTTTCTTAATAAAAATTGCTTTTTGGGAGGACAAAAAAAAAATAATAAAAACCCCCAACAAAATCCTCCCCAAAATATGTTATCTTTGAAAAACCAATCTGCCTTTGCAAGACAGGCTGTAATTGAATCCCAGCTGAATGCAGCTGCAATTGGGGTGAGGTGCCAGCGTCATAAGCAGCATCTGGAAAACCACAGAGAACTGCAGAGTGGAGTTGCATAAGCTAAGAAGCTCTTGAAAATATATGTGCGCGTGTGTGTGTGCATGGGTATAAATAAAATAGAGAAAACTAACCAGACGATCTGAGGCCAGAATAGAGCAGTGGAGAAAATGGCAGCCGAGCCCTCAGCCTCCCAAACCCTCTGCCCTGACAAGCCTCCTGCAGCGCCCTGCCACGCTGACCTTCCTGCATCTTTGCTCTTTTGCCACAGCCCGCTTCGCAAGTGCGAGCCTGAGACTGTTTGCTTCTTCTCCCCATCTCTCCAAGGGATATGATTCACACATTTTGAGATTTATTTGAGCAAAATGCAATAAATATGCTGCTTCAATTTGAACTGCTGGAATGTAGCCAGGGTTTTTAATGAATCTGGCCTGTGCAATTGAAGTGTTCCAGGATCTCAAAAGCTCTGGGCACTGTTAGATTATACACACAGACATACACACACACACACACACACATATCTACCCCCACCTCCCGTTCCCTTGGGGCTCTCTGAGTCACATGTGACTGCAGGTTTTTCAGATTCGGCTCTGGTTAAAATTAGCAAAAGCCTTTATTATTCAAGAAGAGGAAGGTTTCCTATCACAGCTGCCGAGAACTGCCATATTTTTCTTGGATTTGCTGCACCGACCTATTACAATTTGGCTTTATCTTTGTTTCCCTAAAAAATAGTAGCAAGGCTTAGTCCTGTCAACACTGCATTTTAATTAACAGTTCATGAAGATCACTACATTAATCTGTAGCTGAACCATCATGGATTTATATTATTTTTTTTCTGTGCAGCTGGCATCTCCAAGGTCTCAATCTTTTATAGTAGTGTTTTGCAACAAGGTGCCATCAGATCTCTGCTAAGTGAGGCACTAGTTTTGCATGCTGGAACAAAAGATGTATCTCAAGCATCTGTAAACATCTTGTTTTAGTTATCAGAGCAGGTGGCAAAGGGCCTTCACACCAAAATCTGAAGACATATAACTCCAGCATGGTTATATGAAGTCAACCACCAAATTTCTTCAATTCAGAAGCTGCACACATTTAAAAGGAAAACAAAAACAGGAAAATGAGTTATGATATTGTAAATATGGCTCGTGTCAATTCAGCAGGAAGGTTTTGGCCAGATCCCAGGAGGCAATGGACCGAAATTGCCACAACCCGTGGGAACAGATTTGCTCTGGTTGCCACTGCTGGAGCTCCGCAGTTTCTAGAGGGTTCAAACCGAAGTGGAGGAGCATTGCCAGGGCCACATGGAAAAATCAGAGGATGTCAATTTTCCTGTGCCTCTATCTGCAGATAATTGGTTGAGCACTAAAATTCACAAAGAAAAAATTGTTTTAGAAAGATGATAAAGAGAAGAAACAAAAGACAGGAAATTAAAATTTATGTAAACATAGTGGTTCCCAGAACAACTATAAATGAGCCACATTGCATATATAGACAAAGGCATAAAAGTTAATACCATGTGCAGCGATACCATACACTACGTAGGTACCCTTGGGACCATGTTACGTTTGCTACGGGACCCATCATTTTGAATGGTTTGACTTTTACGCTTTTAAAGCCTCAAACATAACATCACACTAATGCCAGGTGGGAATTGGGTGTTTGCTGTTTATTTGTTTGTTTGTTTAAAAAGAGAAAGGACTATTTGAACAGAACGAGACACAAGTCATAATTTTTCTCCCATTGCATACCGGAGACAAAAGTTGCAGTCTTTGATCTCAAAGATTTCTGAATAGTTTTGTCGTGGAGGTATTTCTCTGCCGTGATTTAGTACTCACGAAGTGAAATGGCAGGGATGGAGAACAGCTCTCCTGTTGAGATAGGGCAACGTCTGTTCAAACGATGAATTATAGTGCAACGTAAACTACAAGGCTTTTCCCTAAGTAAATGTGGGAGTGCCGAAGGGATCAACTTAGCCGTGTAAGCTTCAGATCTGAAATACCTAAACTCCTTGGAAACATGCCTTCAGCTTGCTCTTCTATTTTTTACAAATGGTTATCCTGAGTTTGATTCCCTGCTCCCTCATGCAGTTGTTGACATCAGTAACATGGGTGTAAAATGTCACCAGATCAGAAGGCAGCCAGCATTCACCTTGCATTTGTATTCATGACTATACAAGGAAGAGGGCAGCAGCAGGTCAGGCCCACTGAGATCCACAGAGATTACTTTGTCGATGTGGGATGTTTATGTTCTGATGGGGTGTTTTATAACCGACTCTTAAAACCATGCCGCAGCCTATTTGTTCTGGTTTCATGGCAGAGCAGATTGGAACATGGGAAATGTTGTGGCTTTACAGGGTCACTTTTTTTGTTGTTGTTTTTGGTTTTTTTGGTGTGGGTTTTTTTTTTTTTTAGGTAAGGCATTGCGTCCCCTACTTCATCTTTTTGCTCTAAGGTTTCCAGAATTTCCAAAATGTAAGGTGTTTCCTTTAGGATCAGGCCTGGAAAGCATCCCCTAGGCTGTTAAGTCTGCTCACTTACTAGTGCAGGCAGCTACTTTAGCGCTGGCTCGTCCCATAGCCAAAAAGCAGGGTCCATGCCTGCAGGTGAGTGCCCCTCCTTGTTGTCCCACACCAAACGCAGCTTCTTTCTGCAGCTTCTTCTTTGTAAGATCATGGCACCCACCTGCATTCATCACAAAACCTCCCAAGGGCACCCCCTCCCTGCCCCTTACTGTGGTGGGTTGACCTTGGCCAGCTGCCAGACACCCACCCAGCTGCTCTCTCACTCCCACTCTTCAACAAGATGAAATAAGGCAAAAAATCTTGTGGGTTAAGGTAAAGACAGCAACTGAGAAATGTAACAGGCAAAATTTGCACAAGATGTTGCCAGTCTGTGAGGAAGATGTGATAAATGTGTAGGAACTTCAGGGAAAATGTGAGCTGCTGGGGGCAACTGCATGTGATTGAGGTTCACTGGTGCAGTGAAACCAGGGCTTGGACCCCTTGGCCATCAGCACCACCTGCTGACATCTTCACCTGCTGGGGGCTTCAGTCCAGCTCTTCCCTGACAATGTAAGGCCAGGATGTGGTGGGGCCACCTAGGGAGCTGAGCTACCTGTTTGTCCAGCTCCTGTGCTCCAGAGGAGATGTGCTTCTTGCGCCCCTCCTAGCAATAACCCTGAGGTGGTGACTGTGATAGGGAGTTGGGTCGGGGAACAGGACAGTGATGCTGCATCTCTCGTTGACGTGCTGTGAGGAGGTAGGAGGATGCTTTGCCTGCAAGTGATATGGATGTAGAGTGACTTCTGAAAGTTTGATGTCTGGGACTGAGCTAGCCAATGTGGCTAACTCCGGGGGCAGGTAATCCAAACGTAGATAACTAGCCCAGGCGGAGTGAGTTGACCTCTGGAGATATCTTTTTTTTCTATTTGTTAATCATCTAAAATCCTAAAACAACTTAGCTTAAACTTGAAAACATTTTGAGTGTTTCTGTTTCCCATTCCATTTCTTTTTCTTACCGTTTTTGTTTCCTTTCTCTGTTTAGTGATAGGGCCTGTTTCTCACTTTTTATGTCTACTGTGACTTGTATACTGGGACCCCAGCCTTCACTGAAGCCAAACGCTTCATCTGATTTATAATAACAAAAAAGGAAAGTGATATACTCTTTGTGCAAAATTTTTTTTTCTAATTCCTGTTCAGTTGAAACAGCTCATTTATCTTGAAACACAATTGAAATGTCATTAGTATTTTCATTAGCATGATGACTGATGATACAAGGCAGGCAAGTAGATTTGGGGCCTAGGCTGATAAATTTTCATGACGTTTTTGTAAGACTGTGCTAAACACTTCAGAAGTCACATGCCAAGTGGTTCCAGATCGTTTAAAAAAACAGAAGACTTCTTTTTTTTTTTTTTTTTTTTTTCTTTTTAACTCCTGGAATGAGAAACAGCCGCACAGCCATACAGAAATAGCACAACAAGCCCTAGAAATGCCCAGCAGTTGCTAAACATTTTTTTTTCTTTATTGAAACACTTAATCTTTATCAATGAAGATATTTTACCGATGCGTCTTTGGTGTTTTGCGGGTTTTTTTTCCCATCTCTGAGGACTCACATCTCTAGATGAAGTGGCTCTTATGTTTGTGGGGAGGAGAGAAATTCCTGTGGAGAAACCCAGCTTAAGACCTAACCATAACTAGGCTGCCTTCAGAGGCTTTTTTGAGAGGTTGAGCTGGGTTTAAGTGATACATGTGTGTAAGCCATCATGACGGTTTTGCTTCCAGAGCCTTTTCCCAACACTAGAACAATGAAGGATGGATAAACAAGAGAGGAGAGGAAATGTTAAGCTTAGTTAGTTGTCTAATCATTCTGAGACATTTTGCCCTCTTTGCTTTGAGTTAGCTTCAAACACAGATGAAGCAAATTACACACTTGGGGTGGCCTGTTCTTGTATCTGTTGGATAGGCTATATATATATTTCATTGATTCCTTCTGTACATACTAGCAATTATGGAGCTGTGTCCCGTAAGTTCCTGCGTTTTTCTCTCACCTGCAATTTTGAATTGCTTGGCTGTTTGATTTTTTTTTTTTAATTTTTGTTCATTATGCTCCCTTTATTGGAATTAAAAATACAATGTACTCACTCCTTTGCGATGTCAAGCAAAAGACCCTTATCATGGGACAGAAAAAAACATTTCTAATTTTCTTCCTGGGTAACAAATCCATCTTAAAGGATCACGGGAAATTTCCAGTTTAAAATTTACTGAATATATATTTTGATGCCTTGCATTCCAGCCATTTTCCTTCCCATTCAGGGAAGAACTGACAGGACATGTTTGTACTGCTCCTTCCTTGGTGACAAGGGGATCTTTACAATGATAAGCTATTTCCCTACCCACAAAAGACTTTGGGACAAGCAAAAAGGAAGGCTCAGGGTCGATTCATTTGCCCACACATAGTTGCCAACTGCCATTTGAGACGCCTAGGATATCCTGACAGGCCTCCAGCTGCTCTTGTAGAAGGGTTGAGGTCTTGCCTGAAGCCCTTTATTATATCTGCCAGCCTCCCTTGGATGTTTCGAATACCTAAGGGCATTTCAAATACAACCAGGTGCCTGTGTAGAGCTTAGATTCCTGCCCCAGGGATGCACCATCTACATTTGAGCCTCTCCATTTGAGTAAGAGGAATTTAAACCTGAGAGGTGACTTGGCCACAGAGCTTTGGCGGGGAGGATGGATCCTCTCATGCAAATCTGGGTGTTTGCAGTGTAAGTTCGCGATGTGAGTCAGGTTTCCTAGCTTTCAGTATAGTCAGTGAAAGTTTAGCAAATGGAGCCTGGAAAGTAATTAAACCTGGACTGAAGCAGGCCCCGCTTTTTCAGGTGAAATAACCACCCCACTCTTCTGACTGTATTAAATCTATCTCTGTTGCCTGTCATGGCAGCATAGGCATGTAGCTCTCACGTAGACACCCAGGTTAGATGAGAAAACCCCCCTATTCCCTCAGTTATTGAAAGAAAACACCATTAGGAGGGTGTAAGTACAAATCAGACAAAATTCAAAATACTGAATTTGATTGAGCTGTTTTCCTGGGCAGTTGTCCCAGTAGAAGAAAACAAGGCCTGAGTGCCTTTTCATGCCCAAACTGCTCAATAAAATCCCTTTAGACTTCTTCCTCCAAGAATTCTAGTTTTTCTGCAAAATTTCCAAGGCCAGCTTTTGCAAACAATTTTCTGAAACTGAGGCTTATCCTTGGGTAAATCTATATTGGAGCATGGAGTGCTGAGAAAATAAAGTACGCTATCAATTTTGAGCATCAAGGCTGGAGAGCTTGTGCTTGGTAATTTACTGAGGTTCATTGTTTTTTCCATAGTTTGATGGCCTGACCAAAATCTCAGCCAAGGTCAGAATTTCAGCAGATTCTGCCACTTAAAGGCATTCCTTTTGAATAATAAAATTCTGCCACCTTAGGAAAGCAATCATAATTACGAAAATCTTTGCTTGTATCACTTCCACTCCCTCATGATGCTCTCTCAGGGTGGATGCTTATAAGGAATATGTTCCTATCCTGATACACCTTTCTGTATTTTGTCTGCCTGCTGCTATAAAAGAAGCATATAAGGCCACAGGGAGAGCAGTTCTCTGGTTGAAGAACCTAAAATATCCTGTTTTGGCTCCAGCAAATGTGAAAACTGAAGACAGGCTTTCACAAAAGCTGTGCAGAAAAGCCTTCTGGAAACATAGAGTGGCTCAAGCATAAACATGCAGCATTCAAGTTGATAGAATAACTCCAAATGTCAGTGGTTAAGAGCATTTAGGGTTTTCCCTGTATGCTTTTTATTCTGGTTCTTGTCAATCTGCTTTTCACACGTCTGTAATAAATGATTTCCCTCCTCCAGCTTCTTTCCAATCTATTCTTTGTCTCCTATTTCCATCTATTTCCCTATTTCATTCCACTTTGCACTCTTCACCTCTTTAACCTCTTCTTCATCAGTCAGATCCCTTCCTGTGTCTATACCCCATGCAGGCAGTTCTGACCTTATTACATGTGGTCTCTCTGCCATCCTTCTTACGCTGTTATAGGAAGCAGTCTCCAGCAAGAATTTTAATGAAAACCACTCTCAATAAAGTATTTCCTTCAGAATTTTCCTTTGAAAAAAATGTAAACCCGAAGATTTTACACTGAAGTTCATACTGGAGCAATGGCATATCACCTAGGTTCTTAATAGGATAAAAGGAAAAGAATGAACTTTGGGAAAAATCCTGATTTCCACGTCTGTCTGAGCTGTTAAAATAAAGCCAAACGTTGTACTGTATTTGGTCATTTCAAGTATTTCAGTTGTTGTCAGAATGCCATTGGAAAGGGGCAACAAAATTAAAGTCCTATATACCGTAATGCTGGCTGTTAAACTTCTTTGCTGCTGAAGTTAATTGGCTATAACACTTCTGATCTTACCTATGCATCTGTTTAAATAGATTTCAGTTTTCATATTGGAGTCCACTACTGCCATTTTCAGAATGAAAGGTGAAAAAATATCCCGTATCTATTGATCTGAAATACAGAAAAAGAGAGAGAAGAAGAATGATATATACACTCCCAGTGTGCATTATTTTTCATCTCTGGTGCTGATAAAGCAAGCACTCATTTTAGTGATAAATCAGCATTAAAGTGGGATGAATGGACTCAGATATTAAAACAAAGCCAGCACGAGACCTTCTAAAAATAAAAACTCCTCCGCAGACTCTCCTAGACTGCAGGGTATATGGGGATTTCTATTAAGTGCTGAGACTTTACTTCAAATGCATGTCATACTTGGAGAATTTCTCATTGTATGAACTGGGGCATAGCTTATTACAGATAAAGAAGAAAAATGAAATGACTAGCTTGCCCAGTAGGGAGAACACTAACTTAGAAGTCAGCAGTCTTGGATGCTCTTATCAGCTCTGTGACTTTCAGCCCATCCTCATCCCACCGGTCCCCAAGTGCCTACCGCCACAGCTTAGCTGCCTTCGCTTGCAGCTGCAGTGAGCAGAAAGGAGTGGACCCCTCTAGGGACCGGTTCAGACATTACTGGACCAGGTTGGATGGTGGAGGTGCCCACCTGGTTCTCATGTTTTCCTCTTCTGTGATAGATGAGTGCAAAATCCCTGGTACCGATTATTTTTCTAACACAGGCATCACATGACTACTTAAATTGGTGTAATGCAAATATAACATTTTAGTTAGGAAAAAAAAAATATCAGCTGAATTTATGCATCATACATCTATTGTCTTTTGCTGAATTTGTACAGAGGGAGAACGAAGCCTTGCTGTTTCTGGAGGAACATTGCACTTTTTTTTTTCTCAGTGGAGGTCTCAGTCAAACTTGTTCAGCAAGATTTTTGCTAATTATTTTGCTAACTTCTTCTAGATTTCATCACTTTTTGTGCACTGAATGTGCCTGAAAAATGACTCCATCATTACACCAGCCCAGCCTTTGTGCCTGATCTGTCCTCCCCCCAGTAGCAACTTGACTCTTCTCCCTATGCTTCATGCCAGCACTCTCCTACCAAAGCTGTCAGTGTCCCATTTGATCTGTGATAAATACGAACTGCTCCCAACTCCATTTGCCTAGGGGATATCAGCTCTATCTGCCACATTTAAAAATTATCATCCCTGTTGTTAAGAAAAACAACAACTCAAAACACCACCCTTGACTTTACTCATTACTTACGGACTGAAATTTCCCCATCTGTCTTTTCTCAGTTGTGTTCTCAAGAAAGAAATCCTATCTTCTGTTTCCTCCTTCCCCAGTGATCCTATCCTCATCCACTATGACAGCATATCTCAGTGTTACTACTCATCTCTAGGTAGTTCCTTGCTCCTAGCTGCAGGTCTTTTTATTTCTGCCACTCAGCATACCTAATGGTTTTTTATGCCTTTTAAAAAGAGCCCTTTATCTCACTTTTCCACCTAACCATCCTCCATCAAACGTTTCTTTTTCATTTCACTTCTTTCCAAGATTTTATTTTTTCTTCTTCCTCCTCTGTAAAATAATTTAGTTCTTCATCCCGGTGTATTAAATGATACATTTGCTGAGATATATAATTGCAAATTTCAATTCTCCAACACCATCGGTCTCTGTCTTTCTCACTTGATTCTTTAAGTCTCCAAAAAGTGTAAACTGTAACTTTCTTCCCAGCTAAAAACTTCAGGCTCTGAACCCATTAGCAAGCCTCTTTAACTTAAATCCGTGCTCACAAGGCCTGGGATCCTGAGGCCTATGACTCTGCATTAGTCTTCTGAACCCTTGAGTTCTTGTCTCATTAAATTTATTGATCGCTGTCACACACATATTACTAATGTGTTGTTCTACTTTGATCCAACTTCTACTGGGCATCCTCACTTCACGCGTTCATCACTTCCTGGCATGACAAAATCTGGTGGTTTCTTCCACGACATATTCAGATGCCTGTCCTGCTCTGAAGGGCTGGGGGCCAGGGAAGGGCACGCAGCAGGCTGGAGGACATGAGGCAGGAGCACACGTGTAGCCCCCTTGGGTTACTGTCCCGTACTGCCCCAGAATATAAACCACATCCATCAGCTCCAATAAATTTTCATCTTTGAGTACATGAAGGACTGAGCTTCCAGACACAGATCGCCTCATCTCCCATGGCTCAGGCTGCATGTCCTATATTCCTCAGTCTCCTGACTCAGGACCCCTCCGTTTTTGTGCCTGCAATATGCAGAGGAAGAGGGAAAGGCAGGAGATGGAGGAGCCATGATTCTTCCTGTACCAGTACAGGAAAAAGCAATCCCAAAGCAAAGCCAACAGGCAAAGCTCAAGACTCCATCTCCTAGGAAGTCTAATTCTCTGCCAATACAGGCTTGAAGCAGGTGGGAGACTGGCCCTTTCAAATTTAAAATTACAGCTCAGCATCCTCTTAGATGGAGGGGCAAAGGGGATTAAAAACTTATCCTGACAATGAGCAAAATAATGCTTCCTTTACCCTTTCCTCCTTGGGTTTAGTTCTTTCATCGGGAACGTCAACAACTCTGGTTTCAACCATTGCATGTCATTTCAGGCTGCAGATCCCTGCAGCCAGCCGCTCCACACCATCTGGGACCCACCTCTTGAAAGTGGAAGGGGGTCTGAAGCCTCTGCAGCCAACACCAGAGCTGCAGAGAGCACAGCAGCTGCCCTGCTTGCCTCTGTAACGCCTCACGAGCCTTCAGGTATGCAGCAGTTGCCACCGTGCTCCCTGCCAGGAAACACAATTATCTTCCCAACGAAGCCAAGAGGAAGGCTTGCACCACATTTCTTGAACTCGGGCGCAGAGATTCACCCAAGTAGAAAGGAATGGCAAGATGCATTTAACCTCATTAGTTTCAGTAGGGCTGACTTTGTGCAATCTATCAGTGTACAGATACATTAGGGGAACTAAACTATTTCCACATCTCATTTACATAATGGATGGGATGTGAAATGAGTCCTATGGAAGAGAAGCGCCCTGGAGGCACTAAAGTTTATCACAATATGTAAGAGTTCTTTTAGATCATTGCATTAAATTTCCACTAACAAGATAACAAATTAATTGTCTGTATTACTGTACTAACCCAAAGCGGATAAAGTGTATGATTTCAGCAGAGGAAGGCAGCTGTTTAAGACAGCTTGGTGGTTATAGGAGGAGGCAGAAGAGATTAGTATGTCTCCCAGCATTTACGTGCCATGATGCCAGCCCTCCTCCTGCCCCTTTAAGAAATCTGGCTCTTCTCTAATCTGATGTTGGACTTGAGCTTTATTAGTGAAGTGAGGGAGAATGAGTAAATCAACTGTATCAGACAAGCCTCAGGACATCTGGAAATTGATCATTCTGCAGAAATAAGCACTCTGTGTTTATTAGCTGGGAGTTCATCACTATCACTTCTCTTTATCCAATTCCTAAGAGATTTCAAAGCTATCATCATAGCATTAGCTCTTCTGACTGTGCTACTGCAGATAAAGATCAGAAGATCTATCTAATGATGGCTTTCTCGGTCTCCCTCTTTCTTTCTCTAAAGCTATCCTGATTTAAGAAAAAAAAAAAGAAAAAAAAAAAAAAGAAGTGGGAAAATAGCTGGAATGAAATAAAGCAGTTTCCACAATGTCTTAACTTTTTGCCTGTTGGCAATGAAAGCAATTTTAATTTTTAAATTATTTTTTTCAACAAGAACTGGGTTTTATTCAGGAGACACATCCTGCAGAATAGAAAATCCCACATAGAAGAGGTGGAATTTGAAGTTTCTAATGTGGTAGTGGAAAAGGGAGGAAGATAAAAGGACCTAAAGCCATAAAGCACTGCTGTACATTGAAAGTACAGTTATTTTTAAATGATAATACATGTCAAATAGAAACCAGGGAAATGAATTCCATAAGTTAGAAAGGTAATAATATTACTTTAAGAAGAATAATTACTTTCCTTAACTACATTTATCACATCGTAATTCAGTTCTCCCTTCTGGAATATGATGCAATGCCAAACTTTTGACTGATTTATTTAAAATTGGCCTTAAGAAAAGATTCACCCAGATACAAGGTTTTTTCTGGTCCTTTATTCAAGACAGAGGAGTTATCAAAATGCAAATACTATGACTAACTTAATGTTTAGATGTACATTCCCTTACAGCTGCATTGCGTAGCTGCATTATGCAAAGATACTGGAAGAAAAATCATCTGTATGAGTTTTTCTATAAAAATGGTCAGATGCATAAACAACTTAAGTACAGCTGTGGATTTCCAGAAATCTGTGGGGAGGACGAAATACAATGCAAAGAACTCTCTAAAGAAAAATCTTCCCTGGCAGAAACTTCACCAAGATCAATTTTTATCAGCTGATTTTCTCTGTTTTCCAATGGAAAAAGTAATATTTATTATCTCTTTCAAAGTGGCACTTAGAGTTCCAGCCTGGGTGTGTGTTGTGCTATATTGTGCAAATTGGAGAAAGAAAGGTGGATGTTGTCCAAGAACCCTTCCATATAAGTGCAAGATGACAGAAAACAGATGAATGCAATAAGCAGAGTGAGCGTGATTTAACAGTAAAGCAAGGATAGCTAATTAATTCGTTTGTACAGAGCCTAGCACAATTCAGATAGACCACATTACTTGCAACATAAGTACTTAGGAACAACAATAATGACTAGGCTTTTAAAATTAATGTATTAATTATCAGTCAGAGCTCATAAGTTGCTTAGCCAGTGAATGAAGAATGCCATAAATTTTTAAGAAAAAGGACAGTTTCACATCAGTGTTGTGTTCCCTGATACAGGCTTTCTGCCACTCTGCCCTGAACTAGAATAGTGCTTCTCCCAATTCACCCTTTCACTTAAGATCATCATGATTCCTTATTTTAATAATTCCATTACTGTTGTAGGTTATTGATAATCTCCTTCACATCTGCCCTTGCTTTTGAAGCTGTCCTTTCCCTTTGCCCTTCCTCATTAAAGAAATAATGATTGATTTCCTCCCTCCTTTGCTGCCTGTTGCTCACTTGCATACGCACATAGGACTCAGAAAAGTTAAGGTATGGGTCTTTCATGGGATGAAGCAGCCTCTAATTAAGGTATGCATTTTTTGTGGGATACAGAGGGATCTAATTCAGAGGTTATGTGCAAAGATCAACAGACCAGCGATAAATAAGGTCTGAATCAGACTACCTCTATACATCACCTCGTTCTCTCTCTGGAGCAGTCGCAAAGGATAAAATACAGTGGAATTATGGATGTGTGTGTGTGAATTTTAAACCCTGCCCCTCCTGTGATAGTGTTGCAGAGGATTTAATTTCATTTGAATCAAAGGTGGGTTGAACTGGGGGGTTCTCTTAGATAAAGCCTTCTGAACAGAGTGCTCCAAACGGGAAGAAAAAGTCTACACAAGGTGATGATACTACACTAGTGGGTCCGTCCACTCCAGGGATAGACCTCCCACTCCTGCAGCGTGAATCACACACTGTGAGCAAATCGCTGCACCTCTGTGGTTTTCCAATGGTGCCTCTGAGTCTCCGTTTGCACTTTGGTATCTGTGAAAGAAACCTGATGGTTCTTCGTCACTGGCTGCTCCAGATCCATAAATTACTTCTGGTCCTCAATTCAGAATGAGAATTTCAGTGAGGTGAGTGATATAGGCTGAAGAAACCAACTGCCTAAAACAAAAGACAGATGGCTGAACCCATGATTCACTGGTGATGAGCTGCAATTGGGCCACATAGACTTTGAAGTAATTCATTACATTTGTATCTCTTCTGTAGGGGGAGGATTTTCCTCTATGATTTGTATGACCTTGCTAAACCCAGATAGGTGGTAATTGAGCAGCAACTACTTCTTCAGAAGAAACAGAATAAAAATATTGAAAATATTGACTCACCCCAAAGGCAGTAAGCAGCACTTTGGTCTTTGACCTTTAAGCATCCTAGGGTAGTCAATAACCTGGCTGTTAGATGCTGTGCCTGCCACTGATTTTGATTTGGGAGTAGTTTAACCTTGAACCAAGATCCAAGTAACCACGGCAACAGGAAGTCGGTCTCTCCATCCAAGGAGTGGGAATCCATAAATCAAGGTCCCTAATGCAAACACTGTGTGCAGGTAGAGATTTGAGAGGATAAGTGGTTTGTGAGGGATTACCTTTGAAAAAATGAATGACTGTCCCTTGATATGTTGAAGCACAGCTTCACAGAGACTTTTTTTTTTTTTTTTTTATCAATAGAGGTCAAGAGGTTACAGCTGCATGTTTTCATACAGCTCTTTATATAGGCCCTTCAGTTTAATTAGAACCAGATGTTGAATTTATGAGTTTTTATGTATTTTGAGCATATTATGAGCATTATTATGTACCATATGCACATGCATATATGTGCATGTGTATTGATACATACACCCACACATGTACACTTATTGCACACAAACTGCATTCATGAATTAATAATGTTGAGGCTCAAACTTGAGAACTATGGAGCAGTGAAACCTCAGTTTTGCATATGCACAGTTCTATAGTGCTCTGATCTCATAGGCATAACTACCTAGTCAAATATCCCAGCTATTCTAGGGGATGCTGCTTTATTCAATATATAATGCTCACCTAATGAACAGCTATTTGGTAGCTGGATTTTCCTCTCGTTATTCAGTGTGTGACATTATGTCTCATTTATTCCACATTTCTAAGCCTTGGTATGAATAGATGAATGTTTCATGAATGTTGATAATTTTATTTTCGCAGCACTGCTTTTGAGATGAGGGGTATATTATTGTTCTCATTTGCAACAGAGAAGTTGAGCAGAGAGAGGCTGAAGTTGAATGGATAGAATTTGAGGTGCTTAATACTGGATTTGAGGCTCTGGAAGGACATGTGGTCTAACAGGCAGAGACTCCTCTGCATATCTCCCTCGAGCAAGACATGACCAGTAATCCTGTCTCAGTCCTGAATATTCTTTCTTTCAAACCCATTCTCCTCCATTAAGTCCACAGGTTGATACCAGGTCACAGGTTCACCAGGACTCCTATCCCAGAGTGGATCATTCTGTAGACATGTCTTTCAGATGCCACAGTCCAGCTGTGCCTGAGTCTGCTGGAGATTTCTTCCACAGTTTCTGAGACAATCCATAGGTCTTTTGATTTTTCTCATTTCATGCACAAGGCACAAAGGTAGGGACTATTCATATGAGAGCCAAGCTGCAAATACAAAGGAATGTTGGTTGGCATTTGCAGAGGCTGAGCACAGCCAACAGACACAGAAGTGTGCAGCAGTTTCTGGCTCTGCTTTGAGATCTTGATCTCCTGGGGAAGAATGAGGAAAAGGCTGAGGTATTTAATGTCTTATTTTCCTCAGACCTTAATAACAAGACCAGTTGTTCCAAGGTACCCAGCCCCCTGAGCTGGAAGACAGGGACAGGGAACAGAATGAAGCTCCCAGAATCCAAGGGGAAATGGTCATAGACTCATAGAATCATAAAATTATTTAGGTTGGAAAAGACCTTTAAGGCCAGCAAGTCCAACTGTTAACTCAGGACTACCAAGCCCACCACTAGACCATGTTCCTAAGCACCACATCTAATGTGTTTTTTAAGCACTTCCATGGATGGTGACTCCACCACCTCCCTGGGCAGCCTGGTCCAATGCTTGACAACCCTTTATATTTAGCATGTTAATTAACGACCAAGGTGAGGGTAGAAAACACACTCAAAAAATCTGGAGAAGGTACAAAACTGGGAGGAGTGGATGATATGCCAGCAGGTCATGATGCCATCCAGAGGGACTTCAACAGGCTGGAGAAATGGGCTGACAGAAACCTCGTGAAGTTTAATATGGGCAAATGCTGCAAAGTCCTGCACCCAGGGAGTAATAATCCATACCAGTACCAACTGGGGGCTAACCAGCTGGAAAGCAGCTTGGCAGAAAAAGGCCCTGGGGTTCATGGTGGACACCAAGGTGACCATGATCCAGCAGTGTGCACTTGCAGCAAAGAAAGCCAACAGCTTCCTGGGCTGCATTAGGAGAAAAATTGCCAGCAAATAAGGGAGGTGATCCTTATAATTTATTTGGAACTGGTGAGGCCACATCTGGAATTCTGTGTCCAGTTCTGAGCTCCTCAGCACAGTAGAGACATGGACATATGGAAGAGAGTCCAACAAAAGGCCACAAAGATGATTAAGGATCTGGAGCACCTGTCCTATGAGGAAAGAATGTGAGAGCTGGGACTGTTCAGCCTGGACAAAAGAAGGCTTGGGGGAACCTTATTTATGTGTACAAATGTTTAATGGGGAAAAGGAAAGAAGACGGAGTCAGACTCTCCTCAGTGGTGCCCGGTGACAGGACAAGAAGTGGTGGGCACAAACTGAAACACAGCGGGTTATGTCTGAACATTTTTTTGACTGAGGTGAACAGATTGCACAGAGAGATTGTAGAGTCTCTCCCCTTGGAGATATTCAAAACCAACCAGGCATGGCCCAGGGTAACCTTCTCTAGCTGACCCTGCTTGAGCAGGATGGGGTAGACAAGGTGATCTCAAAAGGAGCCTTCCAACCTCAGCTGCTCTGTGATCTTTTGGAATCTTAATGTAAAATAATAGCCAAAATATGACGCATTGTGTCTGAGGCCCATGTGCAGGCTGAGATTTGAAAAGAGAAGGCATTTATGAAGGATTACCTTGGAAAAATGAATGGCTGTGCGGGGTGCGTTGAAGCCCAGCACCACAGAGACTGGGAGAGGTTTCCATAATTTGGCAAAGACCCAACAGAAAGTCCTTACATTAGCAGACTTTTCTCTGGTCTCATGAGAGCTGGGCAACTAGATTTTTACAAAGCAGCAACTGCTAGGATTTTTCTAAAATGGGGAAAAAAAACCCCTCCCAGTCTTATTGTAAAAAGTGACTGAGGCATTTCAGCTGCCTTTTCGCTTGGTAAATCTATATACTTACAGTTATATATGTAATAAGTATACACACACATGAACTCGCACAAATATTACATAGAAATGGGTGGATACAGAGTCAGGTGGATTAGGCAGATCTAGTAAGTAAAATTTCAATCCCAGCAGTTTTAATTTGACACATTTACAAGCAAACAAAATGGTTTCAAACCATAAGAGACTTTGAGAAATATTGTTAAGGGGGGGGGAATCTACCAGCCCTGAGCGCATAACTGTTATTTTCCTGTACTATTTGACCTCTTTGGTATATTTCTACCACTCATTTATGCTGCATTGTAATCCCTAGGTAGAAAAATGTATGACAAAGTGCTCTTTTTTTAAAAAACTCCAATCTCTTTGATGAGCTGTAAGGTAAATTTTCATTAGGAAGCAAATTCCTAAAAAATAAGTATAAGCGTAATGTGCTTCAGACAGGGAATTACATATTGAGGCTGTTCCTGTTGCCTGCTCCTTACTCAGATGAAACACCCACTGAGTCAGGTCATTATAGAAGTATGTAAGTATGCGTGGAGAATAAACTACCCGGGGAACGATGAATACACAGTCCACTCAATAGACATATGAAACATGTCAGTACTTACACATTTATCAGGGGGCGTGTTTGCTTGGAGAAGAAAAAGTAGTAATGTGGAATTACTACGTTGGTTTCCCATTATTTATAGAGATCAGTAAGAGTACATCCTTAAGCAAAATTATCAAAACCAAATAACAATGGTGGTCTTGCTAGCATCAAGACTATATTACAGGCACATACACAGGGAAATATGAAAATATGTTGGCATAGCAGAAGAGCAATTGACTACTCTTTTTCAGGTATTCCCCAGCCATGTTACTTCATCAATATTCATCCAAATTTTGTTTCCTTCCCCAGGAATTGCAGGTCCCCACTTAAAAGCAGACCAGACTTCACTTCATAGTAAAATGGAAAGTTCTGCCTGTAACATGATGACTAGAAGGAAACCAGCAGCTGTTGATAGCGTTGCAATGCCAACTCCAGTATTATCTCTCCTACCTTCATCATCAGCAACATCTGAAGCAGGTGATGTTGTTTCCCTTAACCCCCTCTGCTTCTTCCCCATTTTCTTCCTTCTGGCACTGCGCTGAACAATATGTGCTTGTACTGCTCTTCCTGATTGGAGAAATAACTTCAAATATGCATATCTAATGTGATAATCAGGCTGTAATTTTTCTAACAGTTTCTTATCATGATCGTATTTTGGCATATCAAATGTATTTTACTCACGTACCACCACTTGTGCAATAATGAGGACACAAGTAGCACCAGCCTGTATGGTCTAGCAGGGGACTCTGAAGCAAGGCTCTTGGGTTCCTTTCTCAGCCCCGTTGTTCATTTATTTGAATGCTCCCACCCCTGTAGCATGAACATGCCAAATAAACAGTGAATAGCTAAGGAGCAGCTGAGATTTCTTTCTGCATACTTCAGTGATTTTAGCATAATATTCTGTCTTGCAAATGCAAAATTGTCTGGGGCAACGAACAGCGATTTAAAATATATCAGAATAAATAAGTCAGAATAGCATGTTTTTCAATCAACTTACATTTTGTGCTTCTATTTTGAATCAGATCAGAGAGATGATAGCTTTATACAGTCAGAAATTGAGCCAAGTCATTCAGACATCATCATGCCTTTTCTTGGGCATGGATAGAGAAGTTAATCTTGCATTGTGTCTTAATTTCCAGTGAGCGGGGGACCCACAGTACATTACCCTACATGCAGCCATTAGGAGTTCCATAGTCTTTCCAAACCTTTGATTCCACACTCACAGAAAATGTATTTGTGTCACTGAGTTATGGAATTATTACATATTTAATTATTCAATTGAAAGTGCTGTTTCAGTGCGCTCCTTTTGATTTTCCTCTTATTTCCCAAATAAACAGTGAAAACAAGGGTTCCACGCTGTAAAGTAACCTCTATACAGATAATTTTTTACATTAAAAAATCATGATTTTGTGTTTAGTCTTTAATACTTTTCTATATATAAACTAAGGACAGATTTTTAATGCAGTGGAGAATGAAAGCACACAAATATTTTATGATCAGTTTCAAGATGAAAGTGTATGCTTGACTGCATAGTTCATTCTTTCCATTTTCAGAAGTCTAATTAAATTGTTGGTTTATCTGTAGCCCAGATGTTGAAATAATTTAGTTGAACAGTGAAAGAAACTGTGTTAATGGGAAAACAGGACAGTGCTATGGGTTTCCTGTAATTAATAGGGAGCTCTTTGAAAATTCCTCCATTCAAACCCAGTCAGCAAACTGAGCCCAGCTGTTGAGCAAATAGTCTTCTCTGTGCCATGTTCTTGCAAGTGGCCTTGGGTGACTCCAAAGGGATGGAGAATGACAGGCAACAAGAAGGATTTTAGTGCTGCAGACATAACAAAGCCATTCAAACTAAAATTAGGGGACCGATGGAGAACTTCCAAGAGGTCTGATCTACCTGGGCTCACCTCCTTGTTCAACACCACCGTGCTGGAGTGGGTCCTCCAGCCTGCTCTAAGCTATCCTTGGAAATGTAAATTTTTGGCAGAGATTTCTCTTTTGCCTCAGAAAGCTATTTCCAGCATGACATCAATCCTGCGTGACTTGCTGGCATGGCCTGCGGCCATTTCAATTTGTCTTTGTCCATGAGATGGAGCCTCACTGCATCCACATACCCCAGGGAGGGCAGAAACCCTGGGCCTCCATATGCCTTAAAGTGTTTATTTAACAAGTGTAAATATTTAAATGTGTAAAGCTCTATTTTAAGATTACTGTAGGTTATTGCTTGTTTGGGGCAACTAGATGAGGTTGTTTGGGAAAAGGTTGGATGAAAAGTACAAGCACCTGTGCTGCATCAAGTATTTCTAGTTTCTCTTCACTTTGGGCTCGATTTTGCCAAATAGCTTTAGGCCTTTACAGAGGGAGCATGTGGCCATGCAGTCTGGGGAAGTGTAGGGAGATAAATGTGCCCAGGCTAAAAAGTGTCCCTCCGACGCCTCTCCAGCACCTAGAGGTTGCCACCATGGTGTATCATCTCTGCAGAAGCATATTCCCTTTTTCACATGCGTGTTACTATTTAATACTTCCTCTTTAGCCCCTTCTAGATGAACTCCACCGGATAGAGCAAGATAAAAGTCTTCCTCCCAAAGCAAGGTTTCCACACGTAAACAGCAACGTATGTGCAGGAAAAGAACAACAAAGCCTAAAAAACAACGCAGCCCAACTTGGGACCAGGGTTGGCCAGGGTCTGTCTGGAGAAAATGGGAAAGATTAGTACTTAGCTTTGCTTTTCAGCAGAGCAGTATATCACATGGCAATATAGGAAAATATTTTATATCAAAGATTGTTCACCAAGAGCTTCCAGATGAGTTGATAACACCTAATGGCTCTCACTTCAATAGCGGTTTATTTTGGCAGATCTCCCTGATATTTTGTCATATGCACACCTCATCAAATCTTCCCCCTGCAGACCTATCAGACTCCTTTCCACATAGTCTCTCTACACCAAATGTAGAATCAGATGTCCCTGACTCTTAATAGTCAAAATAATATTTGGTTTCCTAATACCTCCTTATAAAAAACCTGGCCTGAAAGCATATTATTTACTCAGTACATGCATTCTGACTATTGGCAGACTGTGTAAGAGAGCTCCAATACTTTCTAGAGCTTGTGAGTTCAGAGTCTTGCTAGGAAGAAAAGCAAAAGCATTATTAGTAGCTTCTAACAAGCTTACTGAGAAACTCATAAACACCCCAAAGCATTTATGAAAGAAAAATTAGTACAGTAAACCAGCACAGAAGTTTGGGTTGGTTTTCTTTTTTCTGAATGAGAAAATGAGTTTCAGTCCAAAAGGAAACAGACTGTCAGCTTGCAAAGTTTTAGGAGGGCAAAAAAGTATCTCAGCAATGTGAAGGAAGACGCTGAGAGTGGTGTTTAGCTTACGGATTTACACGTAGGTGTAGATATCTCCCCATAACTGCATATCAGTTCATTTTGGAGAACTGGGCAGTTTGGCAGTAAGCAGATCTTGCCTTTGCTCCACTCAGGCACTGTCTACTCACCATCAGGCTCCATCCAGGACACTCAGCGTGGGTGACTTGGACCTCTTGGGTGCCTAAGACACCCACTGGAATTGGCAGGATGAAAAGGAGACCTGCACCTTCCTTATCTAGTATCAGGGTGTCAGAAAGATGTCCATGGCCACCTTAAATGACATTGAGTTCTCATTTTAGAAACAGAGGTCATCCTCTACTGACCATCTAGACCAGATCTCCTCTGACTGTGATGGGGTGGTAACACTAAGATGCAGAAACAACCAACTACAAATAAATCTCAGTACAGACATAAAATCTTTGTAGATGCTTGGCTAACGCTTCATTTCAAATTCGTTTCCTGTCCTTTGGCTTTCTTTGGAAGTTGAGAGTAATGCCAAATCTCCTGATTTCACCATGAACCTTGCATTTTTTCCTTTATTTCTGCTGATTTCCATCAGCAACTGAAAAATTTCAGCTTTATTTTCTGGGAAAATAATTGCATCTTGAATATGGGAATTTTAAAAAAAGTATCTTGGAAACGTTCCCTGACAATAACAATAAAAAGGAAAAGGTGGACAGTGAATATGAAGAGTGTGCCAAATATCTGATTTCTTAAATCTTCTGACCAGAAACTACACTCAGGATCTGCGAGGGACTCAGAGGAGTCGGATGCTTAGGGCTGAAGTATTGGGACTATATATGTCAATCACCAGTGAGGCCAGATGAGACTAATCATTTTGTGTGACACGGATTTAACCTTTTTTTGATCAGATGACTTAGAAATAGTTCACTGCCACTTGCCCTTAGGGCTCCTGCAACCACACTTTTTAGGGGCAACCTACGTGAGAGGAATTTTGTGCAACTAATTAGTTTCTCCTGAGCAACTTGGATATATTAATTTCCTTTCTCTTTTTCTTTGGTACCAAAATGACTGCATTCCTCTTTTCTTTTGTCCTCTGTGAATCACAAACTGCAAGTGGGTTTTATTTTTATTTTTGGTGTGGGGAGTGGGTTACATATGGAAAATGTATTTTGTTTTGTAATTAATGAAAACCAGACATTGGGAAGTTGGCCATCCAGGTCTTTATTTATAAGAGAGCATATGTCTGTGTTTTGTTTATGACTCACTCCTACTTCTTGCACTGTAACTTGGGCTTGTTTACGCAAGCTCTTTGCTGAATCCAAGGAACACGGTGGTATAAGAGCCAATAATTTATTTTCTCCGAGAGGGGAGACCAGTGAGTGAGGTTTGTATGCTGAATCTGTCAGAGCCCATAGCGAGGAGGAGGAGATTCTACCATTTGACGGCTCCCGGTTATCTACAGAAAATGCTACAATAGTAACTTTATTTAAACTACCACTAGAAGATCAGCCTGTTAGCCATGAAGGGAGTGATAACCCCCAAACGAACTTTTCTTGAAATCTTGTCTGCTCTGGAAACTTCAAGGATTTCAAACCCAAATGTCTGCTTGACAGTCAGGTGTAAATTAAGTTTGCAAGTAGATGTGGCTGAGGTTAATTTAGTGGGATGTTTTATTCTTTACTGAAAAGAAATTCTGGACTCCATTGTTTTGTTTCCAGCAGCGCAGAACTGATATGTTAGGAGTGAAAGAGAGTACCAGTTATTGCAACAGCAGAATTAATACATTCAGTTTCTCTCACAAAGGGGCAGTTACACAGTAAAGCTGTGTGCAAATCCTGAACTCTGAACAGGTGTAACGTTTGGTAAAGGACAATGAGACAATTTAAGAAAAACAAGCAAGGTCTTGTGTCCTAAGGAAGGTCTCATGTCCTAAGCAAAGGACCAGGAGCCAAGAAATGCTAGGTACTCTTTCCAGCTCTGACAATGACTCACAACGTGACCTTGGCAAGAGACTTAACTACTTTGGACTTCATTCAGATCTAAAGTAAGTGATCTGAACCGGGGGTAAGCTTACTTCGGAAGCCATTAAAGTCAATTATATGACTGAGTAGTTTCAGCTTGTATCTGCAGAGATGATAGTTAAAGAAACCCTGGCAGGGGGCATGAATTTGCCACAGGTGAAGTGACTCACACAGGTTGTCTATGCCCACTATTTTCAGTAACAAACACTTTTCATACTAACTGGCATCCATGGCAAGAATCAAAGGCTGGGCTGAAGAAATCAGGAGTATATGTTTGGGGTATAGAAAGTTTAATAATTATGGTGGGCTAATATGAGAGCTATGCTAAGCAGCCCTCTCTTCACTCCCACTAGAGGTTTAGAAACGAGAACGAAGCAAGCCCATGGTAAAATATTGCTGTAGAAAAGCTTTGTTGCTTTAGAAGAAGGGAAAGACAGAGAAAACTCTGGAGACTGCTTTAATAGTCAAAGTTGTCTTTTCATCTAGGACAGTAAAAAAAGAGGTAACAGCAATTCTTCTAGGACTGTAATAAATAATCCTATAATATATATATATTTTTAGATTATGTTCTATGCAGAGTCCTTTCTTACAGCCATCGCCTCTTCAGTAGTCATCTTCAGCCTACTGGGCTTGAAAGCATCTGATCCTCATGACGCTGATAGCAGGCAAAGCAGAGTTTCCATTCACTGTCCTTCAACTTGTCCCTGTTTCTCTCCTTGTCTCCCAACAGCCAGCTCACCACTGAAAAAAAGGTTCAAGCGCCGTGAAATTGAAGCAATCCAGTGCGAGGTGCGCAAGATGTGCAACTACACCAAGATCCTGTCCACAAAGAAGAATCTGGATCATGTGAACAAGATCCTGAAAGCCAAGCGGCTGCAAAGACAATCAAAGACAGGCAATAACTTCGTCAAGAAGCGGAGGGGGCGTCCTCGGAAGCAACCCCTTTCTTTCGATGAAGACTCCAGAGACCAAATGCCCGTTCTGGAAAAATGCATTGACCTTCCCAGCAAAAGAGGTCAGAGACCGACACTCAACCCTTTGATATTGGAGCAAGCAGCCACTCAAGATACAATCATGGCCACCATCGAGGCTGTCATACACATGGCTCGAGAGACACCACCGCCGCCACCTCCTCTCCCTCCCCCCCCCACCTCCGCCCTCTTTCCCTCCTCCCCGGATGCCCCGGATTGGGAAAAGGAAAAGCAAGTCCCCACAGGAGGAAGAGGAGGACATGAAAGTGAAGCGGCACCGGAAAGGCAGAGGGAGCGAAAGCGAAGGCCTTCCCTAAGGCCGGCGCACCTTGTCGGATGTCGGGTGCCAGTGGCGGGGCACTCCGGGACTGAGGGACGGGAGGCATGCGGTCCGCTCCGCCCCTGCGGCAGCACCAGACTCACTCATCCCTTTGGTGGCTGGAACCCGTCACGGAGAGCTGTGCCAGCCAGGGTCGGCATATTCCTCTTCATCACTTTGGCCCCAGCCCCCCAGGAAAGAGGGGGAAAGAGTGTGGGAAAGGTGGGGGCTAAGGGGGCTGGGTGTGTGTGTCAAAGCTGGGGAGAGCGTCTACTTTGCAGAGTTTCCAAAACTAATCAGCATCTCAGCATTGCTGTTCTCGTACCGTACCCGGAGGCGGGAGGTCATCCTCACAGAGAGCTGAACATCATCACTAGGGCTGCATGCTCGACTCCGATTCTGTTTGGTGGGCCAGGTGAAACTAAGAGTAACCATACCATAGTAGAAATCACTGTAAAAAATTAAAAAAAAAGAAACAAGAAAAAAACCCAACAAAAAAAAATGTAATTTTCTCAACTGTGATCTTGGTTATAATCTGTTTGATTTTTATTTTTTTTTCCAGTTTTATATACCTACCGGGCTTTGGGGCAGCATAACCCAAAATGCCTGACTCCTGCTAGAACTATATATTTCTTTCTCATTTACTTACCTAGTTACAACTAGCTGCAATATAGGCAATAGAAAAGTAGAGCCTTACACGCGCGCACACTCATTCCGAGTGCTATCCCAAGGAACGATGGAATTTCACAGCATTTAAAGTAAGATGTACACAGATACTCAGTTACGCTAGCATGTTTCTCTGAAGCAACTTGGCATTTTCAATGGCATGTCAAAAAGGGGTCATCCATCAACCAAGTTGTTTTGATGCTCGGTACATGAGTAGAGAACAGCAAGACACTTCTGGGGAATACAGTTATAGTAAACATGGACAAAATCACCAAAAAAAGAATATAAAAAAAGATAAAAGAAAAAAAAAAAAAAAAAGGACAATAAAAATAGAGTAAAAAGACAGGGCCCAAACCTACCAGTTCTTACCACCTGCAATTCCCAGTGAAATTGATGGGAAACCCAGGATCAGAATAATTTGCATTGGGTAGCAATGCCTTGATACGTTCTTTTAAAGAAAATAGATAAAGTAGATTGTTTTAAAAAAATAGAGAACAAAACCCTATGGAAAATAGGTTCTTTCTTGGCAATTATTTCTTAAAAAAGAAAAGGAATAAGTGTTCTTATTTGAAAATAAAAATAAAAATGTTCAAAGGGTATCACCACTGCAATTGTATTAATGCCACTTTGGACATGTTCTCCAAGTTGTGGTTGCCTTAATAAACTAAAAAAAAATTTTTTTTTTTTTTTGTACATAATGTAATTATAAAGCTCTCAGTCTGCATGGATGCAAACTGTGTGTGACAAATCGTCTCTTTAAATGGTCAGTTCAAACTGTACATTTCTCATTCGAGTTGTACGTTAGCCACTGATTTAACTTGGGTAAAATACCCGAGATCCATTTCCACAGCCCAGTTAAAAGGTTTAACTAAAACAAAGGCTGAACATGAAACTGTTCCATTGCAGTAACAATGCTTTTAAAAAAGAATTCCATTGTTGAAATCTGAAAATAAGTACTTTCAACTTTCTTTCATTTCTTTTTAAAGTCCTTCAGTACACTTAACACCTGGCATGGTAAGAATGGATATTAAAATGGGAGGGGGGAGGGAAAATTCCAGCAAGGGAGCGGGGATTGGAATTATTTAAAGATTCATAAGCCAACTGCTATTCCCTTTTTTGAGAAATCTTTGAACTGGTTTATTGCCAAGGAAACTTCAAATAGCATGACACTAAACAAAAAAACAAAAAACGACAAAAAAAAACCACAAAAACACAAACCTAACAAAAAAATGTCCCCGCAGAAAAATATTGTGTTTCTATTCTGCTATTTATTTACAAAAATCATATCAAGACTATGGTGTTAAAGGGACACTGTAAACATACAGCTCATTATTTTTAGAGACTGATTTTTCTTCTGTGATAGCACCTTAGTTTATTAAAACTGAATGCTTGGTGTTTGGATTGGGTTGGGAGGTTGGGAATGGGGATATATTTTTGTTTTAAAGTCTGGAACAAATCTTGAGATCCTACCTCCTTAACACTGATAAAACGGATCACAGAATTCTGTTTCCAATTTGTTTTGCATCATTCAACATACTCATTTGTGCTTTTTGTTTTCCAATTAATGCAGCTTAGAAATAAACTGGCCGGTCGCTCGTTCTGTTGCAACCAATTTTGCTTTTCAGTTCGCTTGAATTATACAGTGTTATTGACTGAAGTTGTCGGCCTGCAGAAAAAAATGCTTAAGCCACCCTTCTTCCTTAAAAAGCATTGGATTGAGGTCTGGTTGATTCAGAAATCTCTTGTGTTTTCCATCTCTCCTTTAAGCCTGAAAGTAGGTGACAGTGTTGCTTAAAACGTAAGAAATACTCTGTTTGGTATTCCAGGTAGCCTGTAAGATGAAACTACGCCAAACAACTTATACTTTATTGTCAGTGACCCCTCTATTAGCACTGAAGGACATTTCAATGCAAAGTGAGTGGAGCAAAGGTCTGAAAGGACCAAATTCTGTCACTGAATGGCCATCAAGCTTCAAGAGGTGTCAGACCTTTACAGAGCGCTGATAAAGGCTAGATTTGGGCTGGACAGTGCACTGGGATGCAACAACCCCCACAGGGAAGGATCACTGGATGACCACTGCCTCCCATGCTCCCAAACTTCTGGAAAAAAAAATTCTTTTACCCTTCAAAAAAATACTATCCAAAATGTTGCTAGAGGCACAGTGCTTAAGGAGAGTGTCCGCTGAGAGGGTACAGCCCCGTATACCCTTCACTGAGAAAAAAAAAGATGTCCTTTTGGTCCTAGAGAAACTAAGTTCAAGACTTGGTAGCTGCAAGCTGTCAGTATAAGATGGGCTCTATCCTGATGCCCAAGGATTGTTTTTCATGGCATGAAGGTGCTGGTAGAGCGTGATACAGTGGCACAGCCTTGGTGGTTTGTCCAAACAACAGCCCAGGGCACCCAGTCCTGGCCGGTAGGAAGATTAGCTTGTTAATTTGTATGAAAGCAGGCTGAAAATACTGTTAGATGGCACTCAGAATTTGTGTTCTGCATGTTGCATAGTCTATAAAGATGATAAGCAGGTTGCTGACAGAATAATATTATAAGGCGATGTACTACATGCAGATCATAAAGGATTTAGTTTTAGGGCTTAAGGCTAAAATCCCACTCCTGCAGTTTATTACCCAACAATATTCCAGTAATGAGCTTTTTGATATTTTTTTTTCCTACCACTAGGAAGATTTACTGAGGAACTCTAAATTCTCTCCACACATTTCCAAGAACTGTATAAAACTGGGGTGAAAGCCCTTCTGCTTATTAAGACCAAAAAGACCTTTCAAACACCTCCGCTGTGTCACAGATTAACACACGTCTTAGCATGCTTCAATAAAATCACAAAACAAATATCATGTGGCTCTGAGCCATATGAGATGAGACCAAGGGTTTGCATCCCCTCCACAGGTCTTGTGTTCCTCGACCCAGCGTAAAATTGGGAATGGGGACAAACGTGTGGGGAGAGAAAAAAAATCAAACCAAACCAACCAGCCACTTGTGTCTCTGTAAGCTTCATACTGCCAGTTTCTTGAGACCTTTCAATATTAAATTTTCTGTGAAGCACCTTGCATGTTTTTGGGCAACTGTCAACAACAACAACAACAACAAAAATAAAAGAAAAAAAAAAGGAAGAAAAAGGAAAAAAAAAAGAACAAATAAAGTAAGTGATAATAGTCACCTGCTACTAGGGTATCCTACAGCATGGCCCATGATTCTTCACTTGACAGCAATGCTTTGGACCATTCATGTAGAATATTCTGTTTGTGTTCTTACATTTTTTGGGTAGCGTCTGGTGCAATGAGGTGCTGGTTTGTCACTGGGGCTTCTGAGTGCTACAGCAATACGAGAAATAAACAGGAATTGTTGTTCCATACACAAGGATGTCCCTAACTCTTATTTTCACAGGCCCTGATTCAGGACTGCACTTAAGCACATTTAAGTAGCATCCTGAAGAGTAAAAAGAACAACAACAACAACAAAAAAAAGACAGAAAAAAAGGAAAAAAAAAAAAACAGGATGGTTTTCTGAATTGAGAAAACAAACATCATGCCCTTGCAATGCCTCTTCCTTCCATATCATCCAAAAACTGGGGTGCAGCAGTTCTGAGATAATTAGAAGCACATTTCAACAAAGGACACATATTTGAGATCTCCTTAAGATGCCTGCCTAGGTTGTATAAAACACTACATAGAAAAAAAAGAAAAAGAAAAAAAAATTAAAAACATGAAAAGAGCTGCCAATTGGACAACATGGGGAAGCAGTTCAATCCCATGTTGGTTTGTTTTACTTTTCTTTTTCTTTATTTTTTTAAGCTATTTCTTAAATAATAAATGCACATGAAGTGTTAAATATGTATATACTGTATTTCAAAAAAAATAAAAAAAAATCAAACGAATGGGGCACAAGATTGTTCTATAAGTCGTGCTGGCTAATTTTTAGTTTGTATTCATAAGTGGTTTTTAAAAGCCTTTTTTAAAGTGTAATTTGCATGTTCTACTTTGATTGTATGTAAACATATTTTAGAGCAAAAAAATGTATTTGTATTTTATTGAATATAGAGGCAAGAAAAAAAACTTGTACATTGTTTGAAATGTTCTTTTTGTAACAGTTTTTATTCATGAAGCATTTTTGTACATTTAAAAATGGATATGGACTTGATGTTCTTTGAGGCTTAGATACATCTGGCATGCTTTAATGTCATGCTCCTTCATGATCTTAGATGTTGGTTTTTAAACATTTTTTTCTAAAACAAAGCTCAGTCTTTTCGCTACCAAATCAGGTTAGCACAGTATAGAGCACTTAACTAAGAAAAAAAAAGAAAAAAAAAAAGTTAATCCTATTCATATGTTATTCATTGTGTGAAATTAAAGGAATTCAATTCAGTCTAACATGAGTTGTGAATTCTTTTGTCTTATTTTCCATCTGTTTCCCATCACTAAGGAGTTTAATAGCTTTTGGGATACTAATACCATGCATTCACAAGCCTTCTTTATGGTAATGGAGAAAAACATGCCTGGGTTCTGTGTTTTTTTTTTTCTTTCTTTTTTTTATTATTATTATTTTTCCCAGAATATCCTTAAAAGTTAAAAATGGACTGTGCAATGGGCCCTGTGGACAGAAGGGGGATTCACACTTGGAGGCTGTGCGTATCACCAAACGAACAGAAACATCTCTGGACCCAGCTGTGTCCTCAGGCACCAGTATGGTAGTACTCACCACCCAGGTGGGATTTTGACTCCTGAAGCAGATGGAGCATCCCTCTCCAGATCCCTGCAGAGAAAGGAGTCCTAGGGGCTCGGTTATGGACAAGGGGGTGACAGGAGCCAACCCTCTCCTCACTGAGCATCACAGATGAAGGGCTGGAGGCCAAGGGGTATTTTCCATTCTGTGAAACCTCATGCTGTGACTACAGGACTGGGAGCTGGTTTTAGCATGGTTTTAAGTTTCTTTTCCAGTTGCTGCTAAGAGTGGTCAGCTGCCTTTGTACAGTCAGCCTCAACATCCACAAGTTCTTCTGCAGCAACATCAGATTTCATGGTTTTCTCCTCTTCAGAGAGGATCCACCACCCTCCCTAATGACTCAGCAATCTGCAGCTGGAAATTAAAGCTTGTTTCCTGGAGAAGGCAGTGATGCTCAGGCAGGACAGACGACTTGGTGTCTTCTCATGTTCTTCCCTCCTGAAGCTTTGCTGGATGGGTTGGCTTGGTGGGACCAAGTCATCCAACTGAAAAGACTACCCCTCTGACTGCTGTTATCACAGCTATTGCTTCACGTCACTGTAGTAGAGATGCTCCAAAGATCTCAAACTTGAAGGTTTGGTGTGTTTTTTTTTCCTTTCTCCTCTTTCTAACACTTGCATAGCCCCAGCTTTTGACAACAGTTTTCAAAAGCACTGACACCTTTGCTCACTGGTTTTATCGAGCTCTGTGATGTATAAGCCACTGGTCTCCAACTTTAACCATGCTTTTGTAAAAGGTCTGTGATAAGACTCCCTTGAAGCACCTGTCAGCTGACAAGTTTCCTGCTGCAGATTCTTAGGACTGATTTCCCCTCCCACCAGCTCTTTTCTGAGATTTGCCTCCCACCGCCACTGAACTCTGCTGTACTGTCATGGTGTCACCTCGCAGGCATAATGGAGCAATGCTGGTAGAGCTGAGGAGCAAGAGCTGGGGATGTTGATTTTCTGTCATTGGAGGGGGGCAAGGCATGAGGGACTCCATCTGTGAGGTCATCGTGCTTTCTTACCTCTGATCTCTTTGCTTTTTCACCAGACTGCTGACACCATGTGCAGGGTCAGAGCACCATACCCCTCACCAGTCTCCTGGGCAGGGAGGAGTCTTTCATCAGCACCCCCACCTGCTTTCTCAAGGTAAAGTCAGGCTTTTGCTAGGATCTCTCTGCAACTATTCCACGCCGGGCAAGTACTCCAGCACTGCTTCCATGGGTTAAACCACTTCTGAGAAAAACCTTTGAAAGTCTTAGAAACAAAGTTTAGGAAATTCACAGTCTCTGGTAGGTTGTAACTTCTTTTAGGTACTCTTCGTTTAATGGGATAATGTTCTCATGTCTCATTCTCCATGAGTTCACTGTTTTCCAAATTTCCTTAGAATACTTTCATTATTAATCTCTGCCCTGAAATAATTGAAAATATTGAAAACACCAAGCATATTGGAAACAACTGTCATCAGAAATAGTGATCTTTTCTGATTATCCTCCTTTTTTTCCTGAGCATTCTTTGCTCATAGAAGTAGTGAAGCTCAATTCAAACCTTCTTTGGCCATTGTCCATATTATTGGAGTATGAACTTAGAAGGGAATTTTGCACTCTACCCTCCAGGTATGGTTAACGAGATGAGTACTATCCATTAGGTCCACGTATGAACTTAATTCACTTTTGATGATGGAGGTTGTTTGTGTCCCCCCGGGATAAGGTGGCTGACCACAGTGACTTTAACTCATCCCCATCTGGCAGAGACAAGCTTCACCCTTAGCCTCGCTCTCCCTCACTGTACCGTTTCCCACCAGACTCCAGAGTTATCTCATACGTTGTATTTATTTTGTTTCAAAGAAAGTTTAGTTGGTGGAGGTGCCTGCAGCTTGTATGCAAGTTGTATAAGCTCATGACCGTGTTGTTTGCTATTTGGTAATACAAAGCATGCACATAATTTTAAGACAATTCTACTGTTATTAAGTAGGAAATTTTTCCAGTGACTTTGAGGGGATCAGTGAGAGGCCCCGACTCAAAGCCTTTTGGTCCATTTGACCTGACAAGTTCTAGAAAACAAAGGGAAGCACAGAAGTCAACCTAAAAAATATTTTACTTTTATGGGCAATTAATGAACCACATCACTAGTGCACTAACGTAGAGATTTCAATACTAAGAGAAAGCATAGAAATCACAGTGAAGTGTGGCATATCAAACAATCTATGCATTTTTTACTGTGAACTGCAGGAATTACTGGTGTGAAAGCACCACAGGAGTTATAAGAGGAGTGTAACAGAATGTTAGTGCAGTCATAAGTAATTTAATTATGGCAATTAACTTTCTTTATAACACAGAGCAAGACCCACTGGTTCACATTCTCAGCTTATGCAGATCTGCACTATCAGTTTCAAATGTGTTAAAGCAGTTCGCAAGAGCAGAAGATCTGTTTTCATTTTCCTTATGGAAACTATTCATCCCAAAGGGGCTTTGGAGTGCCACTGGTAATATGATGTAATACAGACTACTGTTGTTTGTTGCCTGTAAGAACTGTCATATCGAGAATACAGATCTTTGTTAAAAATCAAATGTTTGGAAAAACAGCTTAGCAACTCTGGTAGCCAGGTCACCGTGGTTTTGTAAGAGTTGTGGTGGAAAGAAGAGGGCAAAAGAAATGGAGAGTCCTTGAGAAAAAGGGGAGACATAGTTTTCTGTGTATCATGAAGATATTTAAATATTAATATCTATTTCTTCCCATGACTCTGTTACACTTCAAAAAAATTCGGAAAAAATTCTCCGGGTCCTAGGTATCATGGAGTACATCAGCCCTGCATAAATCAGGCATAGAGGAAGCCCCATGTTTTTTCTGCAGTGCTTGACACAAATGTAGCTTGTATGGCATCTGTTTGGTTGGCGGGATTTATCACCTTCTGGATCTCCCCCAGTCAGTGATGCAAAGCACAGAACAGGGACCCCCGTCATCCCTCTGTCCTTTTCCAGGTGACCTGCTCCAAAAGAGGGAGAAAACCACAAGTGCAATTGTTTGACTGGCCTCAAACATCTTTGAGAAGGCATGAAAAAGTTGTCTGCCTCCATTCTACTCCCACACATGCTCATATCTGGCAGTTCTTAAACTGTCCCACAAATGTTTTTGGTAAATAATGTTCCAATTGAATCAATAGAAGTTTTGTCATTGACTCAGAAGGAACAAAATTCCCTGCTGCATCTCCCTGATTTATCATGCCACAACAGTATTTGTGGACTCAGATAGCTCTTAGTGTCTTCTGATTGCCTGGCCTGATACTCTGTTTACTCAAAGGACAAATATATCAAGCAGAAAATTTGTTAAAAAGGACAAACTGTGAAAGCCTCTGCAAGGTAAAGGCAAGGAAGAGAGCCCAGGAAGAACATCTGTGGGTGAGCATTTTCAGATCATGGCAAGAACACAATTATAAAAAGGATGAAAAGTGATCTCTGAAGGAAGCAAATGATGGCAGAGCTGTAATGAAGATAATGACATAGGAGGGCACTGCTTAGTTTTCTAGAAGACAGAAAAAAATAATGAAGCCGCACACTTGGAGGGGAAGTGATGAGTTCAGAAACACAAAAGGACATTCACTGGAGGGAGGGAGAGGGAGAGGCTGGGGGATATGAAGATATAGGTCATGGGGAGAGTATAAAAATGGATCTTGCAACAGAAGATGGAAGAGGCAGCCTGCTTGCTTACTGGGACTTTATGGCTGCTTTCTAAGCTGACCCAACACTCATCATTTATCCCCATTAAACAGCTACTGTCAGGGAATAGTTAATGACCATTAGTCCTCAATTCTCTCTCTTTAAACTGAGGATAAATAGATAGTTATGGCAAGAAGTAAAACTTTCTTTGCTTGAATTATTGGTACCCAGAGTTTCAAAAAATCCTGGTCAGGGATCGGTAAATGACAACAAAGGTCTGTCAATAAAGACAGCAGTTGTACAGAAGTCTGCTTACAGAGACAGGACTTCAGGGAGATGCTTTCTCTCATATAAGTGGACTGCCTTTACTTCAAATATATTACAATAATGAGTAGGTGCTGTTGATCCCATACCTTCCTACACACAATTTAACTTGATAGAGCATCTACCCTGAGTATCCAAGGGTCAGATACTTCCAGCTATGTGTCCCAGCAACTGACTTTCTTATGGGGATGCAAGGTGCTTTGTGCTCAAGAACAAGCCCTAGTGCATTCCCATTAGTTAGAAGTGGCAACTAAACACTGAGAAAATAAGAGCCGTATCATTCAAGTTGTGCAGTGCTATTGGGAACTTCATTTCTGAATATTTTAAGCAGAGACCATGGAGTTAGTTGAGGGACCTATTAGAGGCAAACTTTCCAAAATGTGGATCCTGGTGATTCTTGTAAAAGTGTAAATAAAATCAAAATGAAGACTCTGGCTTGAAGGCAGCTATTACGTTTTTGCTCAGGATACTGTGAGAAGCCTTTTTGGTTTGCTTTGTTTTCAAATGGTGGTTCACCAGAATGTTATCTCCAGAATGACCAAGGTGACCTTGAGGGATCAGATCCTATCATCCAAGGATGTCTTTGCTTTTTCTTCCTGAAAAAAAAAGAGGGAGCAAGAAGCCATAGACTAGATGGGGTTTCAATCGCTGTCATCTCAATTCACAAAATCACATTAGCACACACTTAGGGAAATTCAGGACATAATGTAAATAAGAACTTGCATTTAAGCTTTGGTTTAGTCCCACTGACATAAATACAATTTAAACACTTTAAAATGAAATAGGTGAGTAATTGCTGTTATAAGAACAAACACGTACCTGACTTCCAATTCCAAAACCTAGTCCAGCTGGCTAAAATGAGATCTAATTATTTTACTGAGTGGAGACAGGAATTGATCAACTCGTGTTTCACACATTTTCACAAGGTGTTCCCAGCCCCAGGCCTCAGTTTACCATGAGTAGTGCTTGCATACATTGAAGAACTGTTTGTTAATGTTACCAAAATGCTGTGAATTCCTTGCAGGAAAGGTGCAACTTGTACAAAAGATCATCCTTTCCAAGACCTTCATGACTGGACATTCTCTCCAAGCCAGCTTCTTTCTTTATTTCTTTCTAACCATGAAAAATGAGGCCATGTCATTTACACAGCAAAGTGAAAATGAATCTTTAAACCAGGGCAAGGGTTTCTTTGCCTTTCTTTACTGCAGCCATATGTTTCTGTCCATCCTTCATTACCCCAAAAAATATCATGAGATCCTGTCTTTTTTCAGTTTTCTATGAATAGTTCTTGAGCCCGTCTGTTCACATCGGTGGTTCCTGAAAGTACTAGCAATGTAGTTTTTGATCTGTCATTTATGTCCTCAAAATGAGAGCTGTCTGGTCTAACTGCTTTGATATTCAGATCATAGATGTTGTGGGTGAATCACTGGAGGTGAAGCATAAACGTTACTCTCCATCTGCCTTGTATCCAGACACCGAAGGGGAAAAGGAGTATGAAATCCCTGACATGGCAAGACAGTCCTGAATTCCTTCTTGCTAGGTTTCTCGATGTACGCGTGTGGGATCTTTTGAGAGCTATTGCATGCACATAAATCCGACGGCCTTTTCCAGGCTTAGCCAGCCTGTGTTTCTGCCCCTGTTCCAGGAAGTGGTAGCTTTGAAAGACCATATCAAACTAGTACATTATGTTTCCTGCACATCCTGCTTTATTGGAGGTTAATTCCTTCTGACGCATGCAGTCTGCTGCTGCCAATTAAGTCAAATGTATTTTACGCTTTACTTTTCTGTTGCCTTACAGGCTTTTGTTGGAAAATATTTAATAAATAAAACTTGCCAAACATTGTTAAATGACATGGTCTGATGATTTGGAACAAGCACCCAGACTCTAATACATCAGAAGTTTTGAGAGAGGGAAGGAGGAAATTCTGGAATGACACCCAGCTGGATGCCAACCGCGCAGTATCCAGCCGCCAACCACAGTGTTAATCTCTTGCTAGAGGACTGTTGCAAAAACAGAAAATGGGACCCCAGGTCAGGCAAGTCATATAGAGCTGTTTCTCATGCAGTGGCACTGCAATGTGTTATTCTTTGGTAGAGGACGATGAAAACCAGCTGCGGTACAGATAAGGGATCAAACAGACTCTTCCATTGCAGTCCCTTCTCTACTGCCTCAGGTTTTCTGTCTGATTTGTCATGGTTCCTGGGTTTATTCCTATTTTCTGTCTCGGTGTGGGATCTCCGTGTACTCTTTTTCAAGCTTTAGAGAAATGGCTGGGATTGCTCAGGCTCTAAGACCCGATAAGAGAAAGTGCATTCACTCAGGGTCAGCTGAGACATGAGGATATATCCAAAATACATGAAACCCCATCAGATCTTCTGAATTAATTATATTTATTCTATTATTATTCTATGATCCCACTCAACACAATCAGTTAAGTTCCTGGATAAAGTTATATTCTAACTGGAAAAGAGAGGCTGCAGGTCAGAAGCAGCAGAAATACAATCAAGATGATGAAGCGTCCCAGTATAGTTGACACTGTATCTCAGTGACACAGCTGAGTACACAATTTCAGGTTCCTGAATGGTTCCACAGTCCATATACCCATTACATTACTGTCAAATTTTAGAGCACCTTTCAGATACAAAATTAAGATGAAAGGAAGAGAGACTTCTGCACCCTTTCTTAGGCTAACAAAAGAAAAACTTAGCACATGGAACCTTCCTATACAGCAACTACAGTGTTCTTTACTGCAAATGACACTTTTAGATCTTCCATGGGATAAATCATGATTGCCAGAGGCACTAAACCGCATGCCCAAAGTACTTTGGCTCCATGAGAAAACAATGGTTAACTGCATTCTGCTTGCTAATCGATAACAAATAACCCTCAAAAAGATGTTCATGGCAGGAGTTTTCTTGAGAAAAGACCTATCTCTGAGGAGAGGGAAATGTAATTATGGGAAAATCCTTGATGCAAGAAAAGCAAAATCCTCATTTTGTAGCCAGAGACAGGGTTGATGCTTCAGTTAGAACAAGAGCTTGGAGAAATTCAATGCAAATGCATCATACATCATAGCTGTATGATATAGTGGTAGTATCAAAATAGTTCATCAGCCTGGGAGCTCAGCATCATAGCTAAAGCTGATTTTTAAATTTAAACAAATTCTCTGGCAGGGAAGTACCCTCGGTAGTGGTTGGTACAGATTGGCAGCTAACAATGAGAGAAAGAGGCAATCAGCACTCCTTTTATCAAAAAAAAGGGTTTTTTTTAAAATCTGTACAAAAATGTGTCAGAAGGGGCTGAGATACTGACTCAGAAAACACATCTGTCCACTGCTTCTGCAAAAAAAAGATGATAGCATCCAACACATTGAGTATTGCTGGCAGTACTGGGTTGCACGTTTGCAATTACAACAGGAGGAGGAAGATTTTCTAGGTAACACTTGGATTCTGGTTCCTATTTCTTATTCTTTCTCTCTTTATCCATATCTGCCTGTAGAACTTCCTCACACATTCTGATTTCCTGGGATTCATAAATATATTTTGTATGGGAAATAATTGAAGGGAAAAGGCACATGGTCTTCAAAACCAGCAACAATAGTTACTGTAGTTGATTTTTTAATTCGTTAACATTAACAACCCCCCACAGTGCTGCGGGCTGGGGACAGAGGGGAAAGGGCCTGGGGGGGCTGGTCGGCAGCCGGCTGGGCATGAGCCCCCCGTGTGCCCAGGCGGCCAAGGAGGCCAGCAGCATCCTGGCTGGTGCCAGCAGTGGTGTGGCCAGCGGGAGCAGGGCAGTGCCCGTCCCCCTGCCCTCGGCACTGGGGAGGCCGCCCCTGGAATGGCGCGGTGGGCTCTGGGCCCCTCGCTCCCAGACAGACCCTGAGGGGCTGGAGCGTGCCCAGAGCCGGGCAGGGGGCTGGGGAAGGGGCTGGGGCACAAGTGCTGTGGGGAGCGGCTGGGGGAGCTGGGGGGTCAGCCTGGAGAGGGGGGGCTGAGGGGAGACCTTCTGGCTCCCTGCAACCCCCTGAGAGGGGCTGGAGCCAGGGGGGTCGGGCTCTTCTCCCAGGGAACAGGCGACAGGACGAGAGGGAACGGCCTCACCTTGTGCCGGGGGAGGGTTGGGTTGGGAATGAGGGAAAATCCCGTCACGGAAAGGGTGGCCAAGGCTGGCACAGGCTGCCCGGGGGGCTGGTGCAGTGACTATGCCTGGAAGGATTTAAAAGACATGTAAATGTGGTGCTTTAAGGCCATGGTTTAGTGAAGTTTTAAGTGATCTGTTAAGTAACTGTGACTACATGATGAAATAGAAGCCACACAGAAACTTGTGCTTGCTCTGCTGCAAAACTGCTTCTTGTTTTGGTAGGCTGACTGAGGGATACATAAATCCCTGCTTTCCCTCAGACTCCTAGACTTTGTTAACATCTTTTAATTTTATAGTAAAGGTGCACTACATAGTAAGCTCTGCCTGCTAGATCTCTAACCTTTCAATTAAGAGGTTCTGATTTTCTATCAGGACTAAGTAATTGCAGTGCAACGAACAGTATATATGTCCGATATGATCTACTTATCTACATACAGAGCTTGGTGACATGACCGCAGACTACACATCAAAAGAACTGGCTCTGAAATCAGAAACAGTGTAATTATGTATTTAATTATATCACTTAAGGAACAGAGTCATGCAAGTCTGGTTGCATCGTTGTTATCTAAACTAATATTTCTACATCGAGGTGTATTTAGGTTGACACTGGCTTGGAGATTTTTGATCATGTTGGTCAACAAACATGTAACTCGGAAGCAGATGTAGTGTTGCACCTTCTCTCATAGTTTATCTGTAAGACTAAATTAGGACTAGAAGTAGAGTGCCATGATATAAATATACCTTTGTTCTCCAGTACTCTTATTTTCACTCCTTATGTTTATTACACTTCTCCAGACTTCTCAATATCTCTTCCCCTCCTTTTCATCCATTTTACGAGCTCTAATTTCTTGTTTCAATCAGTTGTCTTTAGTATTGGTGAAATGTGCTGCAATGCAAGAGCCATTGGTTGTTACTTCATTCTGGCCCACAAGTTCTGTCCCAGGTTCTTAAAGAAAAGCATTTACTTGCTATAGTTGATCCCAATTTTACCTCATTAGGTTCTTACCTTTCATTTCTATAGGCAGTTTAGATTTTTGGTAACACTTTTATAGGAAGAAACAGAATGCTATTTGGGGGAATAATTTATGACCTTTGCGAATATAACTTTCATGATTTTTGAAGGAAAAATAAGGATGTTCATGGTTGTAAAGGGAAGGGAAAAGTAAAATTTGTGGCTGTTTTCTGAGACAGTAGCTGACTAAGCTGGTTACATAGGTGAGTCAAGACTGAATTATCAAGACACTGAGAAGATTTTTTAGCAAAAGTTTCTATAATGTTTCTAACTAAAATGATAATGCAGTGTCCTTTTTAAAATGGAGAATGGCCTCAAGATATAGCTCAAAAATAGGTCTCTGAAATATTTTCTTATTAATCTCTGTTAATTACTCTGCTTATCACATTCAGTGGTACACTCACTTCTGTCCTGTGCAGCAGTACCGTCAGTTTTCATCTATCAGGTGCCCTTCTCACTCCCAAACTTAGGCCATGAATCAGCACAAGGGAGGTATGGTAATGCGGGGGAAGGGGGGAGCTTTTGCCCAACTGCACTGATAAACCATGCCTCTGTGTGGGGATAGCTACTGCGCTATACCTGCCACATCAGGATCAACAGACCTGGATGACATCCCAGCCAGGTAGCTATACCTGGAGACAATGCACTAGCTGAATCCCTGTAGAGCCTATTTCCTACTGCTTCTGTGCAAGATGAACAGAAGATGCAAGGAAGAATAAGAGGCTAGCAATGACCCTGAAGGTGTAAGGGGGGTGCATACACAGGGGAACATTTTCCTACAGGTGTAACACACAGAGATTTTCAGAGATGTGTTATACAGGTCAAGGGAAGAAAAAAGGTTAAACCTTTTCTTGGTTAAATGAAATTTAAGACTACATGGCACAAGTGAACCAGGAGCCAGTTCATCAGCCTCATGTGTACCCCTTAAGGAGATCTGACAACATTCATTAAATCCTGAAATTAAATAATGGTGCTGAATCTGCAATTGTATTGAAACCAGTAAATTCAATTAAAGGGAAGGAGTATACTTTATTTGAATGGCTCACTTGGTAGCTTTTTGGTACGTGTAAGTAAGAAGATAAAAAGAAAATGCCTGTTAAAGAGCTCTTTGTTTGGATTATGCTGTGACAAGTGAAGAGCACACTCAGAACCTTGCACAGAATCACACAGTGCAACAGAGCTCATAAAGAAGGAACAAGTACTCAGAGAAGCTGCGGGGCTTTGCTCCAGATTCATAGCCTTTCTTTATTTTTTTGCTATTGTTTGCACAATTTGTATTGGTCCTTTCCAAGCCCCTTAGCTTATGGTCTCGTTATACTGGACAATGTATAAATATGCAGTCCTCCAAAGGGCAGTGATAAACTTAGAAATACTAAGTAGCTGTGTTTTATGAGACAAAGACTAAGGAAATGGGATGCTGGAAACGGAGGTGTTGCCTTCTCCACTCTTCCACAGGACAAATTATATAACAATAGCGAAAATCTAGAGTAGTCTTAGCATCTAAGTCCATGGGAAAGTACACCCTTCCAGGCCAGCACCTCTCCTTCACCATCTAGTGGTTTCCTTTGGTTTTAGAAGCTCCCCAGGTTCGCAACACTGGATTTCAGCCCATCCTCACCTGGCTCCTCAGGCTCCATCTATATTCACAGGTGAGCTCTTTCTCTCCCTGATTTGTTTTAGAGGTTTTTTGGGGGTGATGGTTTTATTATCTATCTGTTACAGCAGATGTCTGTCAGAGGAAGTTTTGTCTGCCGCTTTCTTTCAAAGCATGGTAGAGGCTTGGACGTTCTCCGGCACATCAAGAAACCTAGTGTGAGTCTGTCATTTCTCTTTTCCTGGCGGAAGAGTCTAGCCAGAGAGCTGGTGTACAAACACATGGCATCAGCTGCAGCTGCTGTTACCGCTTCCTTCCATTGTAAAGGAAAACAGTTTCCTTGGCTTCTTTCCACTGGAGGCTCTGGGCTTTGATCAGGGAATGGTGGGTGGTGTGTCCCTGAAGCTCCAACTAAGATAAGTAAGGCATAAAGACTGTGGTGTTTTTTTCAGGCATGTACCAACCCTTAGCAGGTTTGAAAGCTGCCTGATCATCAGGCTAACACTAAACATCTCCCAGCTCTGCTTTTCGCAGTCAGTCGTATATCGAGTTGCCGGGGTCTTCCCGTGCCTGCGCTGGGAATTTAGGTGCTCACTTTGAGATGGCAGAGTTGGCTTCAGCAGGCAGATACTTTAAAAAGCTTTTACATTCTTAGCATCTGCTTAGCTATTTGCAGCTGCCATTTTAGTGCAGGCCTTGAGGGTAGATCAGAAGGAAAAGAAAAATGGCTTTCAGGATGGATTAGTTGGGGGAAGAGTATTCTGTGCCAAGGGCAGTGCAGAAAGAAGTAAACATTCAAGCAGACAAGGATGACATCATTTATTCAGTGGAACTGACAGGGGCAATGTGAGAAGCTGTAAAAGCAGATAAGAGGACCGTGGTTTGAGAGCAAGGCATTAAAACTGGAGAAGGGACAACTAAGCAGCAACATTTGCCTTTCTGAGCAGAAAGTGTGTCTACACTGTGCCTGTCCAGGCTACACGCCCCCCCACTCAAAAGCCTATATGCCTGCTTTCATGATCGGATGTCGTTGGTACCATGTTGTTCATAAGGTCTTCACAGGTTTGTCTTGATGCTCTGAGCTTTCTAGAAGGATGGAACAGAAAGAAGAAATGTTCAGCCATAGTTTTAGGAGGAAAACTGCATTGTAGGCATGTGGAACAGTGAGGCACTGCTTTATTAGTTAAAATCAGGGGTGGAAAAAAGTTTGATGAAGTGGGTTGAACAAAGGTACCCGAGTCTGGATTTGAAGGAGGAAGTAGCACTTTCAGAATACTGCGTGTCTGGGACAAAAGAAGGATAACAAAGAATTGTCCACAGAACTAGACTTCAGTGTTCTGGGGAATAAGGATAGTTGTTTTGCTTATGGCAGTAACAACTTTCAAGTGCCAGCAAGATCAATAGGAGAAGCTGGAAAGAGACCAGCTGGAAGATGAGGCCCAAATATGGAAAACTGAGAACAGTGCTAATTCTGTAAATCACGGATAATAGCTGTCGTGAGTAAAACTGATCTCTGTGCAAGACTTGGTGTTTTTCATGGAAATGAGCTCACTACGCTCCTTATCACTTCAAGTACAAATACCTCCTCTTGTATGTGTCCTACTTGCGCTGCAGTATATGTGGTCTCTAAAACTGGTTTTGTGCTCTTCTTTGGTCCTGATCTTTCTTTCAGTAATGGGATTTCTTTATTTTTTTATTTTTCTGTGTGCTCAGTTCACCCTTCATATTGTTTTAGATATGCGTAAAATATTATTGATACTAATATTCTATGGAAAATCCATTTCAAAGCCAATTATTTCCCTAGTCCTTAAACAGGAAAAAAAAAAAAAAAAAGCCCTATTTAATATTAGAGAGATATCACATTACACTACCAGTAGTAGTATCAATAGTACCAGTCTTGATTTCTCCTGAACTCTAGCTACTGAAGCAATTCAGTTAAAGAGCAAGGTTGGCATGGGAGCTCCATAGACTGGAAAGAAGCTTCTATGGATGTTGATTTATAAACCCGGTGATCCAGATTCCTTGTTGTTCTCATTAAGACATCTGATCTACAGCCTCAGTCCAACATCTACCCCAAAGGAAGGACAGTGCTGTAGAGTTTGGGTGTGCACAGTCCTTGGGTGTTCTTCAAACCCAAAAAAAGCTCTAACACTTCACTGCCTTCTACAATCTGTAATGCATCCAGTGCTACAATTATTCGTTAATTTCTAGGGGAGAGTAGTCACTTTTACAACACATACCTAATCCACTACCCACTTTCTGCCTATAAATAGTTCGGTGGTTGTACTGGGGAAGATGGAAAGTGGGTGAAAGAAGGGACTCTCTGGACACATCACATGCTTCCGCACTCAACAGAGATGACCCCTGGGCAAAGTTCTTTCCTGCCACAACCCTGAGAAGAGGGAGCACCACTGAACTGATGCTTCCTCATGGAGGTTTTATCTGATTTTTCATTAGAAAAGAATTATTTTGTGTACTTGGCTGAATTCAGAACAGGTTGTAAACACAGCTCATGAAATGTGCTTGCCATTGTAACTGGTGGCTGCACACAGACTCCTTCATTCACACCTTGTGAGGTGTTTTTCTGGCAGGGTGGGTGCTTTTTTGTTTTGTTTTGGGGGTTTTTGCTTGTTTTTTCTTAAGGAAATATGAGAAAGGAGGAAGGATGAGAGTCCATGGAAATCATGCACTCGGTTTGCATGAGAGGCTTTCACATCACTTTCTGGAGTTAGAAGAAATAACTCTTATTTTTAGTAGAAACTGGATTTAAGGATAAAAATTATCTTTGGGACACAAGCCTACTTACCCACAGCAGTAAAAACTGTAGCCTCTAGTGAAAAGGACGGGCACACACATACCTGCAGTCACGCATATCCAGCGTACAAAACAGAAAACAGACATTGCATAACAAGGGGAATTTAGCTTCCCAAAATCTCAGCCTTGAAGCCCAGCTTTATCCAGAAATACCACTGCATGGAAGGGACTGACTTATGACAATATATTGTGATAGTCTGTATATCATAATTCACATTCTGGCAATTTATGGCTGTTGTTATTATCTACTGAGCTCTATCAATGCATATATATATACTTGTAGAGGATGATTTCAAAGTCTTTTGTGATCTAGATAGGATAATAAACAGTTCAGGCACAAGACAGGCCAGGTACTAGACATCCTGGCCGCAAAGATTTCAGAGCCTTCTTGTGAATGGGTAAAGGTAATTGCAAACTTCTCAGTGAGAATTAACAGTTGTGTCACTGTTGTAATGCTTTCACATGACGGGGTTACATCTATAACCATTCCTTTCTGTTCCTTCTCCAATTTTAAGATTTCCATCCATTTCAGTGAGCAAAGAGTCCCCAAGTGGGGGATATGACATTTTCTTTTATAGTGTGTTGGTATGTAAGTACACAGAAATCTGGTGTAAGTCTGCAGTCAAACGGAGCAGATTAGTCCAGGTTCTCCTTAGAAGGCATGAGTGGGGATCATCCGCTGGTTGTTTCCTATGCAGTCAGGCTGGGGAGAGAATGTTCAATTGTTTAACAAGTTTGTGTGATATAATTTCAGTCATTTCATTTTTTGTATTAACACAAGTTCCATCAAAACCAGAAATTAGGTAGTCCAAGCTGTTGGTGTACCTCTTACTGAACAGTATTTGCTATTACACTTGTTAACTTGCCTCCACTCTCTGTTGTGGCTGGTTCAGTATGTCTTTTACCACTGCAGTAAATATACTTAGCCGTGATTTAAAGAAACGGCAACAGCCCCTGTGTTTGTTTACATTTTATGGCCCATTTATTTTTTCTCATTCTCCTAGCTGAGGATAATTATTTCTTAATTAATCATACATAAACAAAATATATATTTGCTAAAAATGATATTAAACCCCCCTATTTTTAATGGAAAATGTGCTTATGCTGAATTGCACATCACATAGGCTGATTATTTAGTTATATTGACTGTATGTTTGGGGTTTTTTTCTCTTATTTGTTAGATGCATTGAGGACAATAAGAAAAGGTGTGCAAGGTGTCAATTCAACATTGTTTTATTGCTGTAGAAAAGGCCACGGAAAAGAATCTGGCAACTTGCCTTGACATCAACCATCTGTAAATTCATCATTTTTTGGCTCCCTAGGTAATTTAGTTTCAGCCAAAATGAGTATTCTCAATGTTGACAAATGGTCTTGCTACATTTCCCCAGCAAAAGTAGTTTTGTAGGAGATTTAACCTTATGGAACTCTTGTTTCCCTTAAATAAAATAGAAGTACAAGAGAAAAGTTGTATGATTAATTGCCGCTATTGCCACTTTTTCAGCTATTGGTTCAATTAAGAACATGACGATGGGTAGTTTCACAACACTGCTGTAGGCTAGTAACTGATTCATAAATTCTAAAGAGTTTGAATATACATTTCCATAGGAAACCGTTTGCTTGATGAGGACCAAACAAGATTTTCTAACACCTTTCTTGGCTCTGCTATTAATGTATGTATTACTTTTACTCCATAACCACATCACATCCCCAAAATACAGTAGGGTGACAAGCTATATGCATAGAGTCCTGGGTCATAGTCAGCTTCTATGTTGTAGGGTATCCATCTTTGATCTTATGACACATAGAAATTGTTAACTTCCACTGAAAGGTGTCTGTCTTACAGAGTGGCTGACTTCCCATTTCACCATTATAACTATAGATTTGAGGATAAAAAAAGCACCACAGAAACATGCCTAAAACAAAACTAAACTAAATCCATTATGTCATTCATGCAGATGTTTGCCTAACTTCTTATTGAAGACTTTGACAACATCCTTAGGTAATCTAACACAGTAACAAATCCCCTAATACTATCAGACTTTGGAAAATCCTGCTGCAACTTCAGCAGGAACCCATCCCACACCTCAGAAATAAGAACAACAGCTCTTACTTTGTTTCTTCCTCATAACACAGTATTTTTTATGTGTTTTAAACATGGTTATGATGTCTGCTCCTGGTCTCTTTCTAAACTAAATAACTTCAGTTATTTCAATTTTTCCCAGCTGTTCCAACCTCTAAACCTCAGATCATTTCTGTTACCCTCTCCTGAATTTCTTGCCAGGCTCCACGTGATTCCTAACTTCCTTCATCTGTGGTGCTCAAAACAGAGCAAAATTGTACAGCTGAATTTTCAACAATGCTCATTGGATATCCTCATTTTTTTTTCTCTTCATGCATAAGGCAATGTTTATTTTATCACTCATAGTTGTGATTATTTTGTTCAGCTTGGTATATGCTAAGACAGATCTTTTCTGCAGAGAGATGGAGCAGTCATTGCCCATCCTGAAATTTTGACGATGACTTTTTTTTTACATGGTTGTTCCCTATTCTTTTGGCTGAACTGTATCCTTTTCCTTCAGGTCATTAAATCAGTCTACAAGATCAGCTTGAATGCTAAACCTCAGGGAGGCTTGCATCCTCCATTTCTCTTCAGCTTCACATCATTTGCAAGTTCAATAGACATACCTACTCTTCTATAATTCAGGTCATTAATTAAAATATTACAATACCGGACATATCCCTGCAGAACTTCATCAGCAATTAATTATTCATAACTTTTCAGTTGACTTACATAACATTTTTGTTTGGGCTTTAGATCTTTAGTTGCCTTTAAAAAGTGTCATGTTAGTGCCAAAGGTACAATCACACCTCATACCCGTCGTATGCTGCAGTGCCACGGCAGCTACATGTAGACACAGTCTAGGTCTCACAGATTGAGTTGGCCTTTAGAAGATAAGAATTTTCAATTTATTTCACTGCAGGATTAGCAGCTTTGACACAATTATAAACTGACACAGCTGTTTCAAAGACATCTTGAATTATTTTTATTGGAACATTTTCCTACTCTCATAGTGAAATGTACAGTAAAGTTGGCACTGAGTTTACGATTTAACACATTATCTAAATGAGTTCTGAGAAAACCTTGTCTTCTAAGAATTTTTTTATGTCCTTAGCCATGTCTCCTACCTGATCAGTTCTGTTGCATATATTCCTCAGAAGATTTGGTTTATGTGCTTCATTCTCCAAAGATGTAGCTCTTCTCTTACTCATCCATATTACTTGTATACTTTCCGCAATCTCCCTGCTTAGTGGGTCTGGTCTTATTATTTGGTGTTCCTTGCTTAATATTCAAAAATATTTACTGGTCATAGGATTTGATGTTATGCTGAATCAGTTTCATGTGGTTCAAGCTTTGCCATCAACAGCCCAAAGACATTCATTCATAGACATGTCAAGGAAGCTATTTTCAAACAGATCATCCCAAATACTTATTCTTTTTCCTTGGTCCATTGGTAACTATTAAACAAACGGGTCTTAATTCTATGTTTGGCTTCAAAGGTACCCTAGGAAACGGAATGGGGTTTTTTCTCCATTTTTTCCTTAGACATCTGCTAGTAGGCACTGCTGGAGGATAATTAGTGGTTCACTCAATACCCAAACACAGCATATGGATTTGTAAACTGCTTTTCTCAGACTTGTGCATTTCTTAATATGGCACCTGTGTAGTTTCCAAGAATAAACTGATTTCTCCAGCAATGTGAAATTTCAGTAGAGAGTAAGTAACGAGGAATTTCCAAAGGGTTCTCATTTACAAATTCATTTTCAGTCTAAACATGTTCCCTACCAACCAACTTTTGTGACTAGGTACTTGTGCATTTGGACTGGGCAAACAGAAGTGGCCATGTCTGAATGCCACATCCTTTGCTTTTGATATGCAGATTAGTATATCTATCAGACATGTGATGCAGATTCATTTCTCTGCACAATAAAACTACCTATCTGATGGTACAAAAACTAAACAGCATTTTACTTCAGCAAGAATAGTTCACAGTACTTTAGTAATTTCCAGCTCCTTCACCTTCCCGCTTCGAAGAGGACTGTTGTTTATTTCAGATACTTTTCTCTGTTACAATTTTCTTTGTGTTCTTTGCTTTTTTTATGATATTCTTTGCCTATTTGTACAATTTCCCTTTCAGCTTTTGGCCCTTCTATTCCTGATGATGATGGTGTCTGGTTCTTGCCTTGGGTGGGTGGTGTGGACAGCAGTCATAGCCAGCAGATGATGGTGTAAGACTTTTCTTTTCCATGCTGTCCTGCTCAGCCATACCTTCATGCTCACCTCTGCCACTAAAAATTCAGTTTGATAGTAAATGAAGCCTATTTCTAAACCACTGCACATCAGCTCCATAGTTAATGTTGCAAATCCATTTTTGTTATACACCTGGAAGAAATCAGTGCTATTAACTTCTTATTCTCCCCAAGCATGAAATTTGCACAAGACCGAATTAACATGAAATTCCTCTTCAAAAGACTCTGTAATAAATTAATGGGAAAGTGCAGTTAAAAATCTGCCATAACAACATTTTCACTGTTTACAAAGGTCAGCCTTCACCCACAGCATGTATAGGTAATTAACCACTGGAATACCTTGCCCAGGATGAAGGAGATTTTCCTCTACTTTTCATCATTTTGTCAAAATTTTGACAGCAGAATTTAGAGCTTGATGTAAGAATTACTGAGTAACTCTCCACAGCCCATCATAAACAAGAAGCAGGTAAGCCTCATCATTCTCTTGACCTTCAAATTTATGATTATAGTACAAAAAAAAAAAAAAACCAAAAAAAAAACCCAACCAAAAAACCCCACAAAAAAACCCCCAAATTATCTAGTGCAATTTTTCCATTTTGTTCTAAGGAATTGATTATCCAGAATAGGGATCCTGAAATGTTGGGAGCAGATCACAAAGCAGCACATAAATTTCTATATAGGCACTTCCCCTCTGCATTACGAACCTGCTAGCCATGTCTTTCTCAGTCACTAGGATGTCTCTGTGCCAACTGCTACAAATGCTTCCAGAAGAAAGCACCATTAAAACGCTATAATAAATGTAATAAATGTTTTAGTTTTCCTTAAAAAAGCCTTAGAAGCTGGCAACAAGCGGAATAATAATCAGCATCCAATGAGCCACACCTATGGATGAGACACAAATGCTCCTCAGACATTAGATTTCCATGGACTGCAGTCTGTAAAGTTCAAAACTGTTAGATATCATAAAGTCGTACCTTAGTTCACCAGCAATTTCAGGGTCGCAAGTTACTTGGGCAACGTATGATAGCATCCAGTTGTAAGAGTCAACAGCATTCATCCATATTAGCTGAGGATTTAACCTATTACCAGTGATTTGTCAGCTTTCTGAAGTCAGTTAAGGGAAGAGTTTAGCTCTACAGAAATATTAAAACCTAGTGCTTCATGCCCAAAGGAAAGAGTGCTGCCCTTAATTAAGGCTGACCACTGCTCTGAGATAGCTCAGCCCCAATATCCTAATGGGAAAACAAAGAAGTGGCTCCATAAGTATCATCAAAGGCAAACTTAATTGATCTCAACCAGAAAATATAAACATAAAGCAGCACAGACACAAGGCATATATCCCAACTGTGGCAAATAATTTCATGTTATAAAAACAGGTTTGGATAAGAAATAAAGTTTAACATAATTCTGTTCTTAACATGATACTGTGATTCTGTGACAACATTTGTGTGGGCTGCTTTCTGGGTTCATACAACTCCTTGCTGGTTCTGGTGGAAATTCAAAGTGCAAGCTTCCAGATGGCAAAAATCAGACCCCAGGACGGCTAAGGCACAGAAATGCGGTATCCATGTAACCAGCTAGAGGTGTGAACACGCTGGAGTTTACACTAGCAAGTGCATTGTGAACACAGCTCAGGAAGTCTATTTAGAAACAGCTATTAATAAAAATAACTCAGGAAAATAAAACATAGCAATTTGATGTGAACCATGTGCCGGCCCTGGCCTGCACTGCTGCTCGCTGGTGCGGAGTCCAAGGCTACGGCTGCCGAACCGCATGTGGCTCTTCATTGCTCAGCATGGGGCTCCTGCTCAGGTCTGAGCAGTCAGTGTTTTGCAGTCGCTGCCTGTAGGAAAACCAGGCAGTCTCAAGGAAAGATTCAAAGAGACAGCCTGAGACATGCGGCGGGGCACGGGAGGGTGGCAGTGAGTGATGCTGACGGAGCTGGATGGAGCGAAGCTAGTAGCAGAATGATAATGCTGTATCTCCAGGACAACGGGAACTGCCATCCAGCCCAGCTCCTGCAACCGCTGGACCTAGCAACCCAGAGGCGAGCCATGTTGGAAAGAGAAACGCATCAGCCTCATGTTTCACTCCTGAATTCAGTCAGTTTTTCACGCCAGTGAAATTAACACCATCGTGAAATTAGCCATCCAGGCACGGTGAAGGCATGCGGATCTGGGGCGGCTCTTGTCAACGTCTTTGCAGGGCTGGGTTCAGCCAGCACTGCTCAGCCACCCGTCTGGACCAGGGGCGTGAAACGTGACCGGCTTGTTATTCCTGACAGGGCAAAGCGGCTAACCATGCACTTAAATTAGTTTGTGCTTTAACTCATGCTTAACCGCTCGGCTGCACCGCGGGCCCAGCGGTGTCAGGAGTTGCAGTACTTCCCCCAGAGGCCCTGTGCCATGTATCTGGAGTGGCTGTGGGATTTCTCTGGGCTCCTTCCTTGGAAGGGGCTCTCTGCCCCACCTCTCCCGAGCAAGCCACGTGGCTGGAGCTGAAACACATTTGCAGGCTCGTGTGGAAGAAAGTTTGCTCGGTTTCAGATAGAGACCATCGCTCCCCAGAGCTGCCACTCATGCACTTTACAGCAGCACTAAAATCACACTTTTAAAATGAGAGAGTGAGTAATAAGGCAGAAGTCAGAATTGTAGCATGTAGTAAGGGTTAGGGATTTTTTTACAGTAATTACCTTAACAGCATCCCTTACTCGAACACTCTCCCCCAATCTTTCTGCCTCCACGGGTGTTCCCCCTCCATCTCTGGGCTCTGCCTTTGACCGATGGCCCCTGTGAGTGTCTCCAACCCTCTGTGGTCGCCAGATGTTCCCACCAGTGAAAGCAGTGAAATTCCACCCACAGCATGAGTGCTGCAGACAATATCCCGTGGGACTGATCAGCTGTGTGCTCCCTGGGAGTGATTTTCTGTAATATTTCTGTTTCTCCACTGTGCTTAAAGCACCTTGAAAGTGCATAATCACTGCCACAGTAGTGGGGTGTCAAAATGGAAGTGGGATTTATAGTGCGGGCATTTCAGGGAGAAGGGAGAAGACTGGGATGGAGAAAGATCTCCTGGTTCATCACTGAAGGATTTGGTCCAGTGCCAGGGACCAAGGGATTGGAATCACAGGAAGAGGCAGAAAGGTTTAGTTTACACCATCCCAATCAGCATCAACCTAGAATGCCAATACAGACAGTCACCTCAGCTACCTGATCAGAGAGACACTTTGGCACACAATAACCCTTTTTTTTTTTTTTTTTTTTTTTTAACAGTGTGACATGGTTTGCCTGGTTGGCTTTCCTGTCTTCCCATGTTCACCTCAGGAATTTGGGTTTTGGAAAGTATCGTTGAAGGAAAAATGTGATTTTCTTTCCCATATTACTCATTTGAGAAGTTTAATCATTAGTGTGAGGTGTCTCTGAGCATATGGAAGCTGGTCCACAACCAAAAATAAGATGAACACATCTGAAGATTTCAGCAATGCCTGTTTTTTCAGCACTGCATCCAATTAAAATAGAAATCAAAATTACTTGCTTCCTTTCCCATTGAGAACCTTCTACTATACAGAGGCACAGTGAGCAAATTGTGTGATTATTGCTTTTCCCAGAGAAATTGTTCTCTGTTAAGATGAGACATTAAAGTCAGGGCCTCCTGTGCAGAAAACAGGCTGAAACAAGCCAAGGTTTTGGATGTACCACTGTGGTTTGTACTAGTTCCCTCAATGTTGTCATTCTAGCTGTGATCACTAGCTGACAGGAAAGAAACACTACCTGCAAATATATTTTTGGGGAAAAGTTAGGAGTTTTATTAGATACAAGGAGAAATGTAGAATTTTACTAAGAAACTAAACCCTTTGATCATTAGTTCATTGTATATTTAAATTTTGTGGTGATGTTATTGTTCATGAAAAGTGCCAAACTAGCACTGCAGGCATTTCATCTTGGGATCTCCAAAAGATATTTGTACCCAATGCACGTGCTGAGGGAGAGAGAGACTCACTCTGCAAGACGGGAGCCTGGGAGAGGTGCTACCCTTGGGCTGGGGACCAGGACAGGGACAGGGACCAGGACAAGACACACAAAGCTGCACACCATCACAGCAGTGCGGTTTTGCTCCTTGATGTGGCTGGGTGAGGGATGCTGAGAGAGGAGCATGAAATGGTGATCAAATGAGTGAGCCTCATGCATAATGCATGAGTTGAAACAAACCTTTGTACCAGACAAGATCACCCATTGAATTTCTCTTCAATGGACCATTGCTCGTTTACACCACGCAAGATCCATCTCACTCCATACTGTCTGAATGGGAGCAGCACCAGCCTTTCTTACATTATTCTGAAACAATACACTGATCTTTCTTTTAGTGGCAAGTAGGCAATTTGGGCTACAGAGCCCAATCAATCCCTACTTCTTCTTCTAAGGATGCCAGCAGAGAAGCTAATTACCACCTCCTCTTCAAGGGTAGGTTCATTGTCAGACAGGGACCAGGAAGAGACCTCTATTCACTCCCCAATATATTATGTTCAAGGACTAACCAGACTGACATTAGTCAGTACTGACTTACAGAAATTCTTTAACAGGCCTGGAACCAAAGTGATGCTAATGCAGGGGGGATGAGGGGGGTACATCACACAGCTCGTTAGAGAGGCCTGATACGGTTCATTTCCTCAGCTCTCTCTCCGAAGAGAAACTTCTTACGGATCGAAGAGGGAAGAAGGAGAAAAAAAGCCATATAAAATGTGGATTAGAAAGCAATGTCATGATTTTATTCTAACAGTTAAGTGAAAAGTCCAGTTCTGATTTCTAAAATAACCACTCCCCAAAATATCGGAGACCTCTGTCAAGAAAGTTTCACTGTTTCACACAAAAATAAATTTATTTGCTTTTTGCTTTTTTTTTCCATAATCCTTATTCTCTTAAAAAGAAAAATGAAAAAAAAAAAAAAAAAGATTCAGCAATTGTATTTTTCTTCAGACCTTTGTGCTTGAGGGTCACCAGCTCCAACTGAAATCCAAGTCCAAATGATCTCATTAGAGACATCCAACGTGGAACACAGAGTGGGGAGATGAAATCCCATATACACGAAAAAAGCAGCACCAAGCTGGTACACCAAAAGGAGGCACCTAAGAGGAGAAGAAAAGAAAACAACAGCATCTTCAACATGCATCTTCAGCATGCCCTCCTGCCGGGATGCTGTACTGGGGAACGAACAGTTTCCCTCACGTGAGCCAGTCTTGCCATAATGCAATCAGGTGGGGGCAACTGAGTATAGAGAAAAACAGCTGAGCTGTTAGTTAGCTGGATTTCCTTTATTTTCTTCTCCCCAGGCAAAGAAAATAAACGTTTTCTCACATTAGATCATGAACCCTAGACATTTATCATCTGCTCTCTGCTTGCAACAAAATGCCATTTATCTTTCCCTTTGTGCTCTGTTTGGGGTAAGGAAGGATTTGAAATCTGCAAGTCGACATGCACTTTCAAGTTGCTGTTGTCTTATTTTATTTTCATTGTTGTGTGTTCTTTAAAAGCTCCTGAGGCTAAAGGGCCAAGTCTCCTGTTGGGTCATGTTCACAGAGGTTAATGTAAATGTAATGCAATGTAAAATGTTGCCTCCGGTTTACACCAGCAGGGGATTTGGCCCACTCTACCTGAACACCGCATTAAGCGTAGTGCTGGTTTTCAGGATCAAGCAGGAAGCTGCTATAAAAATTTCAGCAGGTTCCAGAGGTTGGGAAGTGGCAGGCGAGGTGATATTTTTCTGTGCTGATGAAAGATGCTCCACTGGCAGCTCTGGACCTTGAAGTCCTGAGTTTACCCAAAGCAGATGCAGGGACTGATCAGAGGCAAAACTACGCTTGGTCCCCCACCAGCCTGCCCATCTTGGCTGGCCGCCAGCTAAAACTGCCCTCATCCCTGACCCAAACCCTTACATGGGGGAGAATCGCTTGGTCTCTACATTCATTTTCATCTGGCCTCTTGTGTAAAGGCAGGCCAGCTATGGGTCAGTTCTTGGTTGTGGTTTTTTGTGATGTGACAGCTGCCCAATGAGAGATGAAAGGAGAAAGCCAAACCTCTCCTGAGTATTTGTCACTTCACTTCAGAGCCATCTTGCAGTCATTAGGTAGTGGCAACATGTCCCAGGTAACGACCTGGGACAGCCGGACGGAGCAGGCTAGAGGTCATAGGTTGGGTAGACCTCTTCTGCTCCTGAGCTTAACCAGCTCTGGGATGCCTTTGGTGTCACCATCAATGTTCTTGCAAACAGGCAAGTGTTCCAGCTTCTCCTAAGGGCCTTCAGGGAGATCTCAGGGGTGCCTTTTCAAAAGGACTATTGCTTTACTTTGGTTAGAAAAAACACAAGATATTAATTAATTATTAAGAATAAAATCCAAATATAATCCCAAGATGTCTGACTACAAAATTTCCTCCTTTCAGAACGTGGAAGGTATTGCATTCCCCCACCACTATGTTTATGCTGTTTCACCGGTTAGTGGAACTGGTGGTGACAGTCTAAAAATCAAAACTTGTGTTTCCACCAATCTTCTTTTCACCTCAAAAGTGAAGGACTTTTTTAAAGCATAGATGTAATCTGAATTTATAGCCTCAGAAACAAATGGAGATGAAGCCATTAAAAACAAGACCCGTTAAAGGAAGACCAGGCTGGGGAGGATGGGGTTGTGCTTTGCTGATCTCCCCACATAGTTACCTGTGAGATTCCTTGAATGAACACGTCTGTAAAAAGTCTTCAAAATTATAAGACAATGTAATTTCTTGACATCAGAAAATGTGGATGTTTCATTCCATTAACAAAACTCACCCTCTGAGCATACATGTTTATTACAGAGATATTAGAGAAAATCAGCAGCCTTTAGTAACATCTACTTACCAGCACAACATGCCTTCTTTAAGGTGACTATTAATTTGCATCCCTGATGTCTGGGACCATATATATGTGCCTTAAGACTGAAGGCATTCAGGGCCAGCTCATATCTTCAGCCTTGCTATACAAAGCTGTAACAGCCAACATACTATATGGTGGTATATAGGTACTGCACACAGCGGCAGCCTGGCAAAAGTATGGGGAGAATCTTGCATGACAGCTGGCTCTATCTAGTCACATTTGACTCATTTCATAGCAGCTGAAAAGCCTTATGTTTAAATATTTGTAAGCAAACTCCCCGGTCTGATAAAGATAGTGGCTGAAAGCTGAAGGAATAGTTCCTTCAGCAGCTCAGAAAACCTCCTTATTCTTTGAAAACAAGCACCTTTCATGGTTTGTGATATATCAGGTTGTGTCTTCACATCCATACTTCCAGCTGAGGGCACAGGCTGGATGTTGCCCTCCACTATCTTCTGGAGGCAGAATTACATGGCACAGCCAGTTCTGGGATCTCCCTGGCAAAGAGCAAGGCCACACACCGAGCTGTCTCCAGCATTGAGGGAAAACCTCTACACTTGGATTACTTCACTCATTAGACAAAACCACCATTGTCCCAGCTACTTTACTTTCTGGCTATAACTGGATCGCCCAAAGATGCCTTACACTAACCACAGGTTGGAAAGTGTCCTGTTGTCTTTGTGATTTGGAGACGCTGAGGAGTCACGTTGCTGTTCTGTTGAAATGGTGGGTGAATGGCCAAATGGTGTTACGTGAGGCTGTGTCTCCGTAGGTCCCACTCACAGGGGAGCGCGCCAAGGCAGCAGCCCCAAGGGCTTCTCTTTGCACTCTTTGTGGAGGCAGATCGCTATGGAAATGGCAAGTGTTGAATGCTATTGCAATGCATGGAGCGGGATCCTTCTGTCATGGAAGGGGCCAGAGGAAAAAATCTTACTCTTCAACAAGTAAATAACTAAGAGAAAAAAGACCACATTACAGCCTCCTGTCAGGATGTTCTTCTTGCCATTGTTTACAAACTGCAGGCATCTTTACTGCTAGTTTTCTCCTTAGAGATGACACCCAGGGACCTAAAAGTGTCAGACTAGATGTCTGGAAAATTTGCAGGCTGCTTCAGGACACTGATTTATATTCAATCCAGTCCTTTCCAAGAAATTGGTTCTTCTGAAAAGAATCAAGCTAAAGCTACCTCAACAACAAGAAAAAAAAATTGTCATTGCCACTAAACCAAAAGGAATGTGACTGAAGCTCCATGTCATTCCAGGAACGTTTGATGTATTGCAAGATTCTGTGGAGAGCTAACTACTCACTGTTTCCCTCAGGCCACACAAAAGTAGCTTACTATAAAAGAAAAAAAGAAGAAAGAAAGAAAAAAAAAAAAAGCAGATAGTATCATCATCATATCTTCTGGTTAGGAGTTAGGTAGGCTTACATTTTATTTGGCTAATATCTTTTGCATATAATACAAGGAAAAACTTGAATGTCACCAAAACAGCAAGACTTTCCTCTGCTCTCTGAGCTCTGAAGCCAGTATTAAAAAGAAATGATTAAGGGAGAGGAGAGTGCCAGAGTACACCTATCGGCCTCATTTGCTTTCTTGTACCCACTGGAAGCAAGGTATAAGGAAGGCAGCTTTAAAAACTTTTCCATTTCTATACTATGTCTATATGAAGACATTTCTACACCATGCAACTCTGTGCCATATTCCAGAGAAATATTTCTTTTTAGAAGCCACAAAGGTTTCACAGCTTTTATAGGTGTCTCATGCTTTTCTGCAATTACTTGGATGTGTGGAAGGGATAAGTCATTTATGGCTTTCCGATCTGGGCCATCAGTGTTACCTTAGAGGTGCACTGGAGCCATTTTGACTTACAAAATTGTTTAGAAGTTTCCCTGAGAAACCTTTCACTAGCAGAAGATAAAGACAAATGTTCCACTCCCAGCAGGATCTCTCCTTCCCCTATAGTTGAAGGTAAGACCAGAGAAGTGTATCAATCTTGTCTTTTTCCAAATATACACATATATATATATATGTATACATTTAAGTTGAAAAACACTTGCTTTCAGAGAAATGGGTTGTCTTTGTTGGTGTCTGAACCAGTGACAAAAAAAAAAAAACCCTCAATAATAGATTTACCAGTCTTCAGTGTTATTCTAGTGATAGTGATTTCTAGCATCCTGAATTGGAGATCACGTAATTCTACTTGGAGGAAACCACACACCAAAAATGTTGAATTTGTCTACTCCACTGCAGCTTTCAGGAAACTCCTGTTCCTCGTTTTTGGGGAAAACCATGAGCATTAGGAGCGCCACTCCCCTGTGCTGTGGCCCAATAACTAGCCAGTGCAGCTGTGCTAAAGCCAAGGATGTGCCACCTAAGGACCACAAATACTCTCAGAAAATCCTCCTTCAGGGGCACATTCCCCTCCTGCTTCTTCTTTGATGTTCCTCGCCTCTTGCCCTGTCCATACACCTGGCTTTGTTGGGAGAACAGAAATTTGTGCAGTCTAGAATCAGACAGCATCTCTGAATCGTCCTCACAGTGACAGAAGACAGTTCTCTCTCCATGGCCCTCAGCCACCCCCTTTGCTAGGCTAAGCTGGACCGGTCCAAGCAGTGGCTGGAGGGAGAAACTTTGTCTGACTTCCCTTGCTGGAGAAAAAAAACTCATAAACATTTAATATCAGCTTCAGTTCCCAATGTGTCAATCACCAGTCTGACTCACCACGTTTCTTCTAGGGGTACAGGTCACCTTCAGGTATTACCTGCTCCTTCCACAGAATCTTTAGCTCCACTGTGAAGATTGCTTCCCTTGAGCTCACCTCTTCTACTGCTGCTGCCTTTTAAGCAATAACTTTAATCTGCTGGTCTTTTTTTATTTCTACTAAGGGTCCTGTGTTTGTAAGCCCATATAGAGGCTTGGGGTTTTGTTATATAAAGAAATGTCTTTTATTGTTTCCTTTTGCTTTTCTATTACAAAGCCTCTAATGTGTTGTGCTAAAGGTGGGTGGCTTTAAAAGAGGCTGGTTTCATTAGGTTTTTATTGTGTTTAAAATGTGGTTCCATTTATTGTGCTAAACACTTGGCAGCCTTTGTCACGCTATGTCTCATGAAGGCACTTGGAAATGAGCACATGCATAGAAAGCTGCATCAATTTCCCCCGCAAGCAAGATAGGCAGGAGGATCATGAAAGCTTTGTTTCTCTCTATGGCAGTTAATCCTTCCAAACTTGGCCCCCTTTCTGAAATTAACTCATCGAATAATGGACATGCTCCATTAAAGTGATGAAGATAAAAACTGTGCCAGTGCCTGACTTAGTAAGAAAACCATCTCACTCACAGGCCAAAAGAACACACTTGAACTGTGACAAAGGATCTGTGTAATTGAAAGCCAAGACTCCCCTCCCATTTATTTCCATGAGTTGGTATTCTTTGACCGTCCGCATTTCTTTTTTGTACTTAGGAAATGGGTTATGCATTTCTGGTGGAGAGATTTAAAATTAAAACAAAAAAGAAAGAAAGGAAAAATAAAGTATTATAGAAACTTCCAGATACATTTTGCTTCATCCATCTTCAGACGTGTATGTTTTTCACATATATTGTATTATTGAGATTTTAATTTACTGACAGTTGGTGCTTTGATTACAGATCCAGACAGGGAGTCAAGTTCACGTATGTTTGGTTCCCAACTCTGTGACTGACTTAATGTGTATTACGAAGCAAGACACTTATTCCCTTGATTTTCATTCAAAAGAAAACAGGAATAGCACTTGTTCATATCTCCTGGGAGCTGCAAAGTAACATTCGCTAATACCTGTCAGGAAGCATTATTATTGGTATGCTACTGTGATGAGGTGCGCATATACAACAAAATGTCAAACTCAATCCACATTAAAAAAAAAAAAAAAAAAAAAAAAAAGAAAGAAAGAAAAAACAAACAGCACTATCATTAAACAAGGTATCTTTCTGGGTGGAAACAGAAATAACCTGGAAAGTACTATGACAATGCTCCTCAACCTTTTTCCTGGAACACTGCTGTTGTCTCAGACCTGACCCTTCAGACTTCTTCTTTGAACCATGGCAGAGATGAAAAATCCTCCTTTCTTATTAATCCAAGCAAGGAATGATGGGGCTGATACCTGTGTGTGAGCCCTCATCCAAGGAAGCCGTGTATTAGAGCAATGACCTCTGACTTGTGAGGTGCAGACCATATTCTGCCCGGGAAATATTCTGACTTTCCTCATGGCCAAAGAAAATTAAAATCCCTTAAAACTAAAGAGGCTGTGGCTGTCGTCCAGTTTGGCAGGGAGAGCAAAGAAAGATGCTGCTGACATTACTCACTCATTACTTCTGCCTATGAGCCCATAAAGGCTGAGAGTTGCAAGGACAGAAATCTAATAATGGAGGAAAAATAAGAGCCTGTGAATTAAAATGACCCCAAATACCAAAAGCCAGATAAAGCAGATATCTTGCTAGGCATCTACAGGCACAAGAGTGTCCTTCGGATAAATTTTATCTGTTTTTATACACTTTAAGGCCATAAAGGAGGATTATCTCATTGAGTCTGACCTCTGGCATAAGGCAGGCAATAAAAAATGTTTTCAGTTGCTGCTGCATGGATTCCGATAATTTGTGTTTGTCCAACATAGTTTTTTCAGTAGAGCAGCCCTTCCTGGCCTTGAAGATTCGCCACTGGGAGAATCCCCTTCTCTTCTGAACAGACAACACACTCGCAGCTCAGCCGATCGAGGGATGCACGAAGTGCTTGCTCACAGCCCCTTCCCCAGGCACAACCCACACCATACGGGTGGGAACGCAGTGCCCACTGTCAGTGGTTCTCTCCCTGTAGGTGATATGATCTTCAGTCATCATTTCCTGTTCAACTTGAAGCCAGCATGAGCTAATGCAGCAATTAAGGAATGAGCCTCATACTCCTATGGTACCTCCTTCCCCATGCCAGCCCAAGCATTGCGCAGCCACACACCAGACAGGTGAAGAGAGCTGATTAAATTAATCAATTCAGTGCTTGGGGTTTTGTTGGCTGAACTGTACAGCCTGGGTGGGAATAACTTGACTACCTCTTGCAACAGCAGTGTTGATTGACGTGAGTTTAGACCGGCCTAAGTTTTGCATTTTTGTTGTTTTACATTACTTGGCCATTTCTAATGGGTTCAGGTCTTTTTGCAGCTCCTGAGTGCTGCAGAGAGACTGAATCACAAGAGATGATGCCACTCAATGTTCATAAAGTATTAGGTTGAAGAAAAATCATACCAAATATTAGGTATTAGTTATGACATTAGGCATACTGATTAATCCATGTATAAAACATCCTGTATATTTTTATGAAAAAAAAACCCCAGAATTGTTGTGTTTAAATTATAGAAATACAAACCAAAATGATAATCTGTACACGTGCCGGAAATTCACTCTTTCTTCACATAATTTAAAGCTGAGTATGATGCTCCCTCTCCCCACTTGTGGATCTTATGCAGTAACACGTTCTCAAATGTGTAATAGCCACATTTCCATTATATTCATAATTCATGCCATGGAAATGGCCTGGAGAAATAAAAACTTCCTGCCTCATCAGATCTTCCTGAATACAAAAATTTCTTAGGCTACCCATTGCTGAAAGTAGAGCTATTGCCTCCATTTTCTCTTGCAGACACAGCCCAAGGCAAAACAATACAAGTGTCAAACTCCGTGTTCTTGTAGCTTTAAAAAAGGCAAGGAAAGAAAGATGAAGATAAGGTAAACTCTGTGTTACTTTGGCATCCAGGAGGGGGATAAAATCAAAATGATAACCCATGGCAGTACAGTAAAACAAGAAAGCATGTCCCACCTTTTATTCCTCCTCCTATAATATTTTTTAATTAGGTACAAATACATTTTTGTGCCTGTTACAAGAGCACTCCATGGTATGCCACTGTCCCACCTCACAAGCTAACTGATCAGAAGAAGTACGACTCATCTCACATTTAGTTGTACCAAAGTCAAATATTTAATGAGTTTTAACCTGGTCATTTCAGTTCCTTCCTCCATCAACGTGGAGAGATACCTGGTCCTTTCCCTGCAGCTACTTACCTCAGGTAACTGCAACCCCTTCTGCCCCCACACCACACCCCAGGGGATTTATCTGAAGCTACTGGTTATAGAAGATGAGTGCTTCATTATCTCAGTAGAGACTCCTAACCTATTAGATGGCTGAAGCTAGGTGAAACTAATTCCATTTAATGAGACTAATGATAAGCTTAACCATGTACAAAAGCCTCATCCAAGATTCACCAATAATATTGGAAACTATTTGATAGGTTTGGTATCAGACCATCACAGTAGAGTTTTGGGTTGCTTTTTTTTGAGAGTAGGGATGCTTAAATTTTCTTTCATTATGAGTTTTCAATTACCTGTTTCATCAAGTTTTCATGATAGGAGAAACCTGGAATTTTTAACAAATATATAAGCATAGGGTTTGATCAACTCTGCAGGACATAAGTTCTCAGCAATATAAAACTTGTTGAATTGTTTGTATTTTTATGTATTTAGTATCTGCTTTGTTAAAATATCAGGATTATTTATTCTCATCATCATCACCATCATCATCAATATTAATATTATTATTGGTTTTATTTACCTTTGTGTATATATTTGCAGAATAGAAATTAAAGCATCAAGGACAGTGCCCTGCCAGAACACGGAATATTTTTCAGCCCTGAGACAAGAAGCCTAATTATAGGGTAAACTTTACATTCCTATAGACCTTTTCTATAGGAAAAGTTATTAACCCAGTGATCCTACCAACCCCTAAATGAAGTGAAGTGCCTAATCTATCTTGGTCAAGAAGTGTTGCCTTCATGATTAAACTTGTCACTAAACCTTCATGTCCCTTTCCTCTGCTGTGAAAGGTTGATTTTAAAGTTTTTCTGTTTTGGTGTTGAAATGGTAATTTTGGTTTATGACTTATAAATGTCTTTGGGAGTGTGGAGTGAAAATAATGTCATCTTAGCCTTTCCTTGTTGGTATTGAGTGATGTGTGTTAAAGCATTATTCTGTGCTATATCAACCATCTCAATACAGCTTTTCTTGGAAGAGGAACATATTGCCCATTCAGTAATTATAGGTAAAACCCGATGTCGCAGGGCATTAAAGTGGATCCAAATCCTGTCTGCATCATGCAATGTTCACCCACCACACTAATCTCCGCTAATGCAAGCTGGCAGGAGTCAACTTCAACCACGGAGCTTCTCCCAACACTTGGATGTCAGTGGGATTTCCCACTCGCTCAGCCGCTCCCTCCGGAGCCTTGGTGCACCCTTTCTGCTGGGTCGTGAGCGCTCAGTGTTCCTTTTGCCATGCCGGATGTGACGGGCTGTGACACCTATTGTCTCAATAAAGGGCCGTCTCAAACAGTAGCAGAAGACGTCACTTAGAGCCTGCAAGCTGGAACATAAACCGGACAGCACCGATGCAAAAGCCTATTTATATCAGCCTAGCACAACTTCAGTTGTCTGAAGTGCAAGCTGCATTATGGAGCACAATGGGGGCTAAAAAAATGAAATCCTTTCACAGTCGTGGATATTTTCCCTTTCTTTCTAGTACAACCGTATGATTTTACACGATGCTGCTCTTCACCTGCTGGAACATGGAGCGCTGCTTTGTGAAGAAGGGCTCTTTTGCCCAGCCCCAAATGAACTGCATTGCTCATTTGTCATATGCCATGGACCCAGCCCCATCTCTGGTCCTCCTGAGTCTATGGTAAAAAGGTTAAGCTGTTTAACACCTAATCTGATGACCTGACATATACCACCAAATGTGTCTGTTGCCCTGACTTCATCTGCTTCCTCTTCCCTTCCATGCTTCAGCTGTTCTTCATAGCACATTAGAGGGTTGCTGTCTTTATTAGTCACCAATAATACATTAATACATTCCTTCTCCTATTACCTCGGACACTAATTTGGTGGAATTGGATACTGACAGTACATTGATGTTGTTAAAGTTAATGACCCAGAGATTTACAAGAGAAGTCACATTAGAAGTCAAATTGATTGTAATAATTGTTTCACTGAACAGTGTCAACATTAAGCACAGTATGTTGTGCTATGCCATTCAGGGAGGCCCTGTGGCTGTTACAATAACTACAACGCTGTCTACATACACTCCTTACAAGACAATTCACTCTGAAATACGTTTAGGTAAATGCAGCTCTAATAATGGATGCCTAAGATGTTCTAAGACGTGAGACACTGTGTTTCTAGTCTCTGCACATTATTTTGCCTCCAAGCATATCTTGTACTTGCATCCAGTTCTAAGAAAATTATTGCTTTTCTCAGCCAGGAATGAGCAGACAGAAAAATTTGGTGGCTGTTGCCTCCTTTTGGCCTAAATTGTCAGGCAATGCAGGCTACCTCTGCTGTTCAGTCCAAAATTTTGCTCAGACAAGTGGTTGTTTGGCAGTTCAGATGTTCTGCAGCCAAACACATTTATTTAAAAAAATATTTAAGCTGCAATGCACTGTATTAAATAACTTTTACTAACATTGCCTTCATATTGACAGTGGAATGAAGAAATTGAAGCTGAGATGCTATGGGAATCTCCAGGAAATGTCACCCTTGACCAAAAAGGTGCATGACTGACTGTGCAGCTGTTATAAAAAACACCTTAGTGCCCTTTCCACATTGCAGACCCCATTCCTTCCCTCCCCTTCTGTTCTTTTATACATTTCTGCTCTCTCTTTCTCTTTCATTCCTCCTTTCTCCACATCTTATCATTCAGTGTATTGATCTTGCAGCTGAAGAGGTCACTGATGAGTGCTGAGTGGTGCTGTGAATGGTGAAATAAAAGGTGCTTGTCATGCAGGAGTCTTGTACAGTCATCGGCAGTCCCACGGGACTTGACTCACCCATTCCTGCTATCGTCGTGTCAGCTCTGACTGCAGAGAACTCACAGCACTGATGACGATGGTGAGCTATGACTAGAGCTGAAGGTCAGGAAATTAATCTCTCATACTTTTCACTGATGTTTTCTTCACACGTCTTGTGTTGTTTCTCCATCCTATTTGCAATATCTCAAGACCTCAACCAAACAATATATTTTCCAGGAAAATTCCAGTATTAGCAATAGCAACAAATGTTCTGTGGAAAGAGAAAAGCTGACAGTAAAAAGTGTCTGCTTGTTTTGGCTCTGATTATGTGCTAATTGTGTCCACAGTCCTTTCTTCCAGTCCCAGCTTGTCTTCTTCCTCAACTGGTTTACATATTCTTCGCTTACTCAGAGAGTTAGAATTTTAAGAGAGGACATCAAAAATACAGAGAGAACAGCACACTGGTGGAATTCCTGTGACCAAGTAAAGATGCTGGCAGTGTTGACATCTAAGCTAGTCACCTTTGGCTCATCTTAGAAGCAATGGGAAAAAATTAAACCTCTTGGCATGATCAGTCTCAGCCTAGAGTGGATGAACTGCAGCCTAAAGGGAAGGCACATGCTGGGTTCACAGGCTGGCTTTCTAAGCACCTGCACTCTGGGACCTACAGCTTATAGTGATCATAAAGGCAATTGGAGTGAAAAGAACGTGTTTTGGTGTATAGACTCCGAATGCAATGAGGTTGCATTGTGCCTTCTGTCAGTGTCACATCCACAGAAAAAGTGGTTGCTCACTTCCTACTCCTGCCTAGAAAGGCGGCACTGTTTCGTCCATGCTATGGCAGGTTCTGTTTGTTAATGGTGAAGGTCCATGGCTTAATCTTCCATCGAGCAGCAATGTTGTAGGCACCCAGATTCAAAGAACTGGCCTATAGATCTGGTTCATCTCTAAATGACATCACACGTAAGAAGCAAACCCCAAAGTCATGGTATTTTGGATCTCACCACTGTTTATATAACACATCAATAACATGCCAAACACTGTCTTTTGCTCTATACAGCGTGTTGTACAGCTTGCTCTCTGCACCATCGGCTCGTTTGGTGGCTGATGTGTAAGCTGGGATATTCCTTTTAAAACGTATTTTAGTGGCATCATGTATTCTACAACAGGCCTGTCAAAATACAGTGTCAAGTTCTCGTATGTCACATAAAAACTGTTTGATGTTCTCCTCACTTGAACTCCTACTTTGCACTGTAATTAGGAGAGATCTTGACTGGGTGAACTTGTTAGCTTTTTACATGCACAAGCCTAAGGACACTTTAATTAAAGTCAGAGGGAAACCTGAAAGCACAGGCAGCAAGAAGTAATAATAAGACTAAAAATAACCTGTTCAAAACTGCTGTAGAGAAGAAGCCAAAGGAACAGGACATGTCACAGGTAGGGAACATTTCAAACTGGGGAATCTAACCATTCTTTCCCCAATAGCACGTGATAATTATAAATACAAATCATGCTTCAGTTGTTTCCACATGACTGGCACAACAGAATGACAACGTCACTGACCAGTAAAGCTGTCTGAGAAATAGGAAAGGCTTCTTTTACAAGACCAAGCTCCTTAGTTTTAATTCCTTCAGAGGGGAGAGGAGTTCCCCAAATCACTGTGGAAATCCCACACACACACACACAATCATCTTCTTTCATTTTGTGGAAGTAATTGTCCATAAATTACCTTTACAGGGAAGAAGAAACATCAGAACTGTCCTGAAAGAATATTGTAATTTTCAATTTTCTTGATTTATTTTTCTTGTGGAAAATGGAAGTTTTTCAGCAAATTTGAAATTTTCTCACAGAAAATACAATTTTTAATTCCTTTAAAGGATATTTTAATAGGTAAAGGAGTAGACAATGATTCCTGTCTTTTTTTTTTCTACCTCTTTTTTTTTTTTTTTTTCCAAACCAATATAAGCATTTTGTTTTCTTGATTTTTGGGGTGTCTTGATAATTTAGTTCTTGCCTAGCTACTTCTGTCTCCTTAAGTGTCCGTATCTCCCAGTTTCTTTCTAAATAAATAAGCCAGTATCAATGCAGATTCTATTTTCTAAAGCCACAGATATGTACACCTCACACATTCCCTTTGTTCTGCTTTATCACCATCACCTGTACTATGCTCTATGACACACACCAGTTGATAAGGAGGGCATCCTGTTGCCAGGCTTAAATCTCTTTTCCTACTTGTAGAAGTTCCACTTGCATGAGAAGCCCAGAGTTCAAATTGATCTCAGTATAACTGATTATTTAAAATGGAATTCAGATCACGGACTGACACACCTACATTTAGGTGTGTACAAATGCGATAAGCATTTCTGATCTCTGTACAACCCAAAGCCCAATTCAATTGACTAAATACGGGTACCAGAAGTCAACTGGGATTTACTAGAACAAAACATAGCCTCTAATTTTTCATCTAGAGGAGCACATATCTCCTGCAGGTGCTGGGTCATATCTGCCAGCCCCAGGGAATGTCTCAAATAGTGCAGAGCATCCCAGATGGCACAAAAGATCAATGTTTTGGTAACTGAATCAAGCCTTTCATCAGTACACTTGGCTGAACAGACACTGTTCAGGCAACCAGTGCAACCACATGATGAGCTGAATCTTACGCCAGCCTCTATTGACTGTATTGACACACTCTCCATCGACTTTAGTTTAAGGTACTGATTGCTTAGGCACCTAAGTCACACGTATACACCTTCATATGAACACCTGAATTAAATAATCTTAATGTGGGAGCTGTTCTCTCTCCCCTGAGTCCCCTCAAACTTGTTTCTCTTCCACTTCTTCCGATGCCGTTCAGCTTTTCAACTGCCAATGATCTTACTTTTTTCCTAAGCATAGGCTCTTCAACATTTTAATTTTTCCAGGATAGCACAGCAAATCTATAACCTTGTCCTTATTCAGAAACAGCACTGACCTCGCCATTCCCTGACTTCTCAACTCTTTCAGACTGTAGTATTGAATTTGACAGCTCTGTGCTTCCACACCTCTTTATTCCTTTTACAGTTTATTCTTGTGCACCATGAGTTAGACCTCATTTGCAGATTAAAGCAAGCACAGGTAGGGGGTTTGTTTTCATCTTCTATGCCCTGACTTGTTTGGGACTAGTCTTGGCTTTGCAGGTTCAGAATCCATTTCCATTTTCTTTTTCTAAAGCTGTCCTTGGGGGTATGTTTTATCTCTTAGTGTGTTTACCTTATTTTTTTTTTTTTCTGGAGGAAATAATGGGATATCTCACTGACAAGCAGTGCCAGAGGGTTCAAGAAGCAAATGCACATTTACATGAGCAGTGTGAGAACTGCAGAGCTATACCCAGTATTGCAGATATGTCCTCCTCAAAGTCTGGCAATGTAATGACATTAATACTTCCTTGCCTTTACCGGGAAATATTGCCATACCTCAGTTAAGCTCCTACAGCAGGCTGGTTCTTGCTTCTTTCCACGACTGCACAGGAAAACAGGCACGAGAAGCCCTGGCTGGAATCGCTCTGAATCACTCATCACTGTCTCTAGCTTAGCATTTATGTATGTATGTAAATCCACCTACAACCATGCCTAGCCCACAGAGGCAGTGTGACAGAAGCTGTGGCAGGTCACAGTCACAAGCCCCACCTGTTTGCAAGAACAACTCACCAAATACATTTGAAGTTTAGTACAAACAAAATTAAGACAAGGTTGCAACTGGTTGAGGTATGATGGAACGAACACCACCTAATCCAATGACTTACAGTGTTTCCCAAAATATAGAATTATTACAGCAAATATATTCTCATAAATCTATTAAAATTATTATCACTTTCAGGATGTATAAAGTAAGCATCTTCTAAGTGTTTTAAATGTCTTTGAATCTTTGATCCATCAACTGGATAAAGGTAGTCCATAAAATGGTTACTTGATTCAGCTAACTCATATCTCAAAAAAGCTGCTAGTCTGTTATACATACTGAGAAGATGATATGGAGAAAGAAGCCACACAGAGTGGCCTGAATGAGGCATATGGTATCATTGCCTCCAAGGGACATCTGGTAAGTTTTATATGGATGTTATTGTGCCTGACACAAATAAGGTGTGCTCTTTTCAGGGAAGTGGAACCATTTGAAATGAAAATAGCTAAAACCCATTTTCAGTGCAAGTTCAACACATGCCACTGAGCCTGCAGTACCATGTGTAATGAAATGAGAAGTATAAAGTTGGTTTCTCATCCAGAAAACTCTGCACATTGAAAATATGAAAATAAACCAGCATATGAGATTCTCAAATGGAAGAAACTAAAGAAAACATGAAAAGATGTGGAAACACTCAGCCAAGCTGGTTTGTGTGTGAAAGATTTGATGATTATGTAAAAAGAAATATATCCAGCTGTTAATGTACTACTGTTAGAGCTGACAGTCACACAGAAGAAGGCCAAGTCAATTCTCAGAGATACTGGAGGCATCATGATGTGTGAACAACGGATATGTAGTACCATTGCCAATGTAGTCAGTTGAATTATAACACTTCGATCACTGAAAGCAGAGGCTATCTCAGGAACACAAAACAGGAGTCTACAAAGCCAGTACCCTGGCTATATAGAGCCAAGGTCATCAGAGACCTGGTTAGCATAGGTGACGCATGGGCGAAACCAGAGCAAGCAAAGAAAAGGGAACTGTAAAGCGCAGATCGTCTCCAGAAGATGAACAGAAGCAGGGCAGGGAAGGGAACATTTCACTCCAAGTTATTTGAAGTAGACTAATACTCAGACATCTGGGAAATAGATGAACTGCTAGACATTACTACTGGGATACTGCAAGGCAAACCACGTCATACTTCAGAAACCAAAGCATCCCAAACTATTGAATTTCAGACTGCAATCCCAGTTTACTGGCAGAGAGCTATGTTATTTGTATGAGAGTGGGAACTGGGTCACATCACACCATCTCCATACTTAAGCCATCAGCCTGACAGATCAAATTGTTAAGCTGCTCGTAAAGAAACGCGCAGAAGTCTTTAACAGAAGCCTGGTCCAACGCTCAATATTGGATTGTAGAGACTTTTCCATGTCTATAGTTAGAGATTTTGTTAGGATCTACTTATTTCCCCAGGAGAAGCCACACATTGTGAAGCAAGTTCTATGGCTTGAACAGGTAAAAACGCAACCTTCTAACACCATAATGGGCAGTAAGATTACTTCATCCAAGCTTCCAATTAGTTAATTCCCACCAAACCGAAGACAGAACCATGGGGACTATAAACTAATGAAACTCACTGTCCCATGAGAGATGATGAACAGGACTTTGAAAGAACAGCAGTTTTCTGGTGGCTTCAAATTACTTGAAAAGGCTACAGTACCACCCCACCCAGGAGGTATCTTGCTGTCACAAGAAAAATTCACACTTCACCCTACTGCAAGGTACACTGGAGAAGTCTTTGATGCTGAGGGAAGCTAAAAAACAACCCTCTGAACTTTGGAGAGCAGTGTCCTAGATCTGAAGTTAAAATGCATTTGGTATTTTATTATCACATTCTTATTTACATATGCACTATCACACACCTAAACTGATAGTAAATTTAATATGCACTTTAAATGTAGTTGTCGGGATGTTATGTTGTTTTCCTGGTTATCTTTAGAAGGTGACACCGTCAGGGAAAAATTCTGAAATTAGGACTTTGACAGACTGTCTTTGGTAAATCTCAGTCTAGAGGATTTGGATAATGTGGGTGCTGCTGCACTGCCCTGGAAGTTATTATGCTGCAGCAAAGTCTGCAGGAGGAGCGTCTGACCATGGAGTAGTGGCACCTCAAGCTCCCCTTGTCTGGTTGTGTATGTGAAGGTGGTTTCCTGTGTGTTGGAGGTGCTGAAGAAAAAGAACCCATTTCCCACCTCCATGGGGTGAAGCAGAGACCCTGGGAGAGTAACAGGCCAAAACACAGGGACACTTGCCCTGCTGCACTGTTACACACATCCAAAGACATCACCAGCATTTGAAATGCCTAAGCAATAAGGTGAACACAAGGCTTATGTCCACTGCTTAGGACACAGGAAGGTGTGTTGTGATGCATAATTCCTTACTAACTGGCTTTTTATTCCTGGGTGAAAATCTGACCAGTCAGCTTTGTTGTTGCACCAGACCCATCAACCACGGGCCATCAGAAAGAGCCATCCAGAGAGGGTATGAGGAGAGCACTGGGAGAACCTAACTCTGTACAGCTTGGGGAGTTACTAGCTCTACAGCAGGATTAAAGAGCTCAAGGCAAGCATGAAGACTGCATCACAAGAATAATCTATGGGACACTTTTTGTCTGCATTTATTGTGCCAGGATGGGGAGTGGCCACCGTGTTAGTTAAAAGTTGTTCCTCTCCTACATAGTTACTTTCTGACATTTGCAAATACGAGGACCTATAACTGTCTGCTTATACCCAGAATTTGAAATAAGCATAAAATAAAGTTCTGTCATTGCTATGAGGATAATATTTTAGATCTGTGCTGCCAAAGTTATTGTGTCTAATACGAAAAGATCACTATGCATTTTATCTGGTTCAGAGGCAATGTACAATCCAGTCATTCTTAATGTTAGTAAAAATGTTAAAACTCCCAAATAAATCTTCAGTAGAGGTAACTGTTATGTTCAGGTATTAAAAACTACTGCCAAGTCCTTGTTTTATTTTTTAAGTCTTCCTCACAAATGCATTTGTTGTTCATTGGTTTAATTATTCCTGTTTTCTCACTATAACTTCATAGCCATAGAACAGAAAGTTGGAACTTTACTTTCCATAGCAGCTCCTTTTAGCACTGACTTCATTCTGTCCTTTTATACTCTTGGTGATACGAAATTTGCTCCAGAATCCCATTGCAAAGACTTTTTGGATCAAACAAATCATCACCAACCACAAATCTCCAAAGGGGCTCAGAGGAGAAATTAATAAATAAATAGAAGACACTCTGGCAGATAAAAAGGAATAAGGAAGGGATGGGGCAGCGTAGCCCAGAGTACTTGATGGGGTTTCTTCTCCCTAAAGGTGCATCTAAGTGTAGAGAGGGAAGACAGACTCATGTGGCTTGGCGTGGCATTGATGTGTGCTAAAGAGATAGAAAGATTCGGAAATCTGTTCCACAGCAAAAGCCTGCAATATTGCCATTTCTTTAACGTGGTACAGCTTACCTCCTTTACTAATAGTGATGGATGCTGCATCCCTTTTTCCTGCTTGTGCACTTGTGAGAAACAGATGGACTTCAGAAATGAATAGCCTTGGCACCTGAAGCACTGAAACGTGGATACTTGTGAAAAGGGAAACTGGACTCAGAGGTAAACCTATTACATCTGTATCATTAATTTTCACTGATATTCTATTCTCTGGAATTCCTGAACCTAGTTTTTATGATACTGTCGACAACTTCAATGCAAAACTGGAAGAGCTCACCAATAATATCATTCTATAACTAATATTTTTACACGTGTGTGTAGGGGAGGGAAGGGGAGTCGTTGCAAGTTCTGAAGGCCCTCATGTCCGTGTCTGGAAAACACAAAAACTGACCTAGAATGATTACTGAATACACTTATCACTTCACTATTGCAACATCAGATTAGATTTTATTTTGCATGTGGCTCACCAGCCATCAGGATATTTTTTCCCTACTTTGACAGGTGATGACAACACCAGATGTAGGAGCTGTGCCTTGGGGGTACCTAGTAAGAGAAAGGAGAAGCAGTCTTATGCTCTTTTTATCAGACTGACGGGTCAAACGTAAACCCAGTTTGCCATGGCTTACTGTTACTGTGCCATAACCACCCTTGTGTATGCTCTTAGTCTACTGCTGGTGTGGGATCCTCTACCTCAACTTAGACTGCAATCAAGAGCGTTGAAATAATTTATCTTCCATTACATGTGGGCTAAAAGTATACACACAGATGATAACCGCAGCTCAGCTGACCCACAGAAATTTGTTAAGCTGCGGTAGCTTCCATAAACATCTGAGTCACAGAATTTAACTAAGATACCAATTTCTTGGTTTTGCCACAGCTTTCCTATGTGACTCAAAAATTTTGGCTCCACTTTCCAAGTTTTTAAAATGACTACACAATTCTCCACTTACTCTGAATGTATTTTTGTGCCTAAAGATGTTTATATCCAGAATATAAAGCATTCTGTCACAATAAATTCTCAAAATGATAAAGAAAATAATAAATATATTAAGGTCATAACATATTCATTTCTTTCCATGTCCAGATATACTATGGTCATCAAATACAGCACTGAAGTGGTGGAGCAACAGCCTAACTATGTCCTGCCTTCAGCTGAGACAGAGTTAATGTTCTTCTTAGTAGGCAATGCAGTGCCGTGTTTTGGATTTATTATGAGAACAGTGCTGATAGCACACCGATGGTTTTGGTTGTGTTTGTATCGTCAGAGGCTTCTCAGATTCTCAGGCCCGCCAGTGAGAGGGCTGGAGGGGCACGAGAGGCTGGGAAGGGGCACAGCCAGGACAGCTGACCCCAACTAGCCAAGGGATATTCCGTACCACTGAATGTCGTGCTGAGTATATAAAGCTGGGGGAAGGAGGAAGAGGCAGGCGTTTGGAGCGATGGCGTTTGCCTTCCCGAGTCACCGTTGCATGTGATGGAGCCCTGCTGTCCTGGGGATGGCTGAGCACCTGCCTGCCGTGGGGAGGGGTGAACGAGTTCCCTGTTCTGCTTTGCTTGCGTTTTGGCTTTTGCTTTCCCTATGAACACTGCCTCTGTCGCAGCGCATGAGTGTTCTCACTTTTACTCTTTAATTCTCTCCCCCAGGGCACTGTGAGGGTAGGGAGCAAGCAGCTGCGTGGGGTTTAGTTGCCATCTGGGGTTAAACCACGACACTATATCTCACAATCTGATGCTAAACTGAATTAATTTTTATAGTCTTTCCCTAAATAAATAGAAATAGAGATTTGAAAAAAGTTAGAGTGGAAATTGAATGTGTCCCTCTCCAGTTACTTTATCAAAAGAGAGATTTCATTCCACTTGTGCATCTCCTTCTTAGCCTCATTGTTCGGCTCCCTTGCAAGGACCTAGTTAGAGTGACTTGTACAACAGCAGAACCTGTGATGGCTTCTTGTACCTTACACAGACAGGCAGAGATAATCTTGGCCATTTCTCCTGGAAGTTTATGAGAGGGGGAAAAAAAAGTTACCACTTTCAGGTAGAAGTTGCATAAAAACATTTATAAGTGAGCTTATTGAGTTCCCACACATACGTAAAGAGTGAGCAAGGAAAAGAAAGATTAATTATTTTGTCAGGAAATCCATAATTCTATAGCTTTACCTAAAGTGAGAGCAAGTTCAGCAAGTCAAAGGCTTTTATCAAAGTCAATAAAGCTTGAGAAATGGGATCTCAGTATCAGGGCCCTGCAACAACAGAAATGGAACTAGAGAGCGATTATCCATCCCCTTCCTCCCCCTTCTTCCAAGGAAATGAAATCTTCAAGGCAAAAGGATTAAATTGAAAACTACTGGTACAGAAATGAAAATTTCTTCCTGAGGATGATTTGCATATTTTCCACATACACTTTATCACGTCTGGAGCTTTTGGCACCCATGTTCAAGGCTTTGATGTGGGTCAGCACATGGCAGGGGCCAAAAAAGAACAGCACTGAAGACACTTTGACTCTTTACAAGTGCATCAGACCAAAATAAATGACCATAATCATATTAGAGCATGGTAGCATTGAAACGGTCACAGTTAAGTAAGTGCAGGGAAGTCACTGAGTCTAAAATGTCATCAACTACTTTTATAGTCAAGATTCTACCTTTCAGCTTCATTCTTCTATGGGAAAGGGCCTAATTTTCATGGTCCGTACTTGCCACCACATCTCTTCGATTTAGCAAAATGATTAGTTTGATTTAAATAATCAGAATGACTCTCAAAGTTTGAGGCTAAGTATGTCAAAAAAGTTTGGCAAGATCCCCTCTTTTTTAGCAATGGCTACAGATACAAAACTTGTGCCTGAATCTGCATCAGATGTCACCAGCCCTAAAATCCTTCTGTGTCACTCCTCTTCAACACTAATATTCTAGAGAGGTGATGCATTACTTTATAACCTTCCATATTAAATATTATTATCATGTTACTTAGATTACAAAGCAATACCCAGTGGTACCTCTTTCTCTCTCTTTCATTAATGCGTCTAAAATATAATCAAATAGAGAAAGAAGGCAGGGCTAAACTTACAGCATAGACCTTAAAACTAAAAACCACCACAAATGAAACAATCCTTCTCCTCCTTAACATCATCTCTTACTCGACTTCTTTCAAAAGCACATGCTGTATTGAAGGTCCTGGAGGACTTGAGGGAGAAGGGAGTGAAGGAATTTATGTCAGAGGGGAAAAGAAAGCTATTCAAGGGAAAAATTTTCATGAAAAAATCACCTTCATTTTCTATAAGAGCTTAAATACTTTAGATTAATTAATTTGTAATAATGTGTTGTGCATGGAAATAGTAAGAAAGTGCACAAATGCTGTCTTCTTCATTATTTTCATCCCAGTGAGGGATGAAAACTCAAAAGCTTGAATACATTTGTAAATTGAAATAAAAAATACATCAGTGCACCTCAAACGAAGAATTTTGGGGTTTAGAGCTCAGACATTTGACCTTTTCTTGTTGTTGGTTTTTTTTTGTTCTTTTGCTTTTTTAATTAGCCATGTATTTACATTTCAAAGCCAAAATACAGGTTAATAAGATTCCAAATATTTCTATTTGCAAGTATCCAAAAGGGTATTTTGATAATGTTGCAATATTTGATCAAAAAAACCCACCCCAAATTCAAACCAACTCACAGTCCTTTCAGGCTCCAAGGACAGGAAGTTCTGTCAGCTGAGAAGATCCCCAGTTCTTCCAGGTCCACGGAGCACAATTCAGTCTCCTTACATTAAAATATTTTAATGTCTCTTTTCCACAGTATTAGCTTTTTTTGAATAGACCCCATAATGTTGATCTGAAATGGGTCAGATTCTGTAACTGAGTCCATTAATTCACGCATCCCTTTGGGCAGCCAGCATTGCCACACAGCCGTGTCACAGGTTCATCCTTTCAAAGACAACTTGGAATGATTTCTCCCATCTGCAAAACAGAGATGAAAGGGAAGAGACAGTAGCCTGGGACAAAAAACCCAACCAACACCACAAGTATTATGCTTTGCTTATTCTAGGTAATACCAGACTGATAACGTTTGCTTTTGGATCAGTAAAAAATGCACTTGGGCATATTAAGGCATATATAAAATGTTGCTGGCAATTCTTTTTTAGCAATGCCAAATTTTACTATTTTCCCTCTGATTTTAATGTACTTCTCAGAGTTGTTCTTTCTTAATCTACTTTAAATGTAAACATCTGATTGAGAAACAGCAAGAGATTTGGTTTTGCATTTTTCACCAAGTCTCCAGGGTAAAATTGTTTAATCATCACAACATAAGACACAACGAACTAAAAAGAAGTTCCTTATCAATGAGCCTCTGCCAAGCTTCAAGACTTGCAGCTGCAAGTTGATATGGCCTCGGTACATAGGCAGGTGTGAGGGCACCAGTTTCCCCAAGTCTCTCCGTAAATGGGAGAGGAAATACAGGATAAACCTAAACTGACTTGGAGTTACACAACGTATTTCTTTATCACAGGCTGAAAAAGGAGGAAAAATAATGCACAGGAGGACTCTCAGCTGTATCAGTGGTGGCTTTCTCCTTTGCTTTATATATTTTAATAGAGTAAGTGTTTTTCACCTTTTTTTTTTTTATTAATTATTTCTTTGTGCAGCACTGTTGTTTGTGCTAAACCATATTAATAATTTACTTGACTTCCTTTTTAATTAGAGTAGTGGAGATACGTATTTGATGCACAACATTGTTCTTTCCAAGGTTGTATGTGGCTATTATGTATTATCTTAGGTAAGGGAAGGACATGGCACTGTCATGTATCATTCTCCCATCAAACATTTGGCAAGCAGCACTGAACTGTCAGGGGAGAGGTCATCTTAATCTCTAGACAAATTCGTCTCAGAGAATTTTATGTAGAAATAAATACAGCCCAGATTATCTTTTTGGTAGAGTCTTCCATAATGTATAATACAGAAAAAGGTTATTTTTATTAGCTGACAAAAAGCAAACAAACAAAAAAAAAACCCCTTAATACTTATCTAAAATTTAAATTTAGACAACTACTTTTTTTCTTTTTTCTTTTTTCTTTTTTCTTTTTTCTTTTTTCTTTTTTCTTTTTTCTTTTTTCTTTTTTCTTTTTTTCTTTTTTCTTTTTTTCTTTTTTCTTTTTTCTTTTTTCTTTTTTCTTTTTTTTTTCAATCAGCCATCTTTCTTTGCTTAGTTTATAATTTGAGGAAAGCAGTTGGCAGTCAATGCAGGAAGTTAATTTTTTGCATGGGGTATTTTTTACTGTAAAATGGATTGCACAGGAGACAGAATTCAATACACTACCTGAAACTGGAAAAGCCTTGACATTAAAGTTCCCAGTCTTGCAAAACACTTGGATGTCTGTTACACATTTACAGGTCGACCTCAGCAAAACATTGCAAATTTAAGCACCTGCACAATCAAGACCTAAGCAGCAGATATAAATGTTTAGCTAAAGGATTTACAAATCTTGAATTTCAGGACATAAGACAAGCTTCTTAGGAGGCAGATATGAATCATATCTATGTAACGGCACTTTCAGACACTGTAATCGCTGTTCCTAGTAGAAAATTCTTCTTAATTACAGGCAGATGTTGAAAATTTTGAGTTATATGAAAATGTCACAAGCCAAGTCTCTCAAAGAAAATAATAGGTTACTTGTTGGACTCTATCTTTTTAGAAATAAGGAAACAGAGATTGATAAAATTACACTTAAAATGTGTATTTCTCTTCTGTATTCAGCACTTTTTGTTACTTTGAACTAGGCTGAAGCCAGGAGGATAAGATTAAGTATAGTCTTGTGATAACCAGCAATACTCTCCTGGAAACGTTAGCCTTATAACCAGCTGAACAACTGAAACAGGCAACAGAAAAAGCAATTTCTCTCTAATACCTTGCTCTTTTGCCACATTAAATCCATGCCATGTGCTTTCCTTTGCAAGGACAATAAAATGTACCTTTTTTTTAAATTGTTATTAAAAATCTCTCCCACATGGTCTTTTCAGCCTTGGCCACTGTATTTTCACTGCAACGAGATGCTGCCGCAGACCTGAAGCAGTCCTTTTGTAAGAGACTGTTCTGGTCTCTCTCACCTCTCTTGTACCAGTAAATACCTTTAACCTTTCTGTTTTTCCTCCCTTTCCCCCAAGGAGATAACACTTTAGTCTTTAGTGTACGTTAAATTTAACAGAATAATCAAAGAACCACTTTTATGGTCCTATTGAGGTCATTTGTAGTGCCATCAAGGCACGTTGTGATGTCATTCTCTTTGCAGCATGACATCTTTATGTGTCAGGAGCTGTTAAACTACAGCCAAATGCAAACATTGTGGATTATGCCACAGAGCAGCACTGAAACCCTTTTTACAGAGTGGAGATGCACACCTAGAGCAGATCTTTCTGCTGAAGGGTCATGTCTTCCCTTCCACCTGCATTAACAGAATAACCACCCCTCCTTCCTGCTCCACCCCATCAGTAGGTGTACAACCATCTCCAAATTTAAAATAAATGACTGGCCTGGGAGAATTCTTTCTGTTCCCCTTCAAATTTTTAGAAGTTCTTTCCAAAGCCCCATATGTCACATCTTGCAATTACAAAACTTTGGTTTTGGGTTTTTTTTTCCTACTCTGTGAAACAGTGGCAATGCACAGAAACATGGAGCTGCTGTCAGCTGCTTAGCTGCAACTGAATTTCCCCTTATAAATAGTAATTTTAGTACACTTGAATGTACAAATACACACAAAACGTTTATAACTGATCCTGAGATCCATGAATGGCGGTCACTGGCAGCCGGGATTGACTCTCAGTGGGAACTGGGCATCAAAATACGCTTGGAATATGCTCTGCAGAGTGGTGATGCCTTCATTTGGATTCAGTATTACATGTATTTAGAGCATGTTTCCTAAGAGCAGAGGTGTGTTTGCTGCTTTCTGTCCCTCTAAATTGGCCTTGTTTGTATCTGAACACCTTTTTCTTTCCCATGGTCTACTAAAACATAGCATGACAGACTCAAAATATTTGGGTGGAGGGTTTCAGCTGGCTGAAGGAAAGATAAAGGCAATTCCACCTCCAGGTTCTGGTGGCTTTGTGGTCCAATTTCGTTCTCACTTTCATTGGGGTTGTTCACAGGCTCAGTTACCTGGTTATTTTGACTACTTGAGGAAAAAGCTCTGTTATTGCCAGAGGCTGGTGGTTGTCCAGATTATCCATGAGTTGTCCCCATGTTACCCAAGATTATCTTGTTTATAAAAAGACCCCTAGTAGCTGTGTTCAAGGAATCTGGACGGAGAAATGCCCTAGGTGGCTACCCTAGGGAGGCAGGTTGTTGGAAGAACCTCTGGGAAGGTGAGAGGTAGGGACAAATGATTGTTTTAGTGTTGAAAGGGAAAAAAAATAGATGAACATAAATATCAGATTAACTATTCCTCATTGAATGCTGGAGATGCGTCCTGGCCAATTAGTGATAATTACTGAGCAATTTTTATCCTGGTTTCTTCAGGAAATGAGGCTTGGATGATCATTGTGTCTGTCAGTCCCACTTAATAACTGCTGGATCGATTCATCAGCTTCAGATCTGACAGAGGAGTGATGCTGTCAGAGCTACCCAGTCCTCACAGCATTCTTGACGTAGCTGAGCAGTGGAAGGTGCTCAATTAGTACTCCCCCAGAGAAAGGATTAAACAGATTAGCCATTCAGACTTTAAAAAATTATTAACAAATAAAAAAATATGTGGGAGAATGATAAATACTCTAAACCCAAAACAGCAAAGAGGCCTTTTCTCAGTCAAGGGTCTTGTGTAGATTATCTGGTGTCTAGTAAGGGATGTATTTATTATTATTTAATCCAACGGGCTGGAGAAAAAAGCTGTAGTGGTTGGAATTCATGAGGTCTGATACTCAAATTATTCCTCATTCTTTTCTAACAACATGCTATTCTCATAGGTATGTTATATCACAGGCTACCTGTGACTGACACACAAGCAGGGTTTTGTGTCTCAGCCACATTTCTATTAATTCCATTGTGCTTTCAAAAATTAACACAAACCATGAAAAGAAGAAAGTAGGTTCTGACAGTTTATTTTACTTATTTTTTCCTGTAAAAAAAGAAAAAAAAAAAAGAAAAAAAAGCACCCTTTAATAACGTCTGGGTAATAGGAAGGAAAATAATGCTTTGATTTAGTGACAGGACCCAGCACCTTCTATTGGCAGTATTTTTTTAAATTGAGTCCTGATATTGTCCCGGCTGTTAAATGTTAAACACACTAAATTGAGTCATTAGGAGCATGGGCTAGTGGGTAAAACCAACACCATGGAAAGTTGGTTAGATGATTAATGTCTTTTGCACCTGATTTTTGAGGTGTCCATTAATTAAAATGAATTTAATCTCCTGCAGGAGGGTACGTGTTACATATTTCTCCCCGCCTCCCCAAGCATATATAATAAGCTTTCTTCACAAGGGAGTGTGAAGCATCTCTTGTTTCACTTTTTGGAGAGCTTCAAGCAGACAAATTTCTTCATGGCATTTCCCAAACACTTCTGAAAGGTTCCAGGCCAAGGAGAAAAAGACATGAGTTTTTCAGTGAATTTATCTCCTGCAACTTGCTCTGAGCTGGAATGGCACCACATTGAGCAAACTCAGAGGCTGCTTTTTCAGGAAAAACAATCCTCCTTCTCTCTTTGTACTTATATATATATATATATATATACTATTCTTTCATTGTGTGTATGTGTTCACACAAATACACACACACACACGTGCATGTGCACTTGCTTCTCCCATCAGACAAAACAGAACTTCTCAAACCTACAGGCTGCTTCAGGAATCATGCCTGCTCCCACAGTATTTTGCAGATAACTTGAGTCTTAAGGGCTTGTCTCACAAGCTTAGCAGGCAGTAGGTCTTCATGCTTCTTTCTGGCTTTCTGCAGCGCTGTACAGAAAATAATACCTGCAGTCTGTAAGCCATACTGAATGAAGTGATCTGAGGTTGGAGAGTTTGGTGGCATGCCACATTCTAACAGAAAAAGTTAGAAAAGAAAAGTGTTAGAAAAGATTGACTGTAATAGTCATGGGAGTGATGACCCTGAAGAGCAGTTTGGTCACCAAACTGCTGCTCTGCTCAGTCCTCATCCTCAGCCAGCCCATGGTCCTACATGATTACACTAGATTCGTTGCTGTTTATTTGCTTAAACTACATACACGACCGTCTCCAAACTACATGCAAAAGACTGTACTGTGTGACAATTTCTGCATCTGTGGGAACAGTTTCTATCGACAATTTACAAATGTCTTATTTCTGTAAAGTTGCATACAAATAGTGTCTGTGAATTGGTCTGGGCACAGAAGAGGCTGCCTGAGCTGGAGCATCTCCAGGACCATCTCAGATCCCCACCTGGAGAGCTGCTGCACTAATTAGTCAAATACTCTGTTGTGAAGGGGAAGAGTTCAGTCAACCACCTGGTGGCAAGTCAGTCCATTATCTCAAACTAGTCCTGAACCTCACCTACTGAAAGACAAGCTGAGAAGTTCCAGGACCAGGCAGGGAACTGATGCCAAAGTGCATTTAGTGTGCTTAGAGTCACATCCCTGATACCCAGTTGCACCATAGTTAATAGGGCAAGGTAAGACCATTTGTTGTTTTGTTGGTTTTTTTTTTTTTTTAATGGTCCTGTTCTCCATAAATTAGCATGCAGCAGGCAAAGGACAGCAAAATCAGGACTAACTTTGCAATCTATTTACCTCCTATTGAGGCCACATTTCTGAGGAGAGTATTCTTTTTTAGCTACACATGGGAGAATCTTCTCAGCAATCTTCTTTTCCAACGCCTAACAAATTAACTAGGCTCATGAATGCCAGACAGGCAGTGGGAAACCTTTGTTTAGGTGTCAGACTTGCTCCCTCATATGTGTGCTAGCACAGTATACCCTTTGCCACTTCAGTGTCTAGACCGAAAGATTATATCACAAGTGAAAGTATTTGTGGGAAGTTAAGTCATTCTTTCTGAGTCCTGTAAAGTCTTGCTAACAAGGGTACCAACATCAGCCAGTAAGATATCTCCTTATGCCTGAACTTTGATACTCGGATTAGGAAGTGCCCTGATGTTATTGTCTCCAGGGAAATTCAGCCTAGACACAGCGCAACGTGCCACTTAAAGGAAGCAAGATGACACAAGACTTCCCAAGGTGGTCTAGTTCCTTTCTTTCCACAGACCTACCAAGTAGTTGCCACAACCGCTCTTACTTTCAGACTCTTTTTGACCTTATATTTTCATTGGTTTAATTTACAACAAGTTAGTTAAATGAAAGACCACACAACAGTGTTTCTGGTATGCCCCTGGTGGTCTCCACAGAGGCACAGGATAGAGCAGAAAGTACCTGCAGAGACATTTGTGACTTAATAGTCACCAAAAAAAGTGCATTTAGACTCCAGAAACACCTTGAGGGAGGTGGAGGGGAGGATGCGACATAGTGCAGGCTGTGCACAAACTGTTATATGCTATACTACTGCTTGAAGCGATTTACCCGCTACCTACTCCTCTGATCAGAAGGAGGTCATACAGTTACATTTTTTTTTTTTAAGAAAAAAAAAAAAGTCTTTCTTAATTTATCAAAATTGCAAACTTCAGGAAGAGGGAGGTGGTGGTGCAGGTCCTCCTCCCACCAAGAGGCAAAGAGGGGCTCTGTTAACGAAGGCCTGAATCCCAAGTGGCTTCTCAAAGGTTTGTGTGAAGAAAGAATACTCCCTGCTGTTCTCTGAGGACCATAAGAGCAACAGAACAAAAATCACTCTGAGTGCAGAAGCTATTCTAAAGGGAGTAAATAAGCATCTTCTGCAGCATACACATCATAAACAGCAGCTCCAAAGGAAACATAACCTCCACTTCAGTGCTCTCAGCTGAGAAGGCAGCTGCATTCCTGTTTTTCTTGGGATCCTCTGTTTTTAGTGGACGCAGAAACAACATGGCAAATAGAAAGAAATACGTTTGTTCTGACTTTCTGTGAGGTGCTTTGTACGGATTTTATGACTGCCATCTCTTGCTCTATTTGATAGCTCTTCTCCACCTTAACAATGATAGCTGCATGTCTCTCCCATTTTACAGACAGAAGATGTAGGCAGTGGGAATCTAGCCCTCCTAGTAGTTCAACCACATAACAAGTGCCTGTGTTAGAGCAAGGTGCCAAACACAAGTCCCCTGTGGCCTTCGGCTATAAACCCTCCATCATTCCTTACAGTTAAAAATCATACTTCAGCCTCCAAAGTCAAAACTGTTAAAATAGTCAAGAAGAATTTTGCTGGAGGGCTGAGCAGAAAATAAAACCCTGTTGGTCCCAGACTCCCATCCACACAGCTGAGAGAAGACACCAGCCAGATTCAGCAAACTCTGGACTAAGAGTATTAAATCTCAAGAAGCCTTTGGCTAAAAGCAGCCAACGATTTGTTTCTTAGGGCAGGTGAAGTCCTAAATATTTTGTTCCTTACAATCATCTACCCTGCCCTGCCTGTGTGCTATATTGGTACTACAGGAGGGTAAATGAGAAATAAAGGAAAAAGGGACATTTATCTGAACACCAAAAAAAAAAAATATAGCTTTTTCAGAAAACTACAGATAGATGATCAAATTTAGCTCATCAATGTGTTCTAGTAAAGCCTATTTCAATCACTACACACATTCCATTTGTACCAATGTCTTATATGGAAGTAATATTTGTATTGATGTTTCGCATAGAAAAGACAGCTTTTTAATTTTGAAAAAAAAATCTTTTCCCGTGGGGAAGCTAAAAAAAAATTTAGAAATTATTTATAGGAGACACTGTCACAGCCTGAATACATTGATACTATTTTATATAATATTTTCAATTGAAAAAATCATGAAGAAGTGAAACATTGAAATGGTCACTTACGGGTGGCTCCCAGAAAAGCACACTGTTTTTCTGTTACAGTGTGAGGTGTGTGTCTTTAGGGCTCATATTTCAGCAAAGGATTTTGATGATGGAAGTGGAATTGCAAGGTGAGGAGAGCCACAGTGAAGCTGGTTAAAGTCAGAGATCCAATAACTTTGGATTCTTACATTTCGGCTGTTTCCTAGCTGTGAGGCTTATGTTAAGCTCTGTGAATTTAGACACAGGGCAGCCAGAAAACTTGTGTGAAAAATAGCAAGACAGGTAGATAAAACCTGTCACAGTGAGAGCAGAGCAAATTGGTTAAAGCAGACTCCTCTTTTATAAATAAACACCGGGGGGGGGGAGGGGGGGGGGGGAAGATGAGCACTGGTAGATGCATGAAATATTTTCCTTGCAGGAAGCAGGAGGAGATATTTAATGTCTCCTTGCCCTGCCGCCTGATCCCACAATGAACATTTGTTTTATACAGAATAAAGGAGTCCAGCTCACAGGAGGTATATGAGTGTCAGCGTGGTACATTTCTTCCAGTTTTGAGCTGTCGCTCTGCCTGCTGATAGTCTATACAATTGAAAAACCTGTGATTTCCTCTGCATCCTACAACCTTGTCCCCAAGGTTTCTCACTGCCACTGTGTTCGGCCAAGAAAAATAGTCATGAAATAAACAAATATGTATGTTTTGTTTCTTTTCTCTGACATCAATTGGCTTCAATGTCTGGAGGTGCCATGGCCAGGTTTTCTAACCTCAGTTAGAATGCTGTGTGATTTCACTTTATTTTCCTGTCCTTCTTTTTTCATTTCCCATCTTTAGGAATACCAGACCATAGCATTAATTAATCTTTGAAGATTCCTTTTCACACTTTAACATGGACAGAACTGAAGAAGTTTGCAAGTCTAATCCTGCTGGAAGCATACTCTTTTGGAGAAGCCCCCTTCTATTAACAGTATCTGTGTGAAAACATGGTAATTAGCATGACAACCACATGATTTTTCTTCTGAGAAGATAGTTTTTTCAGTAGAGATACTGTGTAGTTCACCATGTCTGCATCCCTGATAGAAATGTCACTCACGGTACCTCTCCCCACAGAAATGACAAAATACAGGCCATACCTTTGCTAAGCCAGCAGATGCTCAACCTGACAGCAAATCATAAGGCAAAATTTTAGATTTTTTCCTGATTCCTTCTTTGAAATGAACCTAAACTTGGACATTACCAAGCTGACTTGTATATTAATACCTTGTCTTTGATACCCTATTTGCTTAAATTATAGCCATGCATACTTAAGGGCTATGCTTCATCACCAATTTCCTCATGTGGTAATGAGCAAATTACCATTTTTCTAGAACAAAAAGGCATAATTTTTAAACCCAAATCTAGGGGGGAAAAGTTATGGACATTAAATGAACAATATGTTCTGTTTCTCAGTGCTTCTTCCCCTAAAAAATAATTCCTTATATTAAAGACACTCAGCTTGGAGTTATGCATGATCAAATAATCTCATCACAGCTCTATTGTATCTGCTTGCTTTTTATCCTGTCCGCTTTTCACGCCGTTAGTGTAAGCTTTTCCAGATGATAATCCTTTTACCACATTCTGATACTGCTGTGTCCATTCACATCTCCACAAAATTAAATCATAGCAAATCATCCAGTACCAGCCAATATTAGCATGATGTAAGTTCCTGGGAGGTTCAGTCCTGGACAACAGCTCACCGTATCAGGAATCTTAGAAAGGGCAAATGAATCCATTGAACCACCCTTTATCATTTAGTCTCACATACCCCACTTTATTGATCAGCTTTATACTGACAGGCTCCAGGGTCTCCTATTTGGAGAGAGGATTTGTAATGCATTATAGAAGACTCTTGTTTCCAACATCTGTGTTTTACCCGCACTGAGGGATTTCTGCACTTTCCCTCCCATTCAGGACTATTACTTCTAATACACAATTACAGAACTGGATTGGTTTAAGGACTGATGGTTATACTTACAGAGTGACCAACTCAGGAATCACCTCCAAAAAGCATTCCCTTGAACTGCAACATCGCCCTCCTTGCTTGGTCTCTCTTCTTCCTTCCCCTTCTTTACGGCTTCAGCCTCACCTCATCTTTCCTGGACAGTTGTCCTATCCCTTCAGTGACATATAGCAAAAATCTAGTTTGGTCATATTTCTTGGCACTGCCCATGGCAAGGAAGTTCACATTTGTCCCTAATCTTTCCTCCTGGTGTTTGTTTTCTTGACTTTATGTATTTTCCTTAACTGTTTTGGTAAACTTATAGCCTAATGCTTGCTCTGATTGTGCCTTGTGTTGTGAAAGAACAACACAAATAGTATCCTGTAAAAGCTAATTGCATTTTAGTTCTGTTTGCATTTATCTTAAACTTTTGACTGGGCTTCTGAATTTAGGAACATTTGTTGCAGGTGTCTACGTTTGTGGTTTGGTTTTTGTTTTTTTTTAAAAAAAAAGGCAAGCAAAAAAAGTAAGGAAAAGTTATCCCACATTCAGGTCATTAGAAGATAACTGAGGGAAAAATAGCAAGATTTTTTGTTTCAGCTCTCCCACCTTTTACAGAACCTTGAAGTCTGTCGTCTCGTGTTTATCTCCAGAGGCAGCTATTAGAGCAACTAGTGCCCACATCGAACTGGTTACTGTGTGGCCTTAGCAAACAGTTTGGGAAATTCAAATAGGAATTCAGAGGTCTTGGCTTAATGATAATTCTGAGTTCTCAGAAATAATAAAAATGTAGCCAGAATGGTTTAAGAGCTTACCAGGACTGGTTTGGGGGTAATGTTTTTCATTAGATGCATTAGAAAACATTATACCACGCTCACATCTCTCATGATTGTTTCATATCCTGTTGGGAAAAGTTTTTGCTATAAAGCCACAAGGGACTGGCAGTAAGACATGTCCCTCAAATATAAAGTAGCTTCTTCTCCTTTTGACAGGCATGAAAAGCTTCCCTAACTGCAGTTGACTTATTTTGGCCGAGATCTGTAATTCCCTGTCTTCTGTTTGCCCTTTGACTGTAATTTGTGCTAATCTCAAAGCATCTGAGGCAGTGTACTGAACTTTTTCCTAGTTTTTTGGTTTGTTTGGTTGGTTGGGTTTCTTTTTGGAAGGGGGTGGTCGGAGGTTAAGACCTATTTTTCATGCTAGGAAAGCAAGGTACATAAGGTCTTATCTCCTATCATACATATAACCCCTCATAAATTATTCCTGAGTACATAAACTGTAAAATTTTAACCTCTCTGAAATTAGTTTCCTCCTTTCTCACAATAAAGAAGGGATTTAGGATTGCTAGGTAGAACCTAACCTCAACTTATACCTGAGATCAGGTGGGTCAAGATAGCAAAATGAGGGCTAAACTCCCAGCTGGTGTGAGTTAGTCCAGCTGTAGGCACTGCTGGGGGGGGCTGTGCTCTTGTGCTCCCACTGAAAAACTGGTCTAGCTGTAGCGAAGTACCATAGCATCATGAAAAACACCTATCAGTGAATTTTGTGGGCATAGAAAATTTTCCCAAAGCAAAGAACAACCTGTGACCTATCAACATCCACCCCATTATCTGATTGTTCAAGTAGAACAAGATGTTAACATGAGCATTGTGCAATTTCATAGGAAAGTATTTGAGACCCACTGTTTTATGCGATGGGTTTGGTACTCGATTGCAAAACTGCATTTATATTGTATCTGTAACAAAAGACAAATTCATATCTGTCATCTTTTTTCAATGGGTTGACCAGGAAACAGCCATCTGATGCAGATGTTTGGCTGTCTCTGCATACATATATCTATGCTAAAAGAGACTTTGTGACTCTTTCTTGAAGTGTCGCGAGCTGGCTGTGAGGTAAGATACATCCATCTAATAATTCGGCCTCTGTTTTGCAGATGTTTCAAAATTGATCTTTTTTCTTGCCTTTTCTGCAGTAAACATGGGAATAACCTTTTTTTCATGTGCTAGTCTTTATTTTTAATATTTAAAATCAGTTTCCCCATGCATACGCAGCTTTCTTCATGACCAATAACAATGTTGACAGAAACTGTTTTGAAACTACAAACTTTAACTTCTACGTTATTAGATTTATTTTTTATTATCTTTATAGGCTTGTTGCTGCAAGAACATTTTGGACTGTCACACAACTTCGTTATGGAAAAACTTACTCCATAACCTGAATAGAATTTTTTCTCTTTTTTCTCTTTTTTCTCCCCCCCCCCCCCCCCCCCCCCCCGCCAAGGTTTACGTTTAAAGAAATTAGAAATTCTCTCAGGAGAGAAAAAAAACCAACAGCATTTCACATATGCATGAAGATTATGCAGTTCTGCATATAAGATCTTGAGAGGAGGTTTTTTGGCTTTGTTTTTTCCCTTCAAAGAGAACAAGTGTGTCAGACAGTCTAACACATGAATTTGTAACTTGGTGCTCCCGTATGCCAATGGTGTGGTTGTTCAGTGCATGCTTTGAGAGTTGATTTTAAAGGTCTTAAAGAGTCTGTTTTAATAATTCATATTGATTCAGTAGGGGATGAAGATGCTTGACATGTTAAATGATTAGCATTTACATTATGAACATGTTAATTACTGTATCTTGAATGCCGTTAGCTTTAATAATCCAAGATAAGAGTATTCTTAAAGGGACACCAGTAGATTTGCAACAAGCTGGAAACCAGTGTTATACAAACCAGCCCTAGAAATGGTTCCCCCTCTCACTTTTTACTCTTCTTTCTCTCTTTCCACATTTTGGTAAGGATGTTTTATTTGTTTGGCTTTTGCACTGAAGTAAAATAAAATTAAAACAACAAACCCACAAACACAAAAACAGGATGTGAGAGACTAGAAAGAAAGTATTTGGTCATTTGGTTTGCACTGATCTGCAGTAATCCAGCCCCAAACGTTGTGCTAGCTTCCCCTACCTCTTCTCTCCGCACGGGAGAGACTGCTGTTACAACCACAGCCGCGATGCTTTGGCTTTCAGCTGAAGTTAAAAGCTTTTATCTGGTGAAATGTCTGATTTGCAATGCTGTTACTAGCCAACAAGCAGAGCAAAACCATTTACATATATGTTTCCTTCCCCTTCCTTTGGAAAAATGGCTCAGCTTTATGGAATCAAAGGTTGCTGTGTCGTAAAGCAAAAGGGAATTTACTTTTGAGTGATGCAGCTTGATATAACACTGTATTGCAGACCAGAGAACTAATCTTTTGCTATATCTCTGGGCCATTTCAGCCACACCTGGACATTGTATTGGCGTATACTGTCTTGAGAAAGCCTGCTGGGACTAGGGGAGGATGAAAACTTGCAGGGTGTATTGAGTTAATGAGACTGTGGCAGAGATAAGGTGATCGGTAAATAGGAGGAGTCTACTGATAGTGGTCAGGGACAGAAATTATGCATCAAGATATGTATGTCAGTACAGAAGATGGAGATAAGAGAAAATGTGAGCTGGAGGTCAGAAAGACCTCTCAGATCAGTCTGGGGTACCTCACCCCTCGTCCTCATAACACCTAGCTCTTAAAGCTGTATTCCCAGAACTGTTGTCCAAGGCAAGGAGCTCCAGAGGAAGAGTTGTTTCCATACACATCGAGGGGAAGCTTTTGATCTGAGGTACCAATGTGAGTTTGGGGCTAGCAATTAGAATTGGATTGGATAGAATATTTCTGTTGGAATAGACCTACAACAATCATCCAGTCCAGCTGCCTGGACAATTTAAGGCTCACCTAAAGTTAAAACAAATGATGAAGTGTGGAGGAAATTATTATGGGCATTGCAATTGAAGGGTAACACCTATATCCAGTTGTAGGATTTTGGCCACTGGTAAATCAGTGGGATTACTCAATGGTCTCCATGGACAAAGCATTGCATGATCTGTATTTGGACATTGGATAGGAAAAGGATATACTCTGGAGACAGAAATGAATCTGAGCTTTTTCTATACTTAGTCTTCTTCAACTTGTTTCGGCTGCTGAAGAGCACTAATGCAGTTACAGGTTTCACTTAGGCAGTTTGCAATGACCACAGTATTTTTTTCGACCTAGTTTTTTTCCATCTAGTCTTAACAGGAAAAAAGTAATCACTGTTTTTCTGAGGAGCTCCTTCAAAGTGCTCCTGCATATTGTCTAAACAGGGTCTTCTATTGCAATATAAGGTGTATGATTGCATCATTGATTAAAACTGGAGGAGTTAGGCAGCAAGGGGGGAGGCAGAGGGGAGCAGCCTGTGAGTTTCAAATTGAAGGGAATATTTCTCAGCTGGAGATTATACATAATCTTGGGGCTACACCTTCTAACACGGTGGCTGCACACATGTCAGGAGTTTTCATCTCTGTCTTCCGGAGTTTGAAATCCTGAGGCTCTAAGACGTGCTTCTGCATGTTCTTTCTTCTGGAAAGTCTTGCTATATCATACCATTTTTAATCTGTAGGAGGATGGAAAGGAGGAGGTGCTAAAAAGCCCCAAGAAAGCAGAGCATTTCTAATTTCTTCAATCCAACCAAGTGTTCAATCCAACCAAGTGATGGAAAATTCACAAAAAAAAAATAAATAATTGTAGTATGATTTTTCAAGCTTTCAGAAAACTACTGACTAACCCAAAAATTTCTAAAATGCAGAAAAGAAGTTCAGATCATGAGATATTTTTTGGCAAAGAACAGCTTTGGGTCTGCCTTGCCCTCTGCTACCATAACTGTAAAGGTTGCTGCTTCAATATTTCAATTTTTTTTTTACTTGCAGCCACTATAATTAACACTGAAAATATTCGGGGGGGGGGTTGGGGGGGGCGCGGGGAGGGGGAGGGGGAGGCTTTCTTGGGTTTATTGTTCATAATAAAACCAGGTACTGTGTTATCACCTGAATCCAGATCAATACGACAAGCACCAGGTTTTCTGAAAGCTGCCAACATGAAAAATCCTTCTCATGGGGAATAGATATCCCACTGCTTGGACTACGGGAACTCCAGAAAATTGAAACACTGAACTTTCAGAAAGTGTTATTGCCTGGTTCGATAATAAAATGTTAATAACCAAGTTTCCCCCTCTGTTGGCTACATCCCAGCATGTGCATCCTCAAGTTGGACTTACTGAGGACTTACTAAGTCAGACTTGCTGAGTTCCAGCTCAGTAAGCCTTTGTACAGCCCAAGACGTCCTTTGGTTAGAAACCTTACGTAAGGAGGTTGCAGGCTACTTGGTGCAGTATTACATGAGCAGATTAACAGCTTTGCTGGTGGGTTTTTATTTCTCTGACCAGGTTTTTAGCCCAACACCTTTATTCTTGTCATCTTATGCATGTGCTAAAGGACATTTCTCACACATCTCAAGAAGCCTATGAGTCAGTATTTTTAAACTTGAAATTGGGTTCCTAAAACTACATCCAGAAATATAAATACCATCACAGTTTTGGAAAGTGTTAAATATCCTGTAAATGTCACCAAACCAGAGTTTTAAAATTAAATTAACTTATAATATATAGCTACATTCCAGAAGGCATTTCTCTGAAAATATACAGGGGAGGAATGAAAAATCAGGAAGCTGTAATCAAAAATAAAACTTTCAGTTACCCAAATCTTCTACATCACCATTTCTGGGTTTGTGTTTGATGATTGTATATTGTTTTCTTTTCCTTCAAACTAGAACCCACATGAAGGCTCTGACAAGCAGTAAAAATGAATTTGCATTCCTTTCCCAAGTTTTTTCTTTACAGAAAGTGCTTTCCTTTTATAAATGTTTTTGACATTTTGAATACAAAAAAACACTCTGCCTGAGAGTTTTCAGAATGGCCACTGCAAATTCGCAACACATGTCCCAGGGACAAAGTTTAAAAGAGGAGCTTTGGCCACAAAGGTGTTTATGTGCTTCTCAGTAATAAGCTATTACTTTAATTTTTGCTTTTGGGTTTGGAAACTTTTGGTTTCTTCTGCAGCTTTATTGAGGAAGTATCTGTACCCTGAACAACAATTCATAAACACATGCTTACTCCAGACATGGTGTTAAATCACCTCCACATGAACAGAAGCACGATATTGAAGCCTGGATTAAACATTGCTCCAAGGGAAGGTTCTGACCAGGGATGGATTTAAATACACACTAAATTCATGTATTCACCCTATCTCAGGCTAGACATTGAATGTGGAATTAAAACTCCCTTTTCCCAAGCTCTTGGACACATGGGTTGCCATTCAAAATTGTTTAAAATTTACATGTGAACTAATGTGAAATGAATAAACTTAATGCACCTTGGCCTTAAAAATGAGACAAACAATTATCCCTAATCAATCTACTCTTTCATTTAGGTCCAAGCAACTCTTTCTGGCGCTGTGTTCTGGTTTGGATTTCTTACCCCTGTCACCAACCACCGGCTGAATCTCCACACCACTTCATCATTGAAGTGAGATGCTCCAACTACCCTGTGAGTAGGAAATAGAAATCAAATGTACTGATCAGACAAACATGGCAGAGCCCCAGTGACCAGCAGGAGCTGCTGTAGATAATTTGGATTCTTGCAGAGCTGAGATGATGGATTTGTGTCTAAGGCTGTGTCAGGTTGAATGTGGTTTGATGTCTTTATATGTTCCCCTAAACATCAAGTAACACTTGTCCCACAAAAAACAGAAAGGCAACTCTTTCTTTTCTAGCAATGTTTCTGCTCTCACTCACAGCCTCTTTCCCTCTTGTTTTGTTTTGTTCAGCCAAAAAGGAACTAAAAATGGAGATTGAAAGTATCCAGGGTAAAAGCTGCTCAGAGAGTGACTTTCAAGTTGCTATTCTGTACAGTATAGAATGGCAGTACAGAATAGCAACTGCCAGAGGCGGGTGAGACAGGGGAACAGGAAGGGTTCAGGACAACAGCATGAAGGCAGGGAAAATGCGATGCACCACATTTCTGGACTGTGCACTTACGCTTGAGATCAAAGATGTGTTCAGAGTAAATATTTTGGGTGACACTTGCAGCATTTGTGATAAATCCCCCAGATCATGGAATGTAACTGAGAAGAGCCAGACTCAGTGTACAGCACAGGGGCTGCTGTGTGTTCCTCTGCAACAACCCGGTGATGTTTTTACACACCCTTCTAACAAATGTCTCTTTTGCTGAAGTCCTGATCAGTGCTGCGTCCACTAACAAGCATGGAGAAGGCCACCCCTTGAGAAAATAAAGCCTCTCACATCTTAATTCTTGCTTTTTAAAATCCTGTATGTTAGGTAGGCATCTAGCTTCAGACTTGCCAAACATTGATTTTATTATTTTTTTTTTGCCAAAATCTAATCTCTTGCAACAAAGCTTTTTTTTTTTTTTTCTTTTTTTTATGGTAACTCTTGATATAGGTCCTATAGGGGGTTTTGTTTCTCTTTTTATCTTTTCCTAAGCCAGGATAAATCTGCTGAATCCTGTAAGGTACTGGGAAGTCATGGGTGCCCTTAAAACAAAGTAGTATCAGTTACCTCACGAAAACTAATGCTTACAGAAAAAGTAAATAGGGTTTAATAGAAAATTATGATCCTTTTCTTTGTGTCCAGTGTAACCACTGCCTAGTATGCAGGTCCCCCTTTACACAAGAGGAGATGCCTAAAAGGTAGGTATAATTTTCCAATCAGTACATTTGTTCCAGTCTCCCTCGATAAAGTACAGAGATACCAAATGATTTGTACAGAACTACTTGGCTTTAAACCCCACAAAACTTTCCCAAAAGAGAAAACCTCAAATGCAAATGTTTTTGAATACGTTCCTTGCTTGCTTATAAGTTTCTCAAGATCATTTATTTGTTTTATCGTTTAGAGGCAGCAAGCACTTTTTGACTTTTTTTCCCTTTTTGGTCCATTTGTTTAGAACAAAATTTTCAATCACATTTTTTCTCAGATCACTACCTTTATAGCTAACCCTACGTTAGTTACAAACGTCAGGTACATTTACTTGTGCAAGTAGGGTCTGGGTTCAGTGTGGGGTCAGCAGGCCTTATCTGTGCTTATAAATGTGGATTTTTGCCTATGAATAGCATTATGGGAACAAACAGGTACAGACATTTATGTCGCAGCCTAGGCTGTGAGTAACTGCAAAGACGGGATCTGGTGGGGCTTCTCGTTGTGTGTGTTTGTACAATTCAAACACTGTAGATCACTGCAAAGCCTTTCCCTCCCCTGGAAAACCATATCTGTCCTTGTCTTTATCTTCTGGATCAATCTTTCCCTATACTGAGACAGTAAAGCTAAGACACAGAGTGGCTTTGTCTGAACGAGCCCACTCAGACTAGTCTCCCAGACTAATTTTCTGCTTGGGTTACTTTCCTAATTATAATTTGTGTTCTCATCATGTCGTGGAAGAGTACATTTTAAATGAGCTTGCAATACACAGCGTAGAATACCAGCTTTATAGCACTCTTCGTAACCTAGAATACCAGTTTTTAATTTGTCATAATGCAAATGCCTTAATGATTGCAAGGTTTCAACCCCTGTGATCTGTTGTGGTTTTTTTTTTCCCCCTGCTATTTCTAAACTGAAGTCTTAGTTTTCATTTTCCCACTCTGTGTGTAAGACCATTGGTGCAGGATGTTGATCTACCTCCTTGCAACCAGAGCAGTGTGTGTTATGCACAGTGTTCCAAAACACTGTTAAATATGTTGAAAGGGGGAAAAAAATTACATGAATTATGCCTTTAGTCTTCTTAAGCTTGCTAATAGGTTTTCAATGGACTGTTTGGGGTGTTTTGCTGATAACCACAAAAAAGTGATTGGTTCTCTAAATTAATACCAGAAATATTTTCTGGGAATGGAGAGCTCATTTTTATTTAGTGATGGAAAAATGATAACTGATTCTGGCGAGACTAGAAGAAGCTAAGGTTTCAACTCTGAATTAACCACCTACTCCTGGGAAACAGTCTCATGCAAAATTTTTAGGGGCATCTCCTTCTCTTGAGTCCACTGAGGCTGGAGAGACACTTTAAAAAAGTGGGGCCATGACCAGAAGCATGTGTATGGGGTGGGGGGAAAGTGTGATATGGATCAGTATACAAATTTGAGTATCTGCATTTGTACACCTTGCCCAGATTAACCTTACGTAGGTCCTACCTACAGGTACATCACTGAGCCAGGGTTCCTGGCCAATGTTGCCTATGTGGTGATGTTCACATGAAAGTTGGATTGCTTCCTGCTTTGAGGAATAGCATCCTGTTGCTGGCCTGCAGCAGGATAAATGCTGAGTTAAAAACCCTCTCAACTGCATTGGGCGTGCTAGTCATGTTGTTAGAGAGAGAAGGAGCCCAGCTCCCATATCGTGTCCATGTCTCCCTGACCCTGCTTTGCATCTTTTGTTCTGAGCTTGTGTACTTGGATCTGGCTAGTCCCTGAATGATGGTATTTATCCCTTATCCTTTGTAGCACTGGGCATGATAGTTGTGTTGTTAGAGTGAGAGGAGAAGCCCAACTTCCACATCTCAATCATATCCCTGACCCTGCTTTGCATCTGTTGGTCTGAGCTTGCGTACTAGGATCTGGTTGGTCCCTGAATGGTGATGTTTATCCTTTATTCTTTGTAGCCATCTAGGCAAAATATGAATGTAGCCCTCATGGATAAAAGTTATAGGTCATTAGTTGCAAGTCTAATTCACTGTGAATGTGTATGATAGCATGAGCACTTGTCCCAGTGCAGCCATACTCATTTGAGGATTTTTGCATGATGAACATGAGTGTTTTCTGATGGGATATGGATGTTTTGGTTCATGTTATGAAAGATCTGGCTATTTTGGCCCTGTGTGTGCCCTGAGCACTGCTTTCTCCCCCATAGATGTGAGAGGGGTGCTCTCTTCTTTGCAGAGGGCTCAGAAGAAGTATGGTGGCACCTTCTCAGCCTGGCCATTCTGGGCATGACAGCCCAAAGGAAGGACTACCAGTGCTAGGGTCCTACTGCCACCCAAGAGAAAAAAAGAAAGATAATTACCCCTTCATCTCTACCTCTCAGTAGGCTCTTTCCCCTCATCCAGGCTGCCAAAAAACCACCTGGCTGATGCTAGAAATGAACTTGTCTGAGGGAGAGCACCTGAGATCTCCCACCCACAGGCATGGCAGGAGAGGGGTATGCATAGAATCCCGGGAAAGTGCAGCTCTGTGCTTCAATCATCTCCCCAGCCTTGAGCAGCTGAGCTGTGGAAATCACTTTGATGTAAATCTCTCAGCAGCTTTTTTGTCTGAAATAAATGGTGCATAAAGGAAATGCAAAATTGTTTGGTGGACAGGATTATCTATGTGTTTACTGCTCTCAGCACTTTCCTTTTGTCTTTTGACTGTGTAGTTCCCATCAGCGTGAATAGCTGTGCATGAAACTAAAGCTCCTGAACATAAGCAGGGTGTAAGAGAGCTCTCCCTTTAAACCTGCGACAGCTATGCACTTGTGGTTGCAAGAAATGTCAAGTTAGAAGAATTACTAGTAGTAGAAAGTAATTATTTTTCATTTCCAGGGTTCCCTGTTCAGTGTTAACCAAAATTCCTATAATTCTGCATCATTATCATCCCCCTGGGTGTATTACTTTCATTTCCATTTGCTGTTTTACATACACACCTCCTCACACATGCATACAGTTGTGGCACCAAATAATGGGGGTTTTTGTATTATTCCATCCCTTCAGGTCTGTCTTGGTATGCGTTATCCCATTGCCATAACATGCTGATGATATACAATATTCGTATAGAGTCAAATCAATGTTTATCACATGATAGCACTATCATTCAAAAGGAAAGCACAAATCAATAATTCATTAAGCAAGAAAGAAATGAATGATGCGAAATTGTTCTCCCCCTTTAATACTTTCAAAAGAAATTACATTGTTTAGATGAAATTTGATCACTTTTTAGAGTAAATGAGTCTGATTTAATGCATCTGATGGTAGTCATCATAGTATTCATCATGGGATAAATAGTAGAAATGGAAAATTAGCATAGATAGTTTTCAGTTCATTGGAGTATCTGATTCATTAAAAATACTCCATAATATAAAAAAAAAATACCAGGGCCAGTGTATAGTTTGCCAAGTTGAATAAAATAGCTTTTTTAGACATAAATAAAATTATTTGTTTCAAATTGGAACCACTCTTTTTCAAAAGCTTGTCTCATAAAAAATGAATACAGCTACTTTGAAACAGAGAAGTTGACTCTTTAAAAAAGAGTTATATTCAATCTAAAAAATGTTAGGAAGTGTAAGGCTTCTGGAAAAGTTGCATTTTTGTTTTGGGTTTGGATTTTTGACTGAAACAACCAGAGGAATAGACAAAAACGGGTAACAGCTGATCAGTTCAGTCCTTTGTTTTTCACTGATAATCAACCTTAATTTGCCTCACTGTAGTCAGAAGAGAAGAAAACATCATTCTCCAGTATCACGTGTAAGCTGAAACTCAAGGAAGAGCCTGTTTTTCTTTTTCTGAACCTGTCCAAGCCCATGAGATAACCAGGTGACCTCCTGCATTAGAAGATGGGCTAAATTAATGAGTCTGTGGAATTCAAATGCACCTTTAGCCCTGCTCATTTACTAATTCACCAGCAATAAAGTGGTCATTGCTGATGACACAGGGAATTCCTTGTGGTTTTAAAATACAATGACAGAGTATCCACCAGGAACCGCAGAGCATTAGCTGTTGCTTTCAGTGGGGATGAGTGTCCTCTATTGATTGCTTTTCATTGCCTGAGCTCAATAAGGCTTTGTTTATGATGGCGTACTTTATGATTGCTTGTTGATCTGGTGTGCGTAAAACGAGCATAGAATCAAATTGCCACATTTACCAAAAGGATATCTGGATTCTTGAAGAAGCTATTTTACTCCCAGGCATATACCAAAATTGGATAAAGCAGAAAAAAAGTGCCTGCACTGGCCTTGAAGTTATCCAGTCCTTTTCTTAGACAGCCCCATTCCCATCTCTGAGATGATAGCTTCCTTTCTGCTCAACTTTTGATCCATTCTGGTGGTCCTGAGAGAAATTTTAACTTCAAATGTGAAATTGCAAGAGAGGCTGAAATCAACACAACCTCCCAAGGTTATTTGCTTGAAAGCTCACGTGTAATCTAGATAGGGGTCAGGAAGTGAATAAAGAAGTGCAGGCGAGAAAAATCCAGCGAAAATTTTTAAAGACAAAGATGTGCAGTGCTTGGGCAACAGGTCCCCAAGACACAATACGGTCACTAAGATCATACTGGGGAAGGACAGCTTTAGGCTTCCTCTGTTATCGTACTCTTCCCTGCAGCTTTGCTGCAGGGCACTGTCAGGTATGGGATAGTGAGCTGGACGGACCTTTAGCACAACTGTTTTCTTGTCCCTTATTTAAAAAAGCCCACAAAACAATTTCTTACCTGGGAATTCATATAAACAAAATAATAGAAGTGGACTTACATTGTGGCAATATTTGCTGAGTGATCGTGCATTTAGGGTGATCATGGGTAATGGAAGCAACACAAGACAGTATCACTGCTTATACCGGTAGCCTCTTCACGGGACTCAAGATAGGATCAAAGTAACTCTTCCATAAATTAAGCAATTGGTAATAACTAAACCTGGAAGAAGAAAAAGAAAAAACTTTTAATTTTCTGATTCATATCTTTAATCAATTGCAACATCGTGCAATTGCATTTTAGCTGTACTTTTCCAATTGTTTGCTCAATAGAGATTGCCCCATTGCTTTTGATTGGCACAAGGTTATTGCATTTTTATTGACTTTTACGGTAGTTTTTACAACATTCAAGGTGCACAAGTTAAACAGAAAAGTAACATAGTAACATTTCAAGATGGAAGGAGGCCATAAAGATGCAGAGCAGGTATAATTTACAATAACAGGAAATTACAAATTAAGGATAACTCCCTTGCTCCCATGCCTAGTTAGTCCCTCTGTACGTGTTTGCGGAATATGTCAGTAAAACATGAAGTGTTTGCATACCATAAAAAGTTAATGGATGATAGAGCTCACATATACTTTAGAATTATTATTAAGATTATTTTGGATATGATTAGGCTGAAATTCAGCAGCAAACAAGTACCTATACAGGTTTTTTGAGTTGTAAAAATGTTAATTATTTGAAGAACTGGATTTGGTCTAACTCAAGCAAAGCCAATAAAAAGATGTGGAGTTTCAAGCACATGTAAGGAACGTAAACATAAATATAAGCCTGAAAACAGTCAAACACACCCCCTGAAAGCTCTCTGTACCTGAGTTCTTTTAGACAAGCCATTTGGGTTCAATAGAGTCTGTGCGTGGCCTCTCTTTATGAAAGTGTAGTTATGTGGAAAACTTCAAAGCACATACTTGCCAAGACTTTTTTTTTTCCCCCTTTTACTGTCTATGTAGCTATACGCACTCTCTGACTGCTACTTCTAACTGTGCCTTTTTGTTGAATCAGTTCCATTAAAACCAAGTCTTTTAGTAGTCTCTCATCCAGCTTTTGGAAAGCATGTAGTAACAGTTTTATGTCAATGGTCTTCAAACAGATGAGCCCCTGTAGAAGGACTTTTTAATAGTTATTACCAATTATTTCACAGTTCTCATAATGTCATCTTTAGATGGCTGTGTTTCCCTCTATCTAAAATAGAAGTACATTACAGAATCTTTCTGAGTTCAGCTGGCCAATATTTGTGAAACTATTTTGAAGTTACAGTAAGTTAATAAATTTTTTCTCAACTGTTTTTTTTCTGAAGCAGAAAGGGTGACTCTTATCAATTAAGGAGCTTTTGTGAGAGTGTCTTTTTTCACATAGAGACAAAAAAAAATTTGCAATCAGAAATATAAATGGATTTTTTTACAAAAAAGAAAAACCAAACCAATAGCAATCACATTGATCAAGTCTACCTAGCATATTGGGGGAAAAGAGACAAGTTATAATACAGAACACTCTCATTATCACCTAAATATATATAGTTGGCTTCTTGAACTAGTCCCTCTGTTTTCACTTTGTCGTGAGAAAGAGGGATGTTTTTAAAGATGATTCATATAGTCCTAAATTAATCTTCTGAATGTTGGTGAAAAATTTCTACAAAACATCCTATTTCTCTTCACTATCTACAGAGGACCTGGGGTGACCAGCTCACATCTAGGTGAGATCAGTTGCACCCTGAGACCAGCATAGTCCTGAGCACAACAGACGTCTCTGTAACACAGCCTTTAGGCATTCCCCAAGGAATTTCTTCTGGGAACATCCCCAGGTGATGAAGTCTCTGTCAGTCTCACCACACTAGGGTAAAGGAGCCTGTCCAAAGTCCTCATAAGAACCAATACTTACAGTTTCCGAACTAAGCTCACAGAATGAGAGGGAAAAGCCCCCAACATACTGATATGAAACCCCCACGGGAAAGAGCATCCCTGTGGCCAAAGGGAGCACAAAACAAAAATCTGCCTCCTCATTAAGTGTACTAGATATTCTATCAAGTAGGATTACTTGGGATGATTCTTTAGCTAAACAAAAAGTTTTGCCATGGAGACAGTGTTCCCATTGCATTCAGATGGACCAGTCAGAAAGTAGAAATGATAATGAAAGAAAGATTACAGTCGTCTATTAAATTCTGTAGAGCTTTCCCATAAAATGATAGCAAAGGCTTCTCTTCACACAAGGCATTTTGCCAGTTAAGCATTATTATGTTGTCTTTACACATGGGACTCGCTGCAGTTGTTGTGACCACTCAATTTTCTCTTGGGCATCAGCCCACATCTTATTATGATCAAAAATCCCCATCATTAATCCCATTACATTGCTCTTGGTCACAGGATAAATTCATCAATGGATGATCTCACCCTGTTTAATCTCATTAGATTGGAATATTTTTTCCTAGATATCCTTATCACAACCCTTGGGAAGTTTGGCCCACTGTTTGGTTTTTTTTTTAATATTTCACAATTTGATAAGAAAGTTAGCATTTAACCCTCAATTGCCTCTGATGAGACAAAGAAAAGCTCTGGAAGTGACACAACAGATGAGTGCATATTATGGATCTCAATTGCTTCCCTTTGGTAGGACTCTGATTTTTAAAGATCTGCTTCTGTGTACCACTATTTCTTACAGGTATCTAGACAGTGACATAATTTGCAGTCTGCAAATTAAAAAAAAAACCAACAAAACAAAACAAACAAAATCACTTTGTTTTGATAGAACCTGCTCAGTTATACTGGGTTGTGCTCTTCCTCAGAACAGAGTCAAAATTTCAACTCTGAAAATATTATCTGAACTGCCAGCTAATATTGAACAAGCCTGAACTCCATCAATGACTTTACTAGGGGGGGAAAAGTATCTTCCCTGCATCTAATTTCCTCTTTCTGCAGGTGGTCTAAAGTACAGTAATGCTTTCTCATGCCCCAGCCCTTTCTTTCTGTAGATAAGTCTTGAAAAGGCTGCACAGGAGGAAAAGTTGTTGACGTTGCACATCCTTTCTAAATGAAGCTAGCAGACCTAGTCGCTGGAGCATGGGGCTCCATGAGAAGCCTAAATTTCAGTTCGCTTTCACCCGAACATATTCAAAATGGACCTCATGGATCCTACAGGGAGCTCAACAGACACCAGATTAAGCTACATTAAATTCACGAATTTTAAATAGAAACAGTGAAGCTGATGAGAAAATAATCCAAGATTTTTTTGAGTCTGAAAGAGATTATCAACTCTCTGTAGAGCTCTGAAATCAAGCATGGCGGATGCTTGCTTTGGAAAGGAGATAGATCTGTGTGTTCATCTCTGTTTCAAAGGCTGTTTATGCCTTCTATTCTAACGGCTCTTTCATGTAAATTCTGCTCTCCCTTTGGGTTAGATCAAAACCTTTGGAATAAGAAAATAAGGTTAGGCAGAAAATAATATATGGATTTACTTCTCTGGCCCTCTGAGGTCTCGTAAGGTTATTCATGAGAATGTGAATGACCACAGTCTACTTCTGAGTCTGTTCTCAGGTCCCTTGTGTTCCCTAGATGAAGCTTTTCTGAATATTTATATGTTGTTCATGATTGAAGATTGACCATTATACTTTAGTCATCCAGTCACTACATTTTAACTGACCAGTCCAGGAACAGGAGCAATACCATACAACTGGAGTAAAACATGACACATAATGTACATTTCGTGGTGCCATTCATGAATACCTTACAGTCCAGAAACCCTTTGTCAAAGCTGCTTAGTGAACATTTATGAATAAATCAGTTTTCAGAAATTAATAGCACCTTGTGAACAATTTCTGAGAACAAAAGTAGCCACACAAAATATTGACAACAACAATCCAGATAGCTCTGCGGAGGAGGCTCTCCTCGGAGTTAAAAACCCTTTTGAACAAACATACAAATCATTCATGAGCTCAGTCACCCCCAGCAATTCAAATAAGCTGATCACTGGCAACTTGTACGAGATAATGCGTATTATTCTTTAGTGCAGTTGCAAAAGCTGCATTTTGCTGTACACTTTCAGGACTCCTGTGGCTTTGTGTAATCCAAGGAATACCACTACAGAAGTGTTGCATTAGTAAGTCTGCTCTCCTAATCCTCCTGGTTTAGCAGTTTTTGCCTTCACTACTATTAAGGCAATCAATTCAAACATCAGCTATTATCATACACTTTTGTGATAAACCCTTCAGTACCTTTATATTTCTGCTTTTTATTCCTCAGACACACTTTCTCTTTTTCCTTTTCTTCTTATTCTACTCAGCACCGAAAGTCCCTCAGCTATAGCCCACAGCTTCTTAAGGACCAACGTCACTAATGTTCTCCTCAGCCTTACCTTCCTTCCTTTGACCGTATGCTACCTCTCAGTAAGAACCTCTTACTACTTCTTCACAACTCTGCCTTTCTTCTTCCTGTTCTATGAAACAGCATGTTCCAGAAAATCGATGCAGTGACCATGCACTATTTAAAATCTTCATCCAATATAACATTGGGAACCAATGTGGTCCATATGCCTTTGGTGACCAATGAGTAACCCTCTGGTATTGCACAATACTTTTACAGCAGGCAGATGTTGGTCAAAACAGGATGAAATGTCAGCATTCCAGAAAGCTGTCAAATCCTTATGCAGCTACAGTTGTATCCAAGCACCTTGCCCAAGAATTAAGAACTAACCACATGCATGAAACCTCACTTGTATGCATAAATACAGGTCAGGCATCAGCATCTATGAAATAGAGATTTCAAAAAAATGAAACTTATATATGAATGATTGAATCTCTGTCAAGAATGCAGTCCTTCCTTCCGAAGGGTGAATGAATTTCCAACAATTGTGTTGTGGGCAAGGAGGTATCTCTAGTTTGCTGTGCTCAAGAGTTATTTGCATTTCTAAAGTCCTGAGAAAGCCTCCTGAATGAGGAAAGTCTTGAATTTGACTCCCAAGGAGAGGTTAGGTTTGTAAGGGGGTATATCTCCAGATCAGAATCCTCTCCCATGAGGGAAATCATACAGACTTTCCTTGAGAATGGAAGCTGAGGTGGAGGGAGCAAAGATGTGGACAGTTGTCACCTGAGGCATCTGTTTCTGAATCAAATGTCAAAAACATATCTCTTTTTCATTTAATGCTTGCCTTCTGTTAAGGATGATTTGAGGATATCTGGTTAATAAAAGAGTTCTGTTCTTGCAGGGGAGCTCTATAATTGCAACAAGGGGTCATTCTCCCTTTATCCAGCACCTCAAGACACCTTTCAAGGGTATCCAGAAAGCATTAGGGCTGTTCCTCCACAGTATTTCCAGGAGCTTGGGATATGGCATGTCATTGTGAAACACACATCTCCAGTGGTTCCCTGTCATACTGCAGGGCAGTGGAGAAAATACCTTGTCTTTGAGGACCACCTGTGAGACTGTAACAGGACTCAATCTTGACCTCTGGATTTGATCTCAAAGCATAACAAAAAAGAAAAATGTTGTAGACCTATGAGCCATCCATCAGACAACAGAAATGGACCACATCAGTACATTTTTTTTAGATTTTAACATAATCCCTATATTAATATGTATTAAAATTTATTTAACATAATCCTCATATTAATATATAGGGATTTAATATCCCTGCAAAAAGCTGACCCTTCCAGGTGGAAAAGGAGCCACATGAAACAAATGAAGACTTGTGTAAATTCTCTTACTCTGGAGGGGAAAAAGGAAAAATAAATCAAAAATTTTGGGTGGTCATTTGTTAATTAGCTATATTAATTACACTTCCCCTAAGCAAAACCAGTTCAGTCAGGATTTCGGCTGAAATAGAGCGGTGTTCAATAAAATGCACTGTCTGACCCCTGCGGCAATCTGATGCATTCCTGGAAGCTGTTTATCCTGTAAAAAGCAGGAGGGTAACTTGTTCTCAGGAACAAGCCCAGCTAAGATTAAAGGAGTAATTAAAGACCAAAACTTCATGCTATATACTATAAAAACCTCTTAACAACGTTGGCTATAGTGAAGGTTTCTATTATAAATAGACTGAAACGCTATGTTGGCTTTCTGAGCACTCTATTTTCAGATATATTGCTGAACTGAGAGTTTTCATTGGATAATTAGTTGTGGTAGAACAAATTTCTGCACCTTAGGTTGATTTAGCCCTTGGATACTCTGAGTTTCTGAAAACAGAAAGTATGTATGCAATTGCTCAGCAATGTGACTGAAGAGCTGTAAGGAACTACAAGTTAATACCCGCTAAGTGCATTTGAAAAACCTTCTGTGTAGGTAAGCTAAACACAGAGATCAGCACCCGGGAGAAAATGGCATGTTTGTACTCCTGCTCGCTCATGCAGGACAGACCACCAGGCCAACAGCGTGACCCTGGGAGGCGAAGAAATGCATTTTCAGTGTTGTTCCGCTGCTAGCTGGTGATTTGGGGGCAAGAAATGCATCAGTGTTGCGCCAGGACTCCTCACTGTATAGAAGAAATTTTATCTTCTGTCATTGTGGGGTATTGGGGTGGGGAAAAACGAAGCGACACCTCACACCCTGACCTGTGCACTTGCCTTCTAGCATGCAGTCCAGTGGGGGCATGAACTGGCTGCAATCTCTGCTAACCAGGGGATTTCCCTTGTTTAGCTTTCAGGAAAAGTAATTTGTGAATTCTCGGTAAAAATAGTATACACATATATAAACCAGCGCTTAACCCCGCCGACCAGCTGTACCATGTGCTTCTACGGGCACAGGCACAGAGCTATGGCATCATCTGCATAGGTCTGCGCACAGACGTGGATTGCAGAGGAAACACTTGCAGTGTGTGAGATTCACCATGGGTGTGAAGCTTGGCATGGTCAGTGCCTTTGTTTGCAGTCTCTCAGAGTCATGAAGGGAGAGGGAAAGGGAATCTGTCTTTTATTACAAAAGCAACTGGGGGCAGTGCCGTAATATGCAATAAATAAATATGCAATAAATAATAATAATAGTGCCAAAGTAGAAGTCTTCCATGTAGCAGCCCATTTGGTGTGCGAAACACTTAATTTAAGCTTTTCTCTTCATGCATGAGTCTTTGAAAAGCCATTTTTAACACGAAATCTGACAGCATTCATTCATCTCCTCAGATTAATTTTACCATTTCAGGGTTCATGATGCAAAATTTCAAGACTTTTTTTAATGCAGGAGGTCAGACCAGGGAAGAATAGTGATCTCTTTTGGCCCTAAAAGGTATGAAAGAGAATATTCTGTATAGAATATTCTATATATGTGTAGTGTTTTCTGTGACACACAAAAAAAGTGTTTTCTAACACAAGCAGAAGCAAAGCCCTCTTGCTATCCCATATAACCGTATACCAAAAAAAGAAGCAGTCTGTTAATTTGGGGTAGGAACTGTTTTTTCTAAATAGTTACCAGTAAAGAGCCAAGCAGTGCTGTTGGACTATGCACAGTAAAGTCACTATTTAATAACAGGAATGTTCTTGCTACTTAAAAGAATGGTCTTTGGGAGCTGCAGTGACTGGTGACCACTGTATTCCCATAACTATCAATAAATTACGAAAAAGGCCATTGCTAAATGCCAGTGAGATGAAAAGCGTAATCCCAGCACAGAAGCAGTGATAACTAATTCTGGTAACTCTTGTTACTGGGGAGATTTTGTGCCTTTCCAACTGACTCATTTTCATACATTTAAGTACTTTTATTTTAGAGGTGTGAAAAATAGCCGGGAAGTCATTCTCGAAGGAGAAGAACGTGCCTGAAACGTCCAAGGTGAGAGGAAGAAGCAAGGCCAATTTAAAAGTTCACCCGGGAGTTCATGCTCTCATTTTCCTATCAGCTACATGGAGCCTTGTAGGAGGCAGGAGAATGCGGGAGGGCAAGATAGCCCCCAGCAAGCACCCCAGTATGCCTCTTGTTCTTTCGGATTCGATATAGAAAACTTGCCTGTACAACTATTTCTTTTGGCTTGAGGCTCTGCGAAGAGGAAAAAAAAAAAGAAAAAAAAAAAAAGAGAAAAAAAAAAAAAAGAGAGAAAGAAAGTATCCCTAAAGGCCTAGTTCCATGATTTGAAAGCCAATTTTTAACAGCACACATAACTTTCAAGATTAGATGCCCCGAAGCAAAGTAGAGTTCAGAAAGTTGGGGTTTTTCTCCACAGGAAATGTTTGGAAGTTCCATGAAATTGTGTGTGGCAAGTCCTGGTGAGGGGCGGGTGGGGCAAGGCCAAAAATACTGAAACACAACGCATGGGATGCTTTAAGAAATGGGTGTGGGGCAGCTGCCTGGGAGGAGAAATATGTTTCAGGTCTGGAAGGTTCGAGTGGTTGGCCCATCCATTTAATCACAGAACAACTTCACAGAACAGGCCCCTCGCAGCGATGTTGTGCCTCGGTCAGATCTGGTTTACAGCTGTTTGGGCCACTGCGAGTCCCTTCATTTAATGAAGGTCCTCCTGATTTACATCACGATAAGTATAGTTGGAAGGAATTGGGGAGAGTAATTCTGGCAAAAGCAGTTTCACATGATACTCCATTAAGCTGCCTTCACACAAAGGTGCTGTCCCTTTCTTTTCTCCCTTTAATTTCTATTAAGTTCAATTCTGAGTTATGAGGCTGGAAGTTGGTTCATTCCTGTCTTCGCACTTAAGATAAATAACGTAACAGATGTGTCACTGGGAAGCCCTACATGGATAGCTATTTTTCTCCCACTGAATTGCAACTTGGAAACAATGTTAGATGACAGTTGTGGACATTGAAAATTGCTTGAAATGCGAGGGGAATATTAAATTCTGAACTCAGCCCAGCCTTTAATAATGTGCCAGCCTTTGTCATCAGTTGCTTAACAATAGATATGCATTCTACTGGAGAAAAATACCCTGTGGTATTATCTCAATATACACGTATTGCAAATTAACATATGGCACTACAGAAAAGTTACACGTGGGTGCAACTTGTTCCTTTTTAATCTTTTGGGGTTTGCCTGCTGGGGAGCTGCCTTTGTCTACTAAAAGACAATTTGGCATCCAGCGGGGAAGAGGACTTGCAAGGCTCCCTCCGCTTTACAGGTGATTGTTGTTATCACTCACACAGTGCTATTGTGTTTGGGCATTTTTGGTTTTTGGGTTTTTTTTTTTGTTTTTTTCTTTTCCTTTTTTTTTCTTTAAATGTATCTGTATTATGGTAAGGCTGGACATCACAGTTCCTTTGTGCTGGATGCTGCAAAATTCTTCCAGTGCTATTGTGGCTCTCCATGGGGTTTCTCCTTGCATGTAAATATCTGGCCAAGGGGTCATTACAGATAGGAAAAATACAAAGAAGCTCTGAGAAGTACCAGTATCACTGAATTAAAGCTGGTTTGTGAATAAGCATCACAAATGGAAATAGGACTTCTCTGGGTGCATATATATATATATATATATGAAAGGGACAAAAGGAAGGTGATGTAAAGATTCAAGAGAGGTGGAAATGCTTGAAGGCACCTAAAGAAGTAATGCATCTGTTAATAACAGGTATTTCGATATTATTTCAATAATAACTACTTCCATAGGAGAATTTCACCATTTAACCACACACAGAAAGTCTCTGTTGACAAGTTTGTGTCTCTCAAGTCTTAGGTACTTGGCAAACTGGGTTAAACTGGCTTTCTGTGACACAACAACCCTTTACAGAGGAGAATTTCTCTAGATATAAAAAAAAGATAAAAAATTGCAAACACTTGATTTTGTAGAACCCATTTTGGAACATTTTGGAAGCCATTCTGCACCAGGAAGCTTGTTGTTGACTTTGGTGGGAGCAGAGATAGGCATTTGCTGAAAGCAAAACAAAACTGTCTAAATGTTTTATAGCCAGCACATTACCTTATTCACGCTGCAGGTTTCTTTAAAATATTGAAACAATGACTTCCTAATGTTGAACTTATATTTTATAATTTATACTGCTTGATTACTTTTGGCATCTCATTCAGTGAGAACAATGAGGAGGCCAGTCAATTCTATGTTTGTTTCTATTGATTGCTATTATTTATTCATTAACTCATTTATTTATGTCATGCTGGCAATGCGCATGATGCTATACAGACAGATAAGAAGGCATTGACAATCAACATGTAAATGCAGAAAGGAAGTTGCGATTCAACAAGAGTGACCTGAATAAGGACAATCTTCCAACCCACAATATTTTTCAGAATTCTGGGGTTTGGCAATTTTTCTCCATTTTTTTGTGACTGATGTCAATGGGACTCAGCTGGAATTTCTGCACTGATACCGATATGACTCAGTGACAATCTACAGGAAACTGGGGAGACATATAGTTTAATAGGGGTATTATGAAAAACGGTTTGATGTGCTGGAAAGGGGAAGCAAATACAGAATCTTCCCAGTCCCTTGAGGACTGGTAAAACAAGCAAGCAGTACAATGAATGTAAAATTTTATAGAGCTATAATAAATATTTAATATTTAGACTCTGGGAGTACCTTAAAGTCCTTTTAGTGAGTCACTGCTGTTATAGCTAGATCTTTGGGAATAATTTCTTATTGTTTGCTTCAGCCACAGACAAAATGTCATAAAGTAAAATGCTGTGACATTGCTTTTAATCACTCTGGAAATATGACCTTTTTTCCACTTTTTAAGTGGTCACTTTTAACATGTATTTAACTTTTGGAAAGGAGCACTAAAATCACCAGAGGACTAGGTTCACAAACCTGGCCTTGTGCAACCTTTCCAGATTCCACAGTCCATTAAGACATAATTTTCTAAAGGTGTTGGAAACTTAAATTCAAGTTCATACATGCAAGCAGAGGAAATTTAAACTCCAGGCTCCTTCCCAGATGATTACCCTGCTCATTTGGTCTGAGATGGAAAAGTACAAATTTCTTTGACACTTCTTTCTTAGACACTGTCATGGCATCTAAATTCCTTTGTGGGTCTATCTCCCCAAATTTAAAATGCTGTATTTAGTAATGTCCGTTTTGGGCATTTCAAGTTGTCCTTCAACACCACTTCCCAACTGACTCACTAAGTATAACACAAATATGTGAAAACTTTAAGCTGAAATAGTGCCTTCAGGAAATAAATGCTTTCCTGAAGAGAAACTATTCACCACGCTGTACTCTAGGTTCAGTCCGGCAATGATTTATGTCTACACTTAATTTTGCACTGGGAGTAGCTATGCTGAAGTCAGTGGGACTGCTCAGAGTTCAGAAAGTTAAGCACATTTTGTGGGACTGAGCCGATGAAGAAGGATTCTGCCACTAACAGCCAATATAAAGAGATGAGCAGTTTGAGAAGGAGCTTGTCGAGTATATACAGCCATATAGCAACCCTTAGTCTAGCCATTAAACCCTTGCTATTCCTTGCATTGCTTATGAGAGCCACAGCAGAAGCAGCCTCTAAAGGATCTGAGGTCCTTCTCGTTTCTGATTGACTGGATTTATGTTACAGCTGCTCTTTCTCTCCAAGTCACCTACATGCATGTCTTGTGTTTGTATGTCCATAGTGGAGAGCCTGCACCGCTGGAGAGGCTGAGCAGCTAATTTCTGGGAACTAGTGCTTGGGTTTAGTACCCCAAAAAGGAGAGGTGGTTCCATATCCATGAACTTCAGAACTTCCCCAAGAAGGGCATCCGTGAGAAAATATATGTGGTTATATTTGGACTAGGAATACATGAAATAAATGAAAATGAAACTATTTCTGTTGCTCCTTAATCCCACAGACTACATTTATGATACTTTTGACCAAAGAGCACAGGCACAGGACCTAAGTCTGGAAAGAAACTCATAGCTCAGTAAAAACAATCCTTTCTGTTGCCTTCACAATCATCCACAAACTCCTCTATGCATTAAAAAGAGACCTGAAAGAATCTTAATAATACTTCATATTTGCTTTTTCCATTTCTGAACTTTCAAATCAAAGGTATATGACTATTTCTCAGTAGGAAAAAAAATATGCTTCCCTCCATTGTGATTTTGATCCTTAGAGAAAAGGATTATTCAAGAGTCAGGAAAAGAATCATCCTGAGGTTAGGAAATGGTTACCGATCTAAGGTGGCTACAGTTGAGTTGCTTCCCCACCACAGATTTCCTCTATGATTGCACAAATCACCAGGACTCAACACCTCAGCCTTCTAAGATTTCCGTTGAAATCTAAGGGATTCAGCTATCAAAATGGTATTGGATCTGGGCTTCAACCTGTTTGAGATTTTGTTTCCTACAGATAAAAACAGGGAGAATAATTCTTTAATACCCTTTAGAGGTGGTGTCAGATTAGAAAAGTGTACACTTAATAACTGTAAGAAGCTTACGGTTGGAAATAGCAGTAGCAATTGTCAAATCCTTTATATATCTAAAAAGATGAAACTTGGAATTTGGACATTTGAATATGGCTGGGACATACTGGTCACATTTAATTACATAAAAGTCTTCTTTAAAACTAGCTGACAACATATTATTTGGCCACTTGCTTATTAAAAATATGCTTAACTGTATGGTTAAATTACTACCTAGTGTTTGTTTCCTAACGTATTGTATCAAGTGAACGGCAAAGATGGAAATCCATACTATGAAATAAATTCTGTTCAAAGCCGGTATGCCCAAACAGCATCAGGAGATTTGAATTACTTCCCCCTGCCCCCCCACTATCTTCTTTTTATTAAAGAGAAATCAAACTGAGCCTTTATAGAGTTCTGGGAATAAAAATGATCTGATTATTTTTTTCTTAGTAAACAGTAACACCTAGAAATTTGATTTCTGGTTGAATCTTGTGTTTTCCAGGGATGTTGTTTGTCAGGGAGCACTGTTTGCAGACTGCTTCATTATAAGCTTTGATTTCACAGGTAAAAAATTAAATCAATATGTTTCCTACAAAACCAACTTTCTGTGCTTTGGAGATGAACTATCTGATGGGAGGGGGATGTCAGGGGAGGAGGATGAAGGAAATAAACCATTGCCAACAGATGTGTGTTTGCAGAGAACAGCTTTGATTTCTAACTAGTGGTTGTATGGTTTATCTCAAAGCACTTACATAGCACTTTGTATAAGCACAGTATCATTAAAGTTACTAAACCCACCCCCCAAGAAACAAAAAGGACAGTACAGAGATGATGCAACAGCTGATTTTCTAAAATATATCTATGGTAAATCCAGAGAAACTCTGGTACCTGCAGTAATGTTACCCTAGCAATGAATGTATGATCCAAGGGAAGGGTTTAGTGACTGTGAACCGAAGGTGAAGTATCCTTGGTCAGCTTTGAAAGCAGAGAACAGGTAATGCAAACTCTATAAAACCTTCAAAGAAGTTCTCCTCTTGCAGTTCTAAACCATATAATTTTTCTTGACTTGCTGATTGCAATTATTGCATGCATTGCTATTAACTGCTACTTAGTAGCCACAGTCGAGCCAACGTATGGCTGCATTTCAGAAGCAGAGCACTCTCTCTACTAGTTCTGCCTTTAAAATACATGCTTGTAAACAGATAGCTGCTTTTTAAGAAAAGTTTAAGTTTTCCCTGTATTTGTTGCAAGGGAACATAAAGCATGGGAACACAAAACCCAAAGCACAAAAAGAAAAGAAGCCTTCAGGCATCTCTGAAAGTCATCCTCATCTTCCCAAGAAAATCAGTAGGTGTGGTGATATGATGTACTATTTATGGGTAGGAAGAGATCAGTATGGGAATTCCAGGAATGGCTACTGGTTCATATGGCTGAAAAAAATCTCTGGAACTTTTAAGCATGCTTCTGACAATAAAATCCTGTGAGTCCATGATGAACTTTTGGCTAAAGTCTTTTAAAACCTCCCCATTTCAGTTTGCATGTAGAGATTTCAGTTACCATTTAGAGATTTCAGTTACCATTTGGAGATTTCTGATAAAAGAAGACTTGCAAACATAGCCGTTATGAATTACAGTTATTCATCATTCCTCTCCATCCCATGGTCTTTAAAACCCTTCGGGCATTTATGGGCAGAAGATCATTACTCAGAAGCACCACGTGAAGGGAGATATGCAGCAGCAGCCCTGTTCTAGAGAGGTTGTGTAGCCGTCTAGCCATGCATACATCACATCCCGCAGCCTCCGTGTCCAACAATAACCAGTCTTAGCAAGGAGACTCATTCACATCTATGTCTAAACCGCAATGAAACCACACTGACTAATTGCATACTTGAAAGTGGCTGTATGATGTGAAATGTAAGGTCTTCTGAAGCAACGCTTTAATCTACATGTTCTCTTTCGATTCTCATGACTAAGAAACATGCGGGTTTTTGTTATTGTGCTCACTAACAGCATGAGGGACCTGGGTGAGGTGATCAGCCCAGAAAAACATTTAGACCAGAATGAAAAATTCACAGTAGGATAGACATCTAGTTGGTACACCCAGAGGAAACACAGTTGCTTAAAGAGTCTTCTGTGATCGGTGGAGAAATAAGTGGCTACCCATTAAATGCTGGGTGTCCTTGTATCAGTGTCTATCCCTTGTTACTGAAGAGGTGACAAACCCAAAGGAGAGGCAGGATGAATCCTGGGTTTATTGTCAATGGATGAAGAAGCCATCAAGCAGGGCATGAGATAGTGCTTCGGAAAGGATAAGTCATGAAGATGAACAGCCCATGCAGGTGTGGATTTCCTTGGTGGGAAAGGAAATGTAGGTGTTGTCTCTTCCCCATTAGGTCATGATTTATGCATTTGTACAGCAAAACCGGAACCCTGTATCCAGATCACACACTTGTGTTTTAAAGTGAAAAACTGCGTGTCAAAAAGCTGCAGTTGCAGAAGAAAGTCACACCGTTCCTTAAGAACTGGCAAAAATGCTGCCCAGTCTGACACTTTGAGTATACAGTCTGCTTAATTTATCAAAAAGAATATCGAGATTTAATTGAGCCCCTTCAGAGGAAGAAAACAGCAAAACTCTTAAAATCCAATGAGAAAGGTTTAGCAAGCCTAGAAGCTGATGGCAGACAAACTGCAATGAGAAATTAGTCACAGAGTTGGTGAGTTGATTTTTTTTAAGCTCTTATTTGCTTATTTATTTTCTGGGTTTTTCAACCAGGAAAGTCAAACTAACAAATGAAGCACTGACTCCTCCAGCTTTTAGCCTGTAGCTCACAAATGGATGCATTTCTGGAAGGTGTCTGTTTATCAAACACAAATGATGCATTAAGCTAAGCACCAGTTCCATGGTTCAGCTTGATAATTTCGCTGAAGTGCATGGTGAGCTGGTGGAGGTCAGCAGCCGTGACCTTCTGGTGGCTCCTGCAGACAATCTCTGGCTTGTCCAGCAGCCCCTTGCTGTCTGTGATAGCCCTGGCACAACAGGTCCAAGCCAGATTAATGGGAGCCAAATTTTTTTTTAGAGGTACCTATGCTGGACATACCCTACCTGAGGGAATCTCCTGAGACTTGGGGAATCTTTGGCCAGCCACCCAGGCACCAAAGAATTAGGACAGGAAATTGGCGGGAGGTGGGGGTGGGGGTGGGAAATCCTAAAAGAAATGGAAGAAAATTCTGGAGAAATGAGGAAAAAAGTGCTTCTCAAAGTGGAAGTCAGAGGAGGAGTGGCGCTACATTCAGAAGCAATATGTACGGGGTGAAGGTGGGGAGTCAGGATGGAAAGAAGGGCTGGAGGGAAGTAAAAACCAAGCAAATATTTTTACAAAACATGCTGGAATCACCGGCTCCTATGGCAGGGTAATTCAAGGCCAGGCATACATTATAGCTGGGGAAAGTAAATAATGGCAATAAAGCCATAATTCCTGCAGTAATTGGAAGCGGTGCACAGGAACTTATTTTCAATTTGGTGGCTATGTGAGACTTTCGATAGCTATTAGGAGGATAATTAGGGGTGAAATGAACATTAAATCAGTGTTTGCAAGCTAAAGCTCTATGCGTGTGTGCATGAGCCTGTCTATTTTTGCTTTCACTCAAAACCAGGAAAAAACCTTCCCCTCATAGTCAGATCTTTTTTTTTTCCCCTGCAAAAGTGCGTTTTGCCTCATTTTCTGCACTAAAGCCACATTATTTCCTTTTCAGAACATTTTTCTTATTTCCCTTCATTCCTTATGGCTACATTTGTGTAGGAAGGGCGCTCTGCTACCTAACAAAGGGAGACCAGGTCACACTGCAAGCTGAGATCTTAGGGGTAAATCACTCACTGATGCAAAAAAACCTTCCAGGTCCAGGCTGGAGCAAAGAAGTGCTGGGAGGCAAGGAACCACACATACGCATGAGTCTGCTGAAGATCAGCTTTGGTTGTCCTGCACTTCTGGATAGACTTGTCTTTTACTGGGCAATCGTTTACTAACAATGACCCCAGGCTCACCAAATTTTCAAAACCCTCTTTCAGAGGGATCCATCATCTGCTGTGTACAGTTCAATACTACCTCCTTACAGTGTGCATTTAGAAGAAAGCACCTTATTATAACAAGCAGAGAAACTGGGTAACACAGAGGTGCTTGGCTAAATGGAGCAGCTGCTTTTGGCCTGAATAGCTGTTCAGTGTAAATAAGCTGTGGCAGTTTTTCAACTGGGTCCAGAGCCAATGCAATAAGGCAAGAGAAGAACAAAACTAACTGGGTAATTAGGTAAAATAAAAAGTAATAAAATAAAAAAAAAAAATCAAGGAGGGGAAAGAGTTGCAATCTGTGAAATATCATGAAATAAAACAAAAAAGTCCCTCCTGGGTGTTCATTTGAGCAGGGTGGAGTGCCTTTCCCGCCGCCCCCCCCCCAACCGGAGGGGCTGAAGAAGATGTCTGTGCTGTCAGGGCCTGATGAAGTGCTTCCAAGCCACAGGGCAGGGCTTCACGCTGCCTTCACACGGGGAAAGTTTTCTGCGCTTGTCTATGCAGCAACACACATTCCCTCAGATTAATTCCAGCTGTGCAGTGCCTTGCTGGCAGAGTCGTTATGTATTAGTAATGCTATCCGATTTGAGCAAATGGTCTCCCTTCACACAGCTCTGTCTCTCACTGCTACTTTCCCTCGCACATCCATAGATACACAAACCTTGATTATCTTCTTAATGTCTTTTTATTATTATTATTTTTAAACAAAAGAGGTCAGATTTTTCCCTAGCTACTTTCTTCATGGAAAGGGCTTAAAACTCAGCTATGCTTCTTATGAACACAAAATCCTCACAAGCTTCATCTGGAAATAGTGCTGAGCAAGGCTTGGCTGTCAGCTTTGTCATTTACAGATGGCAGACAGCAAGCACTGTCCTGATGGTGTAAATCAGGAGTAAAACTCCACTGCCAGGGGCTCTTCTGGGTAGAAACCCAGACGAAATGAGAATTGCGCTGAGAGCACGCAATCCTGAGCTTCAGGGTTCAGCCCCAATCCTTAATTTGCCAACCTGCTCAGCCCAACCATCAATTTACACCGAGCTGGTATCCTCAAACATCTCCCCTTTGCATTTCTTAGCCATGCCATTTTTACTGCTTGCTTCTTATCACAGACTTATCTTCTACAGTGGTGGCACGTGGTAGGTCACATCATGGTCATTTCATTTCCACAGCAGACATTCCACAGGCCTGTGACTGCCTTCCTCTGAGAACATTTGAAATACTTGTGGTTTCTGCCATATGTACACATACATGTGTGCACACACACATACACATAAGGAAATCCCTGCAACAACATCACTAGTGCAACTGTCACCTCACCACTCTCCTTTCCCATGCATTCACAGCGGGACAGATGGATTTCAGTGACTCAATTTTTTTCCCAAACACTGAGCTGAAGTCTTCTGAGTTCCAGACTCAGCTTTGCTACATGCAATATATATTATGGCAGTCATACTGCTTTACATGTGTATATATAAAGAGATATATATACACACACATATATATGTACACATGCATGTTCTTAAGTGCACATCACCTATGCTAATGGTGGCAATAATATACACGAAATCTTATACTCATGTTCCAAAGCACTTCACAAGACATTGTAGGAACCTACATGTTAAGATAAGATATACATCTGAGGCGCCTAGCCACAAGGTATTCCTCAGGGTAGCTTTCCAGCTTCATTCTCTTCTGAGCATTGTATCAGTCTGCAAGCCAGTACTTGGAGGTGGTGTTTGTTTACATCAAGGAAAATATGATAAAATTGACTAGAAACCTAGTCAAATTCTAAGGCACTAGTTTTCCACGTTACAGAATCAGCTTTCAACAAGACGAACAGTGGCCTGAGGTTTAAAGAAAGTGTCAATCAGGGCTCACCATTGCATTTATTTTGTTCTCATTCCTTTGCTCTTCCAACATTCTCAATTACTTCTCTCAGCTAAAACTGCCAAAAACCTGTTAAAATATGTATTTAAAATCAGGTGAGAAATAAGGTTGAAAAATGGGAAAATTAATTGCAATGTCCTACTTCCATGTCCTGACACTGTTCTTTTTTGGTTTGGTTTTTTTTTTTTTTTCCCCCGGGCTTGGGAGGCTTGCTTTGTTACCACAGATTTTAGTAGTGATCATGGGCAAATCAGTTCAGTGTGGATGCCCAAAGACATTCAGAAGTCCTCTTACAGTTGAACTTCTAGCTCCCTGTGCCTCAGTTTCCCATGAAAAATGGGCATGGCTGTATTGCCCTTCCTTGCAACTGAACTTTCCGATGCTCCCATTGGGGAGCGGTCTGCTGTGTAATACAGTTGTAAGACGGACACGCACCAGAAGCTGCACAGCACATAGTTTTGGAGAATTTATGAATAGCATTAGTCTATGCAGATTTATGAATATTTGCTGTCCTCATGGTAACTAAGCCCTCTCACAGAGCAGAGTCAACAGCTTTAAGGCTGGAGGGCAGAACACCACCCAGCTCCATGTGTTGGGTCTTTATTATATCTGACTTCAGCAAATGCTGTGCTGGAATAAAGGTATGTAGAAACACCGTGCTTGTACTGCTGAGAGTCATGTTGCTCCGAGGGCAGCCATGTGTGGTTCACAAATGTCTTAAGTATGTTCTAACATTTGGAATAGATGTATCAGACTTAAAATCTGTCTCTGAATTTGTATAGTAGCAACAAACTGTTCAGGAAACCAGATATATCAGATCATAACCATTGTGTAACCTACCTGTATCCTGCCTCCTGCAAGCTCGTTCTGAAGACTCAGTCTGGAGTCAACATAGCTTCAGGCTGAGAAACCTTATCGTACTGCAGGGAATACAATAGAGGTGGTGGTGCTTTTGTGGGGGTTCCTGCGGCTCACATAGCTGTGACTTGCCAACCATGTGGTTCTGGTTAACATTTAGGAGAACTCTCCAAAGTGGAAAAATGCTATAAAAACACAGGCTGTTACTGAAGAGCTGCCCAGCTATTCTATCTTGTCTGTGTGACTGCTCTGGGTGACTGATGTCTCATTGTTTTGGTGTACACATCCCCCTCAGGGAAGTCAGCTTGTACATTTTAATATCTGATGCTGGACGAGGGGAACTGCAGCATGTCTACTTGTTGCAGAGGTTTCTCAGGTGTTATGATTTGAGGTAACTGCCCACCCAGACTGCGAAGTCAAGCATGTTTGCCCTAGTTTCTTGTCTTGGTTCATAACCTTCATATCTGCCTGTATTTTAATGTTCATCTGACAATATTTATGCCCCTTGCCTGGTAGGTCTGGTCTGTATTAGGTTGTTAATATCCGTTGCTAAAAGGTCCAGCTGTATTTGAACTTTGCTTTTGTGGCCATGTCAAATGCATGGACATTGCTCATGTTCACGAATGTGTAAAATTACAAATGTAAAACAATGTGTAAAATGGGATCAGTTGCCATTGACGTTGATTTATTTAACAGAATGAATGTTTGCAAGTTTGTTGTTTTCCTTGGTTAGACAGAATTAATCTTCTTCCCTTGCCATAAACAGTGATATGAATTATGTTCATAACTGATTTGGGGCAAAGTGATTAGGAAGAGGTATCTGATCCTTGATCTATCAACAGTTCTTTGCCTTTTTTGGAGCACATTATAATGCTGCTCTACTATTTAATTCTACAAGCATCCCTGACACTCATTTCTTACGTAGATAAGAGACACCCTTGCAAATGGTGTCCTTTGGCTTAATTTCTGTGATACAACTTTTAAGGAAATCAGAGCCAGAGAATGCTATACCTATGGTAAGAGCCAAGGTACCTTGGTACCAGAAATGCATTTGAACCAAAGCAATAGCATAAGAAAAAACTAAAACAGATACACAAATAAATAAATCAGCAGCTCTGCAGTAGGTGGGTTAAAATAAAAACAAAAAACAACAAAACAAAACAAACAATAATAGGTTTCTGGAAAATGAAACAAGGTTAGTGGGTGCCAAAACAGTGAGGCTGCATTGCCTAAAGACAGCAGGAGTTAAAACATTGATTAAAGTAGTAGCAAAATAAAGTGTTCCAACTTGGTGACATCGTATTTGTGCAGAAATAATTTAGAAGACCATAACAGGAGGAAACACAAAGAGGACTAAAGGTGAAGAGTAAAGATAAGAATGATTCATAAATTGAAAGATGATATTTTTCCCCCTTCTTCTTCTAAGGAATAATGCATCCAGTAATGTAACAAGTACTTCTTCAAGGGCACTGAAGGAGTGCTGCGCTTTAGATTTCGAAAATAGGAAAGCCAAGAAGAATGTGGCCAAAATGCTTGAAGATGGGGGGTAATAGTATTTTATTTCTTTAGTAATTGCCATGTATTGAAGCTCGAATTGACTCCGAGGATGTATTCTTGGAAACAGGAACAAAAGAATAAATAGAAGTAATCTACAGAAATGGGCTGGAGAGGGGTTTGCTCATAACCGTAGGAAAAGGAGAATGAAAACAGGAGGAAAGTAGAAACATCTCTCTCTCCTTTATTCTCTCCCAGGCTCTGGGCACTTTCACCTCTTTTAAAGATATGGCACCATTGTAAAAAGCAAATCAAAGGTTTTTGAAGGCAATTGTGAACTGCTAGTCCAAATGTGGTTTATAGAGCAGATTTATTATTTCTATATTCATTATAAGTGTACATCCTGGAGAGATCTTTGCAAGAGAACAGAAAATAAAATTGACAATTCATTGATCTTGAGTAGAAACCGTTTCAAACTTTGCAAAAGGGTTGGATTCAGAATTATTTTTGCAGATCATTGAAGGAGAATCAGTGCTCTTCTACTCAAGGCTTGACTAAGAGTCAAAATTCCAAGATTTAGTCCATCCCTTGCATGTGCATCTGTGTTTCTGTGTTGACTTGTCCAAAGTGCTCTTCACCTTTTGTGTTTTGGTTTCTGCCATGTTAAACAAGTTGTCCATCTCACCCCACAGATCTTTGACATCTCAGGGCTCATCTCTTCACCATCTTACAAACAGCCAACACTATGTAAGCTCACTGTGGTTCATTTCAGGGAGCATATTTTAATTAATTAGATAGTGCAATTTATCCATTGTCTCAAGTTGGACCTGTATTCTCCTGCTTTTTAATTTGTGAACTTGATAAAGTTTGGGAGAGTGTAACGTGCTAGGTAGGAAACAGGAGGGACAGCTTTTCAAAGGCACAGTCATCCACGGCTCCCTATAAGCCAGTGGGAGCAAAACATTTCAAGTCCAGGGAGTACAAGACCTGCCATGGCTCGACAGGTACTGTCTTGAGATCAGAAACAGAAAGTAAGAGACTTGTATCGCTCTGTGTGGTTTTCTATTATCTGGTGATATAACCCTGACTCACCAAAGCTCACAGAGACTTGACTTACTCCAGTTTTGTCCCTTTCAAAGATTCCTTTTCCTTCCAAAATTAATTGTCTAGAGGTAGTAAATGTATTTTTTTCTTAATTAGGCATAAAACCCGAGCATATTGGTTTGATTACAAAATACTGGTGTTGGGCCAAATCCTCCCCTTCCTCAAGGACTTAAAGAATAATGTGCAAATTGGCCTCTGACAACCATTTCCTCTTGACTATGTGAGCTGTGATCATGATGGCACCAAGCTTTGTGTTTCCTCACCCCCCAAAAAAATACAATTTTCTTTATTTTTTTGTTCCTTAGCACAGTAGTCTTACTAACAGTAATGGTGAAATACAAATTCTTGGAGTGCTCTTCAACAAAGAATTAGAAAATTTATTGAGAAGTGTTAGTGAAGTGGTTGAAAAAATTGGACATGACAGTTCAAGTCTCTGCTCTATTACAAATAGACTTTATGGTTTAAGGTTTTTTTGAACAATAATTATGAGGCTCTGAAGCACTGTGCAAATTGGGGACCGTTGCCTGAGAAATCTGTGTTTTCTTTGTGATTAAAGAAGTATATGTCCGTTTCCAATCTAATTGTTTAAGTTTGATGAAGATGCAAGAGTTTAGGAGCTAGAGCTGCAAAACCAGGAGGCAAAGGAAAGAAACCTGTTCTCCACCTTGCTGATGAATAGATGAAGGTCATCTATTTTGAGAAATATTTTTCATCATCAGGTGATTTCTAAAATGTAAGTTTGACATATGTGCCGAAAGAAGGTGTGAAAGGACTGATAGGACATCTGAGAAAAAAAGACACAAAAAAACCCCAAAAGAAACCCCACAACATACAGCGGAGAGACTAACTTATGTGAAAATGTATAAAAATGCAATTATATAATGTATTAGGGACAAACATTACCAAATGTGCATACAGTGGTGCCAGAGTGTTTTCTAGGATAAGTTAAAAATGTTTTAAGTATAAAAATACCTATTAAATGATGTAGTTCTGACCCACGAGTGATGTGAAACAGAAGAGCTATCCTCCAAGATAAAGCAGTGAATAAAATGATGGCCATCTGTTTTAGAGGAAAACTTGAGTCACTGTTAAATAATCAGATGTGTACATCTGATGTCCAGAGATCTAAAAGGAACTAGCTGATTGTCCTCTGAACCAAATTTTAACAAGTCTTCCAGAAGCTGAGGAAATTTCCTGAAGGTCGGATGCCTGTTAGTAAAATCCCAGCTTTTGAACAGAGCAGAAGGGATGACTCAGTAAACTGGTTAGTCAGATGTCAGTCTGGACAAACTATTGGAACAGTTAATTCAGGACTCTGTCAACAAATAATTAGAGGCTAAAAATATAATTAATGCTAGTCAACATGTTTGCATGGAAAGTAGGTCTTGTCAAATAAACATGTTACAATTTTTTTGACAACGTTACAGGCCTGGTTGATAAAGACAATGCTGTTGACATAATACACTTGGATTTCTCCAATGAATTTGATTTAGTACCACATGACATTTAGATTAAAAAAACTACATTATATGGAATTAACAGGGCACACATTAGATGGATTAAAACTCCCTGTCTGACAGGTCTTGAAACGGAGTTCTTAATGGGGAGAAATCAATCAGTTGAGTTGCTGCTAATGCAGTCTCCAAGGGATTAGGGTCTTAATCCAGCTCTGTTCAGCATTTGTATCGATGAGATAAATCTTTGCCGGTAAAATCTGAAGATGCCACAATGGTTTTTAGATGACCCGTAATGAGTGCAGTAATGAGTGTCTGGAATTGCCTGACCAAAGGTTGAAAATCTAACAGAGTAACTTCATAAACCAAACAAAACATGCAGCACCCATCAGCAGAAGCTGTGGATCAATGACTATCTCAATGTGGGATTTTGATGTGATATTAGAACAAGTATGGTCTCAGAAAATACCAAAAGGGAAATATCAGGGAACATATGTAATACTGTGTTATAATTATAGGAATAACAAATGTTTTTCAAATTTCCAGACAAAATGACACTTGGAAACAAAAATGGCAATCTTTTCTTTAGAAAATGTCAACACAAAATATTAGATCTTTCCCCATGTTCTTTCAGCTCTTTTGGCCACAAAGATTTATATTGATTTTGACCACACTTCCTGAATAACTCACATCCCTCTGGAACTGCTTTTTGTTGTTCGGTTTGGGGTTTGGTTTTTTTTCCCTAACTATCGTACTCTTTCAAAAAAACAGTCATTCATTTCTGTTCATTACTCAGCATTGGTAGAAAGGCTACAAAATATCTTGTGGCTGTTTGAAATAAAAATGAGTAAGAAAAAAAAAAAAGGTTTCGGCAAATGGAAGGCCAGTATGATCAACTTGTATTTGATGGCGGGCAGGGTGGGGTGGGGTGGGGGGGGTGGGAGGAAAGGCTCCATGTGATTCAAGCACTGTGCATGGATAATGACATATGGAAAACTTGTTTAGCAGGGGACTAGGCAGAAATGGGTATTTTAATTTTCCAAACACAAGTATGAGAATGTCCAAGAGCTAAAACTAAGAGAAATTCAAACCTGAAATTACACCCAATTTTCTGCTAGTTGAGGTTGCAGTATACTGGATCTGCTTATCAGCTGACAGGGTGGATTCTCTGTTATGTGAAATGTTTAAGGCAAGAAGTGGTACCTTTCTCAAAAATCTAAATCCACCTTCAGAAAAAAAAAAAAAAAGAAACCAAACAAAAAACCAACAGACTGTATATTCAATAGATTGTCATTGCCTGCCTTTTCATCCACAGAAGCTGGAAAATCAAACCAAATCAAACTAAATCAATCTCATCATTTAAAAAAAAAAAATCCCTCTTAGAATTAATAGACCTTTTGTAAAAAGGTTTGAATTTCATCTATCATAATTATACTCTAAGGTCACGCTCAGATAATTCAGAATGCTTCAGATTTCTTCTTAAAGACAATATAGAATAATTCCTGACTGAACCTCTGAAACTCCTTCTTGAGCGTCCATGATGTTAAATTACTATTACTCTCCTAGTAGCTGGGCTAAACCCCCCCTTTCTTCTGTCAGAACCCTGCAAATGCTGCTCTGCCACCACACAGTCCCCTCCAACCTCAGAGCACTCCTCTGTATTTATTTTCTCTCTCATTTCTGAGCACTGGCTGTGTTTAATTCAAGTCATTTTTCCAAATGTATCCATGAGCACACACACTGTGCATCTGACTTGGTCATCTCATTATGCATGCCCCATCCATTTGTATACACTTCTTTTTAACTTGGATCCCAGAAAGGAGGGGCTGGTGGGGAATGTGAGACTCAAGGGCAGCCTTGGCCGCACTGACCATCTAATGGTGGAGTTCAAGATCCTCAGGGCAGCGAGGAGGGTGCACAGCAAGCTCACTGCCCTGGACTTCAGGAGAGCAGATGTCAGCCTCTTCAGGGGTCTGCTCAGCAGAGTAGCACGAGATAAAGCCCTGGAGGGAAGAGGGGCCCAGGAAAGCTGGGTGATATTCAGGGATCGCCTCCTCCAAGCTCAGGAGCGATGGCATCCCAACAAAGAAGTCAGACAAAAACCACCAGAAGGCTGCACGGATGAACAAGGAGCTTGTGCACAAACTCCAGCCCAATAAAGGAAGCCTACAGAGGGTGGAATCAGGGAAAAGTAGCCTGGGAGGAATACAGAGGAGCTGTCTGAGCAGCCAGGGATCAGGTTAGGAAAGCTAAAGCCCTGATGCACCTAAATCTGGCCAGGGACATCAAAGGCAACAACAAAGCTTCTAGTGTGTTGGTGAAAGAAAGAAAGATGGAGAGGGGTTTTGTACGAGGATCTGTAGCAACAGGACAAGGGGGAATGGCTTTAAACTGGAAGAGGGGAGATTTAGATTATATTAGAAGAAAATCTTCCCTGTGAGGGTGGTGAGGCGCTGGCACAGGTTGCCCAGAGCAGCTGTGGGTGCACAGGTTGGACAGGGCTTGGAGCCACCTGGCCTGGTGGGAGGTGTCCCTGCCTGTGGCGGGGTGTTGGAACTAGGTGGGCTTTAAGGTCCCTTCCAACCCAAACCATTCTATGATTCTGTGATGGTATGCAGCTCATTACTTCCCTGTCCCTACTGACACGTTCACTTTTTTTCTTGCTCCATAAGTCAGCATTGCTATGTTGATAGTGATTTACTGAAACATGGTGAGGGTTTGGGTTTTTTTTTTTGCTTTTAAATAAGAGATATTGCAGTGTAGGAGAATTTGGACATGTAATACCCTATTCTAATATTCTTTCAAACCTAATTGTTACTGCTACTATCTGAAAGTATGTTGTGAATACCTGGCAGGTATTTTTCTCCTTTTTCCTATTGAATACATGGTGAATTGTGGACTTGGAGGATGACATTTTTGACAGATAAAACTCCCATCAGTGTCCATGCCTTGCACTTATACACAGTGATGTTTTGATATAACTGTAAGGAGAAAGAGTCTGTCCAAAAGCATTTTTAACTATAAACTACAGACAAATTAGAGTGGCAATCACCCAAATACATTTTAATTCTGTATACTTTTAAATACCTATGTAGTCCCATGATGGCTTTGTAAATCAGAGAAGCAAGTCACTTTTCTGCCCCATCTCTGTTTTCACATATATATGTTACATGTAATAGTGCATTCTGGTGAAAATCAAGACATTTTTTCAAAAATTACGTATATTAGCCATTTCCAATTCTTCCCTTCTGATGGCATTTTAAACTGTACTTTGGCTGTTAGCAGATTGGTTGGTCCACCTGCAAAACAAGATGTCAAACAGCAAGACAAGGCAAGTTGTTGCTTGTGAAAAGTTTCAGAAATGTCTGTGGAAAAGACCAAATCTTCCAGAAGTTCTGAGGAAGTTTGAATTTTAGGAGCAGGAGGACCTAATGGGTTTGGGGTTTTTTCTTCTATTTCTTCCCAAACCTGAGAGAGCCAGTTTTATGACATATGAGGCTTTTTTACATCTGCAGTGCAAATGTTGTCATCTTCCAGTGATGCTTCCCATCGCAGGCAGGATTACGCTCTGAGGCAGGATTTTACTGCTCCTGTGGCTGTCTGTGGCAGTGGTAGTCTTCGTGGTGACATTATTTCTTGACAACTGAACTCACTGCACAGTTGGTGAGGAGAGGTCCCATGGTGCCTGAATCTCTCTTTCCAACTAGCCAAACCATTCACTTATAGATGGGCAGTTTCCTTGCTGAGCATCTGAGAGGAACCCTGACCCTTATCTCCCAGTCTGATTCCAATACACTTTGGCTATAGGCTGCATTTTACTGGTGTGGTGGGGATGTCTATTGTTGGAGGAGCTGATAACGGAAACTTGTGCTGATAACTAAGCATTTCCTTAATGTTCTCCATTCCCACTGCAGTGTGTCATCTGGGCTGGGCACAGCCCAACTTGCTGTTACTCTGCTTTAGTCACTTTTTAAAGCCTTGACCAGTTTGACTAATAACTTCCTAAGCAACAGCCTCACTTCCCTTTCATTTCGTGACCATCAACAGGATCTTCCGCAGATTTATATCATACTTTTGATCTCAAAAACTCATTTTGCTTTGTGCCCTGACCTGGACTGGTGCACTGCATAGGAAAGTAAGACAAGGATGAGCAAGAGCTTAATGCAAGCCTCTGCTCTGATTGAACTTAGCTGGAATTTTTCCTTTCAAAGCAAGATCTGATTAAAAAAAAAAAAAAAAGAAAAATATTTTTTCAATTAATTACCACTGAGACCAGAGTCTGTGTCAGTTAGGCAAGAACATTTCCCACTGAAGTCAGTAAGTGCTTTTCAGAAGTCAGGAAAACATACCCAGTAGCCAGTCTAACCTGTGTATGACTGCTAGCATATGTGGGACCTTTGTGTTGATACGCTTCTGTGGATTTTTGTTTTCTCTTTGTTCTTCCCCCAGCCAGGACAAGGATCATCAGATGGTACCATGTGTGCTATGTTACATAGTAATGATTCCCCTGCAAGCAATAGCATAGTATTGGAAATTATAAAAAGGGTATGACAAGATAACAATGTGCATGCGTCATAATGTGGCTGTGAGTTACCAAATGGACACCTGGGAGGAAAAAAATGTAAAACATAGAATCATTTAGATTGGAAAAGACCTTGAAGGTCATCAAGTCCAATCATAATCCTAACACTGCCAATCCCACTGCTAACCCCTGGCCCCGAGCGCCACAGCTACAGGTGTTATAAATCCCCCCAGGGCGGGTGCCGCCAGCCCCCCGGGCAGCCTGTGCCAGCCTTGGCCACCCTTTCCGTGACGGGATTTTCCCTCATTCCCAACCCAACCCTCCCCCGGCACAAGGTGAGGCCGTTCCCTCTCGTCCCGTCGCCTGTTCCCTGGGAGAAGAGCCCGACCCCCCTGGCTCCAGCCCCTCTCAGGGGGTTGCAGGGAGCCAGAAGGTCTCCCCTCAGCCCCCCCTCTCCAGGCTGACCCCCCAGCTCCCCCAGCCGCTCCCCACAGCACTTGTGCCCCAGCCCCTTCCCCAGCCCCCTGCCCGGCTCTGGGCACGCTCCAGCCCCTCAGGGTCTGTCTGGGAGCGAGGGGCCCAGAGCCCACCGCGCCATTCCAGGGGCGGCCTCCCCAGTGCCGAGGGCAGGGGGACGGGCCCTGCCCTGCTCCCGCTGGCCACACCACTGCTGGCACCAGCCAGGATGCTGCTGGCCTCCTTGGCCACCTGGGCACACGGGGGGCTCATGCCCCGCCGGCTGCCGACCAGCCCCCCCAGGCCCTTTCCCCCCAGGCAGTTCCCAGCCCCCTGCCCCAGCCCGCAGCGCTGCGGGGGCTGGTGTGACCCACGGGCAGGGCCCGGCACTGAGCCCTGTTAGATGCATGTTGATTTTTACTCTTCCAAAGTGGTAGCTGTAGGTCAGATGGGAAGGACATCTCAAATGCGTATGAATGAGCATTTTACTTATAAACCCTGGTGACATAATGGAAGTTTACGTAGGTAAGTCTTCACAGACTTCACAGCATTACTGGTGAAAACAAAATACTGTCTTTCCTCTGGCCAGAACCATGTACAGAAGAGTATAAATACATACGGAAGTAAAAGGGTGATGGGTCTGTCATGTTTTCTACCTGCCTTTCAACACACATGCTATGAACTATGTAGCTTAATACAGTGCTGCACACAAAGAATGCAAATGCACTAGATGTAAAATCCCCACTAGATAACCGGTTACACTATCAATAAATTGAAAATGTAAGATGATTTCTGGTAGGAATGTCAGTTTTGCATACTAGAATATGCAAGATGAGTTGAAACTGTCTATGGGCATTGCTGCATCTGTGTTGCCATAAATCATCCTGTTGCAACTGAGGAAGGAAGCAAAGACCAAGCCTTTTCAACAAGCACCTTTCCTTTGAATTCACAGAACTTGCTGATTTTCCCTCCTGGAAGAAAGGGCAATTCACTGTTAAAACATCAGGCATCAGTTCAACAGTGGTGAAGCAGTGAAGTGAGCTGTCTGCTGTGGTCTGAGTGTTGCGTACCTGTTCCTCTCATGGACAATTGGTCCACATCTATAACACAACTGTTTGCATGAGTGTCTTTGCAAACATCACTAGATCATTGAGAACTTCACTCTGGGCATGGTCCACAGTATTTAGAAAACATCCTGCCTTTCAGCAGGAGATCTTCATGAGAAGCTCTGGGTTACCAGATAAATTGTAGCTGTGCTGTTACTTTGCATCCTATTTGCAATATTACACTTGTTATCCCACTTACAGCTTCCAGCTACACGCCTGCATCTGCTGGAGGAGATGAGCAGTTCTGATGAGTTGTTAGACTTGTGCATGTTCACGCTAGTATGTCCACTTGCATTGTACAGGAGCCCCTGAGGCCTGGGAAGTGGCTGCCTGTGGATGTGGGAGGTAGCATTGGGCAAACAGATTGATTTTCTGCTTGATTTATGAAGTATTACAGTCCCTTTTCTCTCTTTTTTTGTCTTTTTCTCCAACAATCCCCTCCTCTTCAGTTCCTTGTGATAGGAATGAACGTGTTCCCCAAGTACAAAGAGAGCTGGAATGTGATTTAAGGATCAGGACAACATCTATGTCACAGGAGGAATAAATCTCTTTTTTTAACTGTATTTTTTTACTATTGAAAGACGAGGAAAACTAGAGATGGAAAGTTTTCACATTTGTGAAAACACTTTCTTTCAAAGGTTTTCAGGCAACAAATAAACTAAACAGATGACGAAAGCCAATGAAAACTTTATTGTCATAACCAGACATTTCCAAAATACATTTCCATCTGGCTGAAAACCACTTTTTTTTTTTTTTTTTTTTTTTTTCCTAATCTTGTTTTAGATCAGCTCTCAGCAGATCTGGAGGTACCTGTCTGATGCTAAGGCCCGGCTACCTAATTGCCGTTAGCTTTCTCTTTGTCAGGTGAAGCACACCAGATGAGTTTGGCCAGGGACACCTGCTTTGCCATGAGAAGGCACTTTAGGCAACAGGCAACATTTTTTGGGTGTGCTGTGTTTACAACCTGCAGCGTTGTTTAGCCAGCAAAGAAACCCATTATCAGAAAAAGCTACATTCCCAACTTCAACTTTTGAATACTTGCACACAGCTGCTATGATGCATAGATGAGAGATAACAGCTCAAAGCACATGCAGAGGAAGAATATATTAAGTTATATTCAAGGGAATAGACCTGACAAAGGATTATTTATATATATTTTTTTTTTTTACAAAAGGAAGACAACTTGCAAATATATAGCTCTGGAAAGAGAAGGCAGTAATGAACAAGGACAGTGCATTTCCCAGTAGGTGATGAGTAAGTCGAGGGATAGCTGCAGGATGCCATGATGTACTCTGCTGTCACAAAAATTTTACACATAGACTCGACAGCCTCTTCAATAAATCAACATGCATCTAACAGGGCTCAGTGCCGGGCCCTGCCCGTGGGTCACACAGCCCCCCGCAGCGCTGCGGGCTGGGGCAGGGGGCTGGGAACTGCCTGGGGGGAAAGGGCCTGGGGGGGCTGGTCGGCAGCCGGCTGGGCATGAGCCCCCCGTGTGCCCAGGTGGCCAAGGAGGCCAGCAGCATCCTGGCTGGTGCCAGCAGTGGTGTGGCCAGCGGGAGCAGGGCAGGGCCCGTCCCCCTGCCCTCGGCACTGGGGAGGCCGCCCCTGGAATGGCGCGGTGGGCTCTGGGCCCCTCGCTCCCAGACAGACCCTGAGGGGCTGGAGCGTGCCCAGAGCCGGGCAGGGGGCTGGGGAAGGGGCTGGGGCACAAGTGCTGTGGGGAGCGGCTGGGGGAGCTGGGGGGTCAGCCTGGAGAGGGGGGGCTGAGGGGAGACCTTCTGGCTCCCTGCAACCCCCTGAGAGGGGCTGGAGCCAGGGGGGTCGGGCTCTTCTCCCAGGGAACAAGAGGAAATAGCCTCATGTTTTGCCAGGGGAGTTTTAGATAGGATAATAAGAAAAATTTCTTCATGGAAGGGGTTGTCAAGCATTGGAACAGGCTGCCCAGGGAGGTGGTGGAGCCAGCTGTGCAGATGTGGCGCTCGGGGCCAGGGGTTAGCGGTGGGATTGGCAGTGTTAGGATTATGATTGACTCGATGACCTTCAAGTCCTTTTCCAACCTAAATGATTCTATGATTCTGTGATTTTTTGTTTACTGGCTGCAGTATCTATCACCCCAAATACAAAGCCCTTCACTTTGACAAAAAAGATGAATGGTCTTTCTAGGAGTTTTGAAATTCTTTCAGTTGCTGAGGCCTCAGAACCAGAGCTCTTCCTCACCCCACTATCCATGTTCCGGCATTCATGACCAAGGGTGAACCAAAGGATAGAAGCTAGCCTGCATTTGTAATGGGATTAATGGAGTTTTAAATGGATAATTTATGGCTGATCAAAAGCATTCGGATGGGATGCTGAACCAAAATGTTCTAGCAGACATATTTAAAGGAAAATAATAATGACAAAAAACTTTAATTTCCATTTATAATCTACCTTTGCTTGGCCTTAATTCAGTTAGTTTATGCAATATTCATAGCAGCAAAAAAATCTTTCCTATATCTTTTTTAAATAGTTCCACTGTAAGCCTGAGTAGGTAGTAAAAGGAAATAGTAATAATGAATAGACTCTATTGAAATATTCATAGGGAAATTCAAAAGGCTCAGAATCTGATCTTTTTCCATTGCTTCAATTTTGCAAAATTGTTCTGGTTTGGCAGAATTTCCTGTTATATATCTTTTTTTTTTTTTTTCATTCAAAAAATAAGAAAGCTTTCAGTCTCATCTCTGTTTTTTAAGCTTAAGTTGATCACAATCAGTTTTCACATCACAGCGTAATAAGCACCACTCTAAGAACACAATGTTTTATTTCATGGTAAAGTCATAAAAACAAACATTCTAGGGATGCAGAATTTACCAGTCTGACATTGCAGTTTAGGAATATGCTTATTTCTATACGCACACACACAAAAAAATAAATAGTGCTACATAAAAGCTACAGTTTGCAGTCCTTACAAACACTTTAGGTTATACAGAATGTAACTAGATTTTTCTCTATTATTCTTGAACCTGTCACAATATTTTATTAATATCCTCAACTTTACTTAAATGGTTACAGCATAGATGAAGTCTGCGAAAATGAGACATTTTACATCAACTGAGAATCTAGCCTTGAGCCTTTGATAAACATATATTCTTCAGTTAACCTAATCTTTGCTGTGCTGATATTGAGTGTGGTTATGACCACCACCCTGAGCATGGCCAGCTCTATGGGGAGCAACATGTTTGCAAGGCAGATACTTTCCCCAGTACTCCATTTTGCCAAGAAAAAGGTTACATTCAAAATTATGACAATACTAAGATTGTTGTCATTACGTAAGTCACTGTGGGATGCAGATACAGAGCTAAGAATCTCATTTTCTCATCATTTTCTTATAATATAAGCTTATTACATTGGAGAACTCTTTGCACCATCTATATGTCAGTCTCCTGAAAACTTTGTCTGGCTTTAGACAAATGAGAAAAAAACAGGTGTGCTTCTAGGAAAATCAGATTTCTGCAAACATTGGTGAAAATCAAGATCTGGAGAAATAAAAAATATGTGAATTAATACCCTTTTCAGGGTAGAAGACAGCAGACCTAAATGCCTATGCAGATGGAATTCCCACGCCCACGTTGACACATGGTAATGTCAAGCCTCTGTAACTGGGCACCCCAGGATCTGGCTCTTGCAGCGGGGGAAGGGGGCCTCTGCAAAAGTGTGGGAAACTGTATTATGGATAGGTAGGGGAAATTTCAGGGATAATCTACCTGACTCCATAGTAAACTGAACTCATGCTGCTCATGAAACAAGTTGCTGGCTGAAAGTTTCCGCAGGAGGAAAGAGTAATCCTGACGGTCCTGCTCCCCAGGGGGAGGCCATGGAGGCTCCTACCCGGCTCACTGTATCCCAGCCATCAGAGCCCTGGGAAAAAGAGACTTTGTTTCGATTTTTGCCCATTTTTAATTAAAGCGTTTATCATTCCACAGGAGATAAGTAGACGTACACAGAGCGAGGGGAATTTTCCTCCCTTATTCTTATTTATTTTTCTTCAGTGCTTCCTCCTTTGTGAATAGCACCACCTCAAGTGAAATAAATTCCCCCCTTGGTCAAACAGGCTGGAATTTTGTTGGAAACAAAGCATCTGAAGTTGTTTCCATCTTATTTCTTTCTCTCTAAATGGTTTGCCCATACACTTTAGGAAGGCAATCCCTTTTATGTCTCATAGCACATCCTCACTGGCAGCTACAGCGTGTGCACTTTATTAGAGCATTTTTTACCCCTAGATATAATGGCACCAATTAAATTACCTTGCAGTCTGACCTTAATCTGGCAGGAATGATTATTCCACGAAACAGTTAGGGCTCTAATTGACATGAAGTGTCTGCAAAATATGTCTTTTGCAGCAGACCCTGTCAAAGTCACATTGATATGCTAATACCTATAGCTGGCAGAATCACTTCATAAGAGAGACACTGAAAATTGAATTATTTCAATTTCAGTACCTAGGAATCTAGTGATCTGTCTGTATATGTAACTAAGTAGGCGCAGTACTTTATACGGGTAAACAGCTGTACTAGGGCGTTGCTATGGCAACTGCTTGACTCATGACAATTGTGTTAGTGATGAAGTCATTAGTGGTGTGAAATGTACTTTGAGGTTGTCAAGTGTACACTCCAGGAATATTTCAACAGTATTAGCAGAGCCTTTTCATTTGCATAATTTAGGCTTTCACATACGATCTCGTTACGGTGCGGGGAAATGGCATGCCACAGCCATGGCGCGGCTGTGCTCAACACGGGAGGATTGCTCTTGTACGGTTCTGCAGCGAAATGCAATTGGTTCCTGTATGCGGAATAAAGCTCTCTTTACAATCGAACCTTCCTTCCCTGGTCCTTTTCTTTTCTGGGTGGTTTCTTCTGGGTTTTTTTTGTTGTTGTTGTTGTTGTTTGTTTGTTTGTTTGTTTTTCTATAAAAACTGTTTTGAGGTACTGTTCAAAGGATGAACTGCTTAAACTTTTATGGTGCCAAGTTGACTTTGAAGGTCTGGACCTCTGTTGTTTCTTTTTTCTACAATAGCTCAGGATTTACTCCAGACAAACCACAAGCAGGTTCAGGATCATAGGGGGCTACTTTTTCCTCATCTTAGCTTTTCACTATTTATCACATTTAGTGTGATTTCCTCTGCTATAAAGCTGAATGATGAATCCCAGGACTTTTCTTGCAGTCATATGTCCTTTTTTTCTAGTTCTAAGTATTTCAGACTACAGAAACCTTTTATTTTTTTCTTTTTTTTTCTTTTTTTCTGCTGGCAGGGGGATACAAAGAAGACCTTAGCAGTCTTTGACAAGCTGTCTGAAGGGACTCTTCTAGTTTTTATGTACCGTCTGGCAGTAGGGTGCCAGCTAATGCTGCGATGTTTATTCCTTTATATGTTCTGCCCTTCTTGTGGGCTGTCCCTGAGCAGGCAGGCAGGGAGGGAGCACAGCTCACAAATCTGCTTGCTGGAGGCACATCAGCTCTGCCATGGCAGTCAACTAGCAGGCCCATTTCCAAAGAAATACTAATGGGTCCCCGGGCAATGTAGCTTAAAATTCAATTAAAAAAAAATTAAAAGGGAAAGAACACCTCTTTAGGCTACACATACGTGTATAAGCATACACGCATGCAGATGCAAAAGTTGTCACTGGTCGCAGGAGATCAATGCCACAGCTCAAGATTTACACCAAGATACGTTAGCAGCCTGCTAATACCAGACCTTGTGAGTTGATCTTATTGCTTTACAGTGTCTGGTCTATTGAAATGCAATCTAATGCTGTATGTTCACTCTATATGTTCAGCCTAATACTGTATAATCACCAGCCTCTTATGTATTAATTACAGCTTAGCTTTACAATTGGGATGAGCAGAAAAGTAAGCATGAAATCAAAGCTGGATTTGATTAGCATACTTTGACAGGATCTTTACTAGTCAAGGGTATCTTTAATATTGCACTTAAAGTGTGCGCATCTGTGTGTGAGGTGGAGGAAGAGACATTTTACCAACTTCCGGCAACATGCTCACAAAGTACTGCAAATCATTATCAGTTTGAAGAGATTTGAGCTATTCAGGGTGTTAAATGGTTTTCTGAATCCATTTGTTTTCCTGTCCAGTGTCCTCTGTTCCACCAGAAAAAAAAAAAACAAAAAACAAACTGCTTAGAAACAGATAATTTTTTTCTAATGATGACAGAAAATTCATCTTTTTTCTTCTTTCTGAAAATTTAAGATGATCTATCTATTGGTGTGAGTAGGCTAATGGGGAAGTGAATAGGACAAGCAGATGAGGCTCCAATAGTTTGACATAACCACTCCATATTAAGGGAAAAAATTTTACATCAAACTTTGTTCTGAAATCCTGCATTTATTTCAAACCTAGTTCATGAAGCCAGATTTCACACATTCATAGCTGTTTTGGTGGGGTTTTTTCCTAGTTCACTGGCCCCTTAGAAGTTAATGTTTTGGCCTGGCCAAGATAGAAGGTTTTGTACAGCTGATCCCTAAATTAGCTTCCTTCCATCGCAATATGGAAAAACTGAAAGGATCCCCAGAGACATAGCTGAAGAAATTGAAAATATCTTCATAATAAACTGTGAACAAACAAAGGTGCAATTTTGGCATTATTCCTTCCATGATTCCTCCATATGCTTTCTGTGACAAATTGTCTACCTTATTTTTTTTAGGAGCAACAACACCACAGCAGGTAGAAATTTTTGATTTAGTTTTTAGGGTCCTATACTAACACAAGTAGTTAGCTCAATTCCAGAGGATGAGTTTTTTGGTACAAGAAGGCCACACATCAGCCGCAAAGGCAATTTAACCTTGAGAATGTATGAGGGTATGTGGTTTACAGGCAGCTGCTACGTATTGCCAGGATCCAAATCCGCTGTCATGGGAGGGAGATCCTAGCTGTCCATGGTGCCTACACACTCACACAAACAGGGAAGGTCTCCAAGCTATCGAGACTGCATGATTAGGGTAAGATGGTCAGGAGACTGAACAGGCACTTGCCTGGCCCCAGAGTGGCCATAAACCATATTTGTCTTCTGTGTGTTTGAAATTGCATTGGCTATGTTTTAGGTTATGGACAGCAGTTTATGTCTGAGTTGTGGCCAGTCCTAATGAAGTTTTTATGATGGAAAATAGCACGTGTAACAGAAAGCTCCTACTTAGGCCTCAATTTCTTGGAGGCAAGACCCGCCCTATATTCACTGCTTGTGTAGTGCCTGGCTGCGAAGTTCCTTGTTATCATTACTGGATAAGGCTGATTTATTTACTTCTCAAATCATATCCTGAACTGGAGGAAGAAAAAAAAAAAAGAAAAAAAGTAGGTTTGAACACCTTCTGCTGCCCATCTGGCCTTTCAGATGAATTGTGCAAGATGTCAGGGGCTTTCTTCCATCACGCTGGTGCAAACCAGGGAGCAACTCAGTGCTAGTTTTGTGTAGCTAACAGACCTTATGTGAACTGAACATGCTCAGCAGTGGCTGCTTCTTACACAGATGCACGCACTGGGATCTGCTACAGCTCCTTACTGGCATAGGTTCACTCAGGCAACATCATCCTTCAAGGCACATTTTTGCCTTTGAGACATAACTGTAAACTCATGCAGCCAGCCAAAGCCTTTCTTGCTTGCTGGATTGGAGTTCAGTGGCAGGGGGGATTTAGAGACTGCGGCTCTCCTCTCTTCTATGTATAATTGGCATTTCTTGCAAAAGCTTAACAATATTTTAATTCATTCTTGCCCAGATTCAGGTCATACTGAATTTGGCTTTGGCTTAGCACAGCAACAAACCAGGGTGCATCAAAGAGGAGAGACGATGTGTAAAAGAGAGACAGACTATGTTGTGATGGACAAATAAGGAAAGCAGTCCAAACGAAAGACTTCAGGCAGGTACGAAATGACACTTCTGGCAGGTTTTTTAGCCTTCCCCGTCAATGAAAGCCTGATGGGTGAGTGGAAGTGAGCAGAGAGAAGCTTGATCATCTTTGTTCAATCCTCCAGAGGACAGCTCCCTGCAGCACTGATGTGGGGTTTTTTCTCCCTAGAAGAAGCAGCAACAGAATGTTAACAAGCTTCATTTTCCATTCCCAACAACCAGGAAACGACCTTTGACCTCTTCCCTGGCTGTTTGTGTTCTTGATGCTGATAGAACCAGATTTTCACAAGACAGACCTGGGTAATTTTCATGGCAGCCACACTGTTGCAAACCAATTAGCAAGCCAGCTTGATAGGGTAAGGTTGCAGAGATGCCCATGGCTACTTTAATAAAGTTTTCTTGTGTATCAGTATGATACTATTGATTTTGCTCCCTTTGGACCAAAAGACTAAAGTTCAAGCTCTGTAGCAGATAAAGCGAAAACCGCAGAGTTCCATACCATGTATACTAATTTAACCTTTTGGAAGAAAAAAAAAAAAGAAAAAAGAAAAAAGAAAGGTATGTGCAGGCTTCCTTTTGCTTTTGTACACACTATTTAACATTAATGTAAATAACACTGTGGCTGCACTGATGACTCTGCTGGCCTAAAAGGCACCATGTACTCTACACCAAGTCACCAGCAGAAAGCTAGGCACTTTGCAGAGACACATAGGAAAACACAATTCCCACACACAGAGGTACACAGGGCAGGCATCAGAGGAAAAGGGATACTGGAAGCACAAAAGCAAGGAAACTGTGGGCCCCTGTGTAAGTTAGCACTAATTAATGAGTTACTGCCCATCAGTTAAGCCAAAATAGATATTGTGTGGGCTCTTAGTCCTCTGAGAGGTGGGTTGAAGCCACTTTGCCACCTTGTTGGCTTAAATCTCTTCCTTGGAGATACTTTTGGCTGCAATAACAGTATTACAAGGAGAGTGATCCCAGCTGGACAGGGTGGAGAGACTGCATCATATCGTTGTCATTTAACATAATTAATTGTCTGGTTTTGCTGGAAAACAACTGGAAGTTGGCACCAGCTGAGCAGGGGAGGAGAGCAAGAGATTCAAGAGGCCTCTCCTCCGCCTGAGCCAGCAGCACGCTGAAGCACCGACAGGGCTGGCCCTGGTTTCTGGTTCTGGGCTTTGGTGTCATCTCTGTGTAGACACACTTGCTGCCTGTTCACACGCTGTTCAGTCCCACCAACCCCAAACATTAAAAAACTCATGACCCAGGTCCCACAGGTTTTGAGAAAAGGGCAGAGAACAATAATAAGGGATTGTCTTTTCGTTGCCTTCTTTGGGACTGGAGGTTTTAAGACAGCCCTTTTTCTTCATCTTTACTCTCCTTTCATGAACACAAAATCTCAAATATAGTTAAAAGAGAGAAAGAAAGAAGAAACAAGAGCTTTGCTGTGGTGTAGTGTTTTCATGACAGTTTGTGGGCTCCTTCCCAAAACAGGCTGAACCCCAAACCACATTTTCCTTCACTTTTCAGTCTCAGGAATCCAAAGGAATCTAAAAAGATGCTTGCTTTGGACAAACAGGAACCTTTTGTTTAATGCAATCCATTTATTTTTTATCCTGCTGTCTGAAAACTCACTTGCCTGACCTCTTTTCCAATGAAGTGAATTAATCCTGTGTTCTAATAAGTGTTCCAGTAGGTAACTGGTTGGCAAATCACCGGCTTTACAATCTGCAATGTACAATATGCAATGCTTAATGCCATTAATAACAATCATGAACTCTGTGGATTTGGGTAATTCCTATAAGGTATTGGTTCCATAAACAAAAGTCAAATTGACAGCTGGTGAGTAATCCTTCTCTATATATTTCATTCTGTTTTGGGGGTGTTTGTTGTGGATTACTTTCTCAAATTTTGAGTACAAAATGCCTCTCTGTGTGTGAAAAAACTCATGAATTTGTATTGAACATAGTCTTGCATTTGCTTCTGCTGCTTTAATTTCAGGACAGTCAAAAGGAGTAAATTGGCTTCATTGACTTCATTTTACCTATGTTGAGAAGTACAAAGTGAGAAGCATCTTCTGGCCTGTCCCCAGCCTCTGCAGTTGATGGGAGGCTGCCATTTACAAAAGGCAGAGGAGGCCTCTTTCATTTCTTGTAGGAGACAGAGCGAAGGATTTCATAGCCTGTGGTGTTTTGGTGAAAGGATAGCACACTGCTTGTGACATGCCACAGAGCTGCCTCTGCACCAAGGCATGCTACGCTGGGAATGCAGGAAAAACATTTATTCCATTTCCATTACTTCCATGCAGTATGAGAGCTGCTTGTCCAGATCAGATTCGTGGGAAATACAGTATTCAGCTGCTACTTATGAAACAGCAAGCCATATGCAATCTGTATGTAAACCTATGTAGGCTGCACACTTTTGTACTGTGTTCCTCCACCAATGGTACATGAACTAGGACAAAGGTAGCTTCTTTTACATTTTACTGACCACACTGGCAAGGTAGCATATGAAATGGCATACTAGGCATACCCCACTCTAGACGCAATATTTTGGTTTGCAGTCTCAGCTAAGCTCCTGAGGCAGCCAGGAATCAGTGCGCTTGGCACACAGCTCTCAGAGTAAAATGGGACACTGCCCAGCTCAACTTTGCTCTTTGCGTTGAATTTAATTTCAACCTGCACCTGCATTTGCACCAAGAACACAAAGGAAGGAAGTTTCCTGCCTATTACTTTGGACCTGACATTATGCAGAGGAATAAGTTTTCTTTTCAGGGATATTCCTCCATGCTGGGATAGATTCTGTTGTGGGGTGGCTGATCTGCTAAGCCTCTCCAAAGAAAGCTCAGGAAGCTCTGACGAAATATAAAGTAACCTGAAATGGTATTGAGAAGTTTGTATTTTTCAGGCTTCTCCTTTTCTCTGTTTCCAAGCATAACATAAACCTTTTACAGATGTTCTTGGATTGTTAAAACATATAAAGCTGTACTTGGGCTACCTACAAATGGGAAAAGGAAACATTTTGAGCTGAAAGAGAAGAAAATCGCTATGGTTCTTCGTCAACATAACATAAACGTGCGGTGGCATTTGCTGACTGTTGATATTGTCATAGTTAATGAAGAGGGTGCACGAGGGCACTGCAAATCCACAAGGCAGGACTCACTCCACAACATCCCAACCAGCAACCATGACATGAACAAGCATTTACCCAGAGCACCACCTTTTGGTGCAGGTGCTGTTTGCAATGAATATGACAGTAGCGTACCCATGTAAGAGAGATGAAATAGGAGAGGCTCAAGTCTTACTTCTTTCTCCTGTGTCACAGTGTTCAGCTGTGGAGAACACTTATTTAGGTGTAATGAAAAGTAATGCACCAACATCTGACAGGGATCTGGGCTCACTGTTGGTTAGCCCTTACTGGATAATGATGCTTAGACACTAGGAGAGAAATTAAACGGTGGTCTCATCATCCTATGCTGGTTACAGGTTGTTGATGGACGGGCCAGTAGAGTGCTCCCTAAGAGCCTTATGTCCTTCCAAAGTCCCATGAGGTCAGCACAGAGACAGTAAAAGGGCCCCGGAATGGTGCAGAAGGCCACTTGAAATCAACAAAACTGTATTTCTGATCCATCCTCCATCTTGTGCAAACAGTTACTGTAAGTGTTTGTGCCTTTGCTGTCAGGGTTACTTTGACTAGTGGGAAATTCAAATGGAGCATCCAAATCACTAACAGCTTAAGGGAAATCCAAGGGAGGGTTTTGCTTTTAGCAGTGCATACATGATTTAGCTGCATCACAAGGCAAATACTGTCTGGGCTGGCTCATTTCTCCCCGATCTGCTACAAGCACCAGCAGGTCTTTCAGAAAATACAAGAGAATGTATTTTTATATTCTGCTCTTCCATCACTACCAAATGATGGGGCAAGCTAGATGGGGGGATGGGGGGTGGGGGTGGGGATGTCTGCCAGTAATAAGGAGAATAGGGAGTTGCTTGTGGAATCCACTAGAGATGGTGAACTTCAGCATACTGGTTCCATTTATATTGTTGCCTTCTATTTTTGCTTCTAATTTTGCAAGTTTCACCAAGGCAAATAATCAAGACAGAAAGCAGTTTAACTTTCCAAGTCATAAAAAGAGCATAGACATATAGATAGCTTAGTCATTTTGCCAAGGCATGAAGCCTTCTATCAGTCTGAATTGAAGAGAATGATCGCTCAACGTATGGACTCACGCCAGGAGGCTGATGCTACCAGAGCTGCAATTATGTGTGGCACAGAAAGGCAGACGATGTATGAAGTTAACAGAGATGGTGCTGATGAGGTATCCTCAGCCTGGTGCTCTGCTCTGCAAGATTTAGTACAGGATGCATAGGGTCGTCCTCAGGACTTTGGGTAACCCAGTACATTGAGATCACAGTGAATGGAATTAAACAAAAAGGCAACAGGAAGGAAAAAATTAAGACCACCCCTTCCCTTCTCTATCCCAAAATCTGTCAAATGCCTGAGCATTTCTAGGATGGAATCATTCTGCAGATCTCTAATGTAAATTTCTTGGCATGTCCCAGAGAACTTTTTAGTTCTCATGGTATTTCAAAGCCAAGTTTGCAGGCTACCTTTGAATTCTCCTGATCGTTCCTATGACTGAGTACATGGGATGTGCGGACATAGGAAAGACAAAGGTATCACACTGCATGGAGCGAGACAGGGCTGGTAACCCAGAAGCCTCAGTTTCTTCCTTTGAAAATGCATGACCTGGGTAAAACACCTCCTCTGTGTCTTCCTAAAATTTCCCTTCTTTGTCCAGAAAATAAAGATACTAGAACATGTTGCAAGTTTTTAGTGTTGTTCTGTGTGCTATTGCTCACAAGAACTTCCTTGTGAATTCCGTTCTTCTCCCTTGTACACCTTAGCAGACAAGTTTCTATGTCCCTACCAAAAGCTGATTTTACCCATGCCCATTAATGCTGCTCAACCAGCCAGAGGAGGGTCCAGCAAACCTTTGACAAGACATGTCCTTTCATCAGATTTTGTGTTCACAGGACACCTACCTGCTGCCCCTTTTGATATAAGAATAGCAATTCTGTATTGATCTATTTTAGCATTCGCACCATGCTTTGTAATTGTATATGCTACACAGAAGGGAACAATCCCTAGGCAGGCATTACAGCCTGATGAACGGAGAAAGCACAGGCTGTTCTGTACTGAGAGCTGGAGCATGTATAAATCATGGGAACCCGTATGAAATTAAATGGCTGACCTCTGTACAGTTCAGAGACACAGTTCCCAGGCCCTGCCAATCCACCATGATGGATTTCTGAGCTGTCACTCGAGTCCTTTGAAAACAACCTCTTTGACAGTTAAAACAAATTGGCAGAAGAGACATATGGGGAGTGTAGCTTCCAGATTGATGAGGTATTTGAAAGAGAGCAAGTTACACGTGTAGGTTACTTACAATGCCTTGCAACCCCATGGGTGACTCACATTTCTTGTCTTCAGCTTCACAGGGTGCACAAGATTTGGGGGTTTGCTTTTTCCCTTTGGAAAACCCCAAACCAAAGCATTAATTATGCAGACATGATAATGAAGTGATATAAGTCTGAGCTCCATAAGAACATACCGAGGGAAAAAGCAAGTTCCCCTTTTCCCCAGATGCACTTTGCCTCATTTTGCTGTCAAAGCAAATTCTATCGACTGCCTCTAAGGTGTCATTGACTCAACAAGACAAGTTTGTTGGTTTTGTTTTGTCTGAGTGTTTTGTGTTTGTTTTTGTTTTGTTTTTTTTTTTTTTAAGTAAAATGGGTCCCTTCATACTTCCAGCAGGTTGAAACAGCTCTCAGAACGGTCCATTGGGGAAAATGACCCACAATCTATAAGGATGGTAATCCTTGTATCAGCTCTGCCTTCACACGTGGGTTGACATGAGATCCTAGCTTGTCTTCCCAGAGCTCTAGGACAGTTTCTATGCTGACTCTGACGCTTGTAAGATTTGGAGCAGTGGGCAAGAATACCCCACAGGAGAAGCAGGACACAGTCCTGCCTCCTGCAACATACCGACAGTATGAATTTCTATTAACACTTTGGAGTTCAGGATTTCTATCTTGTTGCATGCAGGAAATACAAAACTAGTCATATAAAGCCCTTCTGGGGTCAGAACAAAGCAAATGGTCTGTATGGCAACATGGCCCTGAAGTGTTCGTTGTCCTGGGGCTTTTCTTTCTTCAGGACAATTTCAAGGTAGCTCTGGTCATTTCCAAAGCCCTGTATGGGATGAGCTCAAGCTGCTTGAGTGGCAACCTCAGCTTAAGTGATCATATCTGTGAAAAATGCAGCTGCCAACTTAAGTATACAGCTGCATGGATAACAATTTTCCTCTCCCATGAAAATGTGAATATAAAAGCATTTTTTCATGCAAAAATGAAGATTAAAAGTCAATCTAGGGATAGTTCCATGGAATGAAAATTTCAAAATCAGATTTTAGCACAGGTTAGCTCAAACATTACCTTGTATTGATTTAGTTTTACCTTTTTCATTTTTGTTAATGTTGCCCCTTCTAAAAATGTAATTATACTAATGCTGTTTCCACAAGAGAGAGAAAGGGGGAAAAAAGCCTGAAAAAATATTGCTATCTTGAGTTGAAAAGTTTGTGTGGGCCAGGGAGAAAGCATTCTTGGCAAATGCCTAAGGCTGAATTCAGTTCCAGAAGGGAGCAGGTCAACCACAGTGTTTGGAAACTAAAGAGCAAATATCTCCTTTTCTCTAGTCATTGCTGGTAGGCGTTGTGAGGTCTTTGAGGGAAGGATCTTTCCCTGTTTGTGTACCAGACCTGATGCCACAGAGACGGGCTACAGAGTTGTATCATAGAGGTGGCACAGAGAGACACATCTTATGGTTTCTCCTTTTGGAAACCTTATTCTTATGGCTGAAAGAGAAACTGGAGGAACAATGACAGGAATAGAAAGTGAAGAACGAAAGGTCAAAGGAAATTCTGCTATGGATTTCCATCAGATTAGGGTTTCACCTGGTACTTCCATATGTATCTCTAAATTCTCAGGGTATCAAGGTAGCATTCATTACTCTCACATTACATGTGGAAAATTAGGCATGTGAGACACATATTTAATCCCTACCATATATGACTTGGATCAAGGAATAAAGCTTTCCTAATGCAAGCATTTTTAACCTGTGACTGGCTTGCCAAACCTGTTCAAATATTTTTGGCCAAGAGCTGTAAGATCAGCTCTTGTTTTAGCTCACTTTTATCCTCCTCCTCCAAGCAACAAATTTCTTCTCTCATTTGGGGTAATTTCTTTTTTTCACCAGTTCATTCCTCATTTTTCTTTTTAATTCCCTCAAGGGACTTAGTAATATCTCCACCCTCTGTTGGTCTTGGGTAGAGCTGGATAAAATATTTCTGTGAGATAAATAATTATCTGAAGGTTTGGTTCAATACAACATATACTTTTGGTAGGAGATGAAGGGTGATTTTTTTTTTTTTAAAGTTAAATATATATATATTCCCAAACCTGCAAAATGAAAGATTTATTTTGAAAGATTTATTTTTAAAAAGTAAATTTTGTATTAAAATCAATCCATCAAAAGCAATCTGCTTTCACTTTTAAACATAAAAGAAGAAAAATTAAGGTGCTGACACAATTAGGGAAAAGGAAAATAATCCAAAACATTTTTTCTCTAAAACCAGGAAAACTTCCCTGAAACTGAATATTTTTTTCCCCAGAAATGTTTTGTTTCTCTGGGGAGTTTGTTCTGTTTGTTGGGTTTCTTTCATTCCACTAAGTAAGCTGGAGTACTTTGCTTTGGCTTGACTCAAGCTATTTTCTTTTTTTCTCCTGATTTCCCCCTAAATCCATCATTTGTCCAATTCCTATTGTCGGTTTGCAGGAGGAAGGAAGGATATCAGGCTGGCACATGGCAACATCTGATGTCTGAGCTGAGACACATTCTCCACCGCTCTCTCTTTTTTACTCCTTTCTGCCCATACACAAGAACAAGTTAAAAGAAATAGTGCCCACAAGCTTACTGTGAATGTCACTACGGTTTTGGTTTTGTGGGTTTGTGGGTTTGGGTTTTGTGGTGTTTTCAGGGTTTTGGGTTGGGTTTGGTTTTTTTTTTTTTGGTGATGGTGGGGGCAGTTCTCTATAGGATTTTTTTGCAAATAAATTTCAACGAGGTGACACTTTTTTACTCCTCACTGTCACGTATCCCTTCTGCCTTATTATTGTTTCAAAGCTCTAAAGCATAAACCTGCATTTTTATGACTCCAAATGACCTTCAAAATTCAAGACAAGGCTGACTTCTGCTTGACTGTAATATTTTGGATCATTAATTTCACTAGAGATATTCCAATTTATAATTTTATTAAGTTTCAGAGCATAACCACTCTTAATACTGTGTTCTAAATATGATGGGCCGTATGCTCAACCGGCACAAGTCAGCATAGCTTTGATGACTCTGCCACGGTAATCCTCACCAGCTAAGGCTACGGGTGTACGTTCTTCCTTTGCATTTGGTTTCAGCCACTGTTTAATACCCACAAATAATTCTTGCTGTGATGCATATTAAACATCTCTAATAGTTGATTAAGATATTTTTGATAGGAAAGACCAGATGGTCTACTGGATGGCATGTTATTATTATCCTTCTTGTCAGAATCAATTTGCAGAACACTGGCATGTTATAACCACTTTACAAGTGGTAGTGGGATCCTATGACTTGATGTGTTTGTTCCACATGGGACTGGTCTGCATGGCTGTGCAATGACCGCTGGGCCAACCCCAGGGGGACTAAGCTTTCAGTGCGAGGTAGCAAGCTACACCGTGCACTCATTTTGCTTTCCATGTTATGCCTTCACACTTTAAATGTTTCTGAAGCCTACATCATTGTAGGCTTTGGCCACCTTAGAGTTTTCCCACAATAGGAGGAAAACTGAAGGATGGAGAATGTGAGAGACTTCTGAAAAGAGAAGGGGAAAAGTTCAAAGCAAGGATTTGGATGAACAGCTCCTACATTTGCAGTGAATGTCGTCATCAGAGGTTGTGGGCACGTGGAGGGCTGGCCTTTCATTGTCTCATCTGCTGGGACTTTTGAGCTGTATTTGAATAGATGAATTGAGCCAGGCAGAGGCTGGATGACTCTGTGCCCTGGCAGTTTAATGTCGTCCATGAGCCAGAGCGCTCCTATGCCAGTCCCAGTGCCTGTGATTAACTATTTATACAACATAAACCAGCACCTGCAGCAGAAAGCTGGAGAGTGTGGAGGAGAGATCGAGCATCTCGCCACCAGGCAGCCCACAGAGCATCATAATTAATTCACTGCCCTAGAATGCGCAGCAGAAAATGAAATTGAATTGGACTTTTCACAGCACAGGTAAATACCTCAGCCCCTGGCTACAAGGTGATAGAAGACAACTCCTATTGCCTACAGTTACACTTGGTGAAGTTAACCTTGTCCCTGCAGTGTCTGACAAACTTGAATAAAAACAATAGATTTGGGCAAAAATTGCTAATTCAGAAAGGAAAAAAAAATTGCCTCATTCTAGATTTCTTGAGCCCTGGTCCAAAATTTTAACTTCTGTCAGGATTTCTATGCAAGGTTTCTGTCTTTGCTGAAGCTGGTATTTCTTAACATTAACAAAATATTTTTTTCAGCTGATTTAAATTGTACTCCTGGACCTAATTGCTGCAAAGAAGCCTGCAGGAATTAACATTCTTAATATTTTTGTGTGACCAACACATTTCTTATGAAGACTTTTCTTATAGAATAGTCTAATGGAACATAGTTCCTAGGTTCTTGAAGCTGATGGCCTTTATACAGAGAAATATTTCTTGGAAGAAAGCTGAGTGGTCATAGAAACTTTGCTAATCTTGTTGAACTGGCCATTTTGGCTTGATGAACCAATGTCTCACTTGCAGGGCTGGTGGGTTCAAATGACACAAGAAAATTTCTCTCCTTTTGTCTGTGATGGCATCAGGCTTTGGCATGCTCACTAACAATAGTTCCTTCTGACTAGTGAAATGTCTTCATTACTTCTCAAGGTGCAAGGCTTCTCTTACAGAAAACTGTAAAGGAAGCATTTCAAATGTGCAGATGCATTTCAAAAAAAGCTATGGTCTTGTATATTTACTGGATTTGAGAAAGGGATTTCTTTTCATCCAGAGATCTCAAAGCACTTTCCAGAGCACCGTTTCAGGAGCTGGTTACAAATGTGGACGTGAACAGTTAAAAAAGTTTTCCTTTTGAACCCCCATAGGAAGGGGTGCTTGTGTGTTGGGCTTAAAAAGCTTCCACAGTTGTTCAGATTTCATGTTGGCCATAATCTGTAATGATGAAGAGTTTACAATTAAAGGTGATGATCTGGAAAATAGGGAGCAAATTCAAAAGTACTTTGTCTGAAGACAGTCTGAAATTATGAGAATATTTAGTACCCAGTGTCTCCTTCTTATCTCAACTGATCTTGGGCTAATCTATAATTCTGCAAAGAGATTAATGTGAAGCAATTTAGAAAAAAACAACAACAAAAAAAAACCCACAAAAAACCCACAACAAAACAAACAAAACCAAACAAACCCAAAACCAAACCAAAATAAATAAATAATTAAAATAAAATAAAATAATAAAAAAAAAAAAACCAAAACATAATCTGTCTGTGTCTATAACCAGGCTGGCTAGAAAAGCAATTGTGTAATTGGCTATAGGCAATCAGGTTGTGAAAAACACTGAAATTCCAAGGTGGAAGAATTTACTGTAGTTAGAAGATATTTTGATATTTCAAAGTACAAGTGAAATATGCAGCTTACACCAACATTTTCTAAACAAATAGGAATACAGACATATTGACTGCAAGCGAATCAAAGAAAAACTAGAGCAGAACTGGGACAGATAGAATGTAGTTCTGCAGAATCATACATGGTCTAACAGGTTGAATGGCTGAATGGTCCTTTCTTGCCAACCCCTTCAGTCCTATTCTGTTTGAGTAATTCCCTGTCTGCACCAGTGTTATTTTCCAGTTTGACATTTGAGAGGGAGGAATTCAGATGTATGCCTGGCACATTCTGTTTCTTTGGGAAGCCATGATGAGCAGTCTGAAAATCATAAATGATAAAATGTGTGCATGTCACTAGTTCTCTAGGCCTGATAAGAATGCTCCCAAGAAAGTATGACTTTTGATGATACAAATGTTTGAGGGTCATTGGCTTTTACTACATGTTGTTTGGGCAGGTGTTTACATAGCTCCCCGAGCTCAGTGGTATCTTCAGTTAATCCACTTTTGGCTCCTAAATGAAAAGCAACACTTGTCGAGACGGTCTAACCAAATGGCCAGATGCTTCAAAAGTCCCCATAAGTGAACCAGCTCCAGTCTAGAAGCCATCAGATTGTGTTAACAGCTGATGGTGTAAAGGTAAGTTGCACCGCAGGGGGTGGCTCAGCTCTGCCCCAAGACAACTTGTCAACTGGAGCTGTGCTATACCTACCTATGCACAGTGTGGGTGAAGTCACCCCACTTTTTTCCATCTGACCAGATGAATGATCTAAGAGACAGCAGTGTTTTAGCGTGCTGAAGTGGACTGCGGGTAAGCATTAGGGGAAAAAGAAGAGGGTATCTAAACTAAAAAATGCAATTCATACAAGAAATATTAGTCATAGAGAGCTACAATTAACTTAAAACCTGAGATTGTTATGTGCCTACAGATCTCCTGGACCACTGAGTTTAGCCTTGACTACTACAAGTACCTCATATAATCCACTGCATGAACTTGCCAAACTTCACTTTACTTCATAAAGAGAAACATCTTAAAAATGGTTGGGTTTTGCCTTACAGTAGCAAGTGTTCCTTTGCCTTATTACACTATAACTTCTTGCACACTTGCTCCATCCCTCTTGAACACGTCTCTAGAGGACTTCTCACCACTAACAATTGTCTCCACTAGAAATAACTCCCCTTTTTGCAAACTATTAGATCATATTTGTCATTCCACCACTTCAGCCTGTGATCAGCTGGTGCCTCTAGGCCATCTCCTCCTCAATTGTTCCAAAGGATGAGTTCTTAAATTATCAGAATATGAAAATATGAAGATAGTTGCCATCAGGATTCATGATTTTGCACTGTGCTGTTTAATGATATGATATTCCTATCAATCGGGTTTCCAAGGTCATGCCATATCTGTACCCCCTTCTGAGGTTCCTCTGCATTAACAGTGGAAGATATTGCCCTCTGCCAGCAGAAAAAGGTCCAAGTGAGGTCCAAGAATGTTGGTTCCTTCCAGAATAATAATTCAACTTTCAGTGTTATCCCCTGCTGCCTGCTCTTCAGCAACTCCCTCTCCCACCCAATGATTTTCTCTACAATTCTCCACCTTTAGCTACATTGTGCCTCAGGTAGCACTCCACCAAATGTTCTAAGAGCATCCTAAAAAATGAGGCTTTTCACATCTCTTTTGTCTAGGAAGTCAGTTACATTTGTCTGGAAAACCAGGAAAGCTGTTGGAACATTCTGGACAATCTGCTCTTTTGTGAACACATCTTTATCAGATAGGTTTCCAAACCATCTGAACATAGAACTTTTACTACAACCTTCACATTGGCACTAGGGAGAACATAATTTATTTAAGATGTTGTTTCATGCAATGGCAAATGAGCTTGTTCTTTACACAACAACATAAGGAATATTATATTTCTGATATAGACAATGAAGTCATTGGCAACTCCAGTCACTTTTGTTGTCGTTGTGTTTATTTATGATATTATAGAAAGTGTAAATATGCTTTGTGACCACAAAAATTGCCTGAATATTTGTGTCAACAAGTAAGAAACTGAGTCCTCCTTTTCCTCTGGTTTTCCTCTGGTTATGTCTGGTCAGACATTTAATTAGTGTAGCATATTGGATCTATTCTCAGTTGCTTTCTGCCGTGGCTAGCCACTTACACCTGTACACAGTGAGTGATAAATGGCACAGCTCTGATGTGCCATATTTTTAGTGACCTTTCACAGGTGCACACGATTATACAAGGTACTAGAGACTGGTAAATTGCCCCATCTTTGGACAGTAGGCAGGTTAGCAGCTGGTATGTGTTTGAGTGGCCTCCTAAAGGAAATGTCAGTACAGCATGAAACAGGATGGAATGCAACACGGTTGTTTTGGTGTGTCAGACTTCTAGTTCAGTTCTGCTTTTTAAAGATCCCTTTTTCCAGGACACAGGCTTCTGTATCTACACATCCAGCCAAAAAACTGCCATGTGAATGTCCACAAGCTGCAGGCAACCAGGTCAGCACAGCATAAGTAGTTGGACTAGACAGTAATTGCAGGTCCCTTTGAACTCTAATATTTTATTTTATTCTATTCTATTCCATTTATTCTGTTCTGTTATATCCCATCCCATTCCATTCCATGCCATTCCATTCTATAAGCAGCTACTGATCAACACACCAAGTGCCTTTGCTCTTATTTTCCATCACAAGATGGATGTGCTAAGCCAACACATCCACATGACATGCAACTTAACAGATACTATCTTGATCTGGTGGTAGTCCAGGAGGTTTGTTATGAGTCTCACATTGTGGTCCCAGTGCTTGCCTCCACTCACTACTTTGCCTCCCACTGGGGCTTAGACAGCTTAAAAGGGGGAGGCGTTAGTACCAGGACCAGACAATATGCTTAACCATAAAGAAGCCACTTTGTATAAGCAGAGAAATCCTGCTTAAATAATTCCAGGGGGATAATCCTGTATTTCCCAGTTATGCTAAGCTATTCCCAGCTTTTTCAGTGCTTAAACATAGACTTTGCTGCTGTAGTTGAGGATGTAGATATCTGGTTTGCTCTGGTCTCTCAGGGAATAAATCCACTTCCTGTTGGATGTGCCCTGAGCTCACAGTGCCTTTCTCATCTCAGTGGTGTTAGCTACTACGCCAGCTTTTTATGGCATCTAACCTATCAAAAATATAACTGTTCATCACAACAGGTGACCTTACAGTAGAAAGAGCTCAGAGATGGTCAGGTAGGGATGACCTTAAATGAGGATTGCCTGACTACTGCCACATGCCTACAAAACTACTAAGTGTATGATTGTCCTTGCCTCAAAGAATGGAAATTATCCGTAGGAGGAAGGGTTTTGCACATGGCTTTTTTTTTTTCAGACTATGAGCTCTGCTAGAGGGAGGAATTTTCCTCCTAACAGTTCCTTAAAAGTTTTCTTGACGTACTGATCTCAAGCTTCAGTTTGGGGAGAAAGCCAGAAACATGTTGCTCAGTTTGGAGTTTTCATGAAAATGTTTATATACTCCCACTCAGCCTAACTAAGCTGATTGAAAAGATTGTTAGTAGAAAAGGTGGTAATAGAGGGATGAGCTAGGATTTCTCTCTATTATCAGCTGTTTGTATCTGTAATTTGAAGTAGTAAAATGTACCAAGATTCACAAGATGTTTCTCTTCTGCTTCCTAAGCAGCTGGTCCATTTCAATAACAATTTCAAATCCATTTGTGGGGTGGTGGTGCTGTCTCATTCTGTGCCGTGCTTTCTATCTCTGTGCTTTTCTTGTTATCACTCTTGATTGTCTATTCTTATTTGTCCTACTTTCAGACTTAGTGCTGTCAATGCAACAAGTTTGTTTTGTCAAGTCACATTCACCCTTTCCAGAATGGTCCCCCAGTATTTTAGTTTTGGGGTTTGGTTTTGTTTGGGTTTTGTTGTTCGGGGTTTTTTAATTTTTATTTTTAATCTGGGGCTTATGGATCTCATCTGGAAATGAATCTGTCATGTCTCTCTTAAATCTCTCACTACATTAAGTAGACTGCCTTATTTTGTCATTCAGGGCACAGCTGTCACTTGTTGCCCAAAATGGTTGCCACACTTTTGATTTCTAAAGCTGTTTATAACCAGTAAAGGGTGTAATCTGCATTCAGGTTTTCCTCCTTGTTCCTTCAGGTAATGGGGGAAAGCATTGTTGGCTCCACAGAATTCTCATTTAATTTCTGTTCTGATAGAAGATACTACTTAATTAATGTAACATTTCGAAATGAATTTAGAAACACCAACCCTTGCTTGATTTCATTTTAGCTGAATGAGTCAATGAAGAACCCAGCCAAGGTAGTCTTGGAGCTGAATATGGAATATGGCTTGCTTAGTGTGTTGGGGGACCTTTTTGTCACCTTCCTTTGCTTTTTCTTAGTTTTGCCCCCGGTACCACTGATGTTTTCAGCCAACAGATAAACATCTTTCAGGGTTAATCCCTTGTTTTTTATGACAATAACAGCTATGCCTACCCTTAGCGTATGAGTTCTGAATCTTCATTCACACAATTTAGCCTGTTTTTTTTTTAATGGTTCTTGCTTCCAGGAGGCATGTTCTGTGTCAGTCAGAGCTTATTTTACCAAATAGCTACTGTCAGCTATCACCAGCATTATGAAAACTGTGGTTTCATTTGTATCTCACCATGGGAGGCACAATCTTTGAAGTCCTGAAATTGTATATATTATTAACTTTTTGATTAGGTGAATAAATAACTTGAAGGAAACACTAGTTGTAAAAGAGTTGGAGACTCCTGCAGGCCTCCAGGGTGAGGATGACTCTGGGTTTCGTGGCCACGTTGTGGTTCCAGTAAGAGATAACCAGATACAGACTTACAGTGAGAAAAGTCTGAATGTGATTTTTTAGGGGGAGCAGGGTAAAGTTTGTGTGAAAGCAAGAATTCTTCGGGAACTTTCTGAGCTGAGACATGAACAAGTTCTCACCACAAATTGTCTTCCCCCTCGCTACAAAGCAGTGCGTGTGCCCATACAGGGGCATTTTAAAGAAAGGATATTTGAATGAATAAAACAGCATGGAAAATACCTTCCCCATTTATCAGCTCATTGTGCTTTCTTCTGTCTTTGGACCTCTTCTTAGTCTGCTGTCTTTGGTTTCTTCTGTACCTCTGCTGCAAGGACAGATGCGGCTGTGTTGTTTCCAAGCACTCATTTCAAACCGTGCGCGCCCCACCTGGGCTAGTCTAGATCTCTCTTCATCCTCTTGCTGCTTTGAAGCTGATCTTATTTATGCCCAAGGGGAGGTTGTTGCAGAAGCCAGATAAGAGATATAAGGGCACTGCAAGGCTTCACTGGGCTCTTGCTCCCCTGCAGTTTCAGGGGAACTCATAGCCACAAGATGTTACGGAGGTTGAAAGAAATTGGACAAAATTCCGGGAGGAGGTCTCTCTGTTGCTTATTATCGGCTGGATAGGACTATCGGTAGAAAAAAATGCACTACTCATGCTCTGTTCTTACACTGTCTCTTAAGTGCTTCTTACTGGCGCCTTATAGCAAAGGGAAGATGAATTTCAGATCTCTTCCCCCTTCAGTAGGGACTCAGAGCAGAGGAGCAGTGGAGTTTCCCTATATGCAGCTCTGCAGCCCTGAATCAGGACTTAATAGCCCTGGGGACAGTGAGTGACTCTCTGTGACTGAGACAAAATGTTCTCTCTCCCTCTTTGCTGTCTTCAGGTCTCGCAAGAAATTGTGATCAAGAAAGTTTAATAAGTTGCTATTCGCTAGCATACGGGATGCCAAATATTTCCCGTGCACTCGGAATGGTAAATAAAGGTGCTAAGAGCCATTTTATGAATGACATTTTAATGGAAGCCACCATCATTATAGGTGGTGTCACAAGCTGTCAGCATCTTTCGTTTCGTAATGCAGTTCATCTGTACTGATGTTACTAATGCTTGATCTCATTTGCAGTCAAGTGTGTGAAGAAAACTCTACTAACTGCAGGCGAGGTAGAGCTGCACTGAAGCTGGCCAGGCTGGTCAGAGATGCTCTTGTCTCTGTGTGTGCATGGGATATCAGAGAGGCACCATCCTGAGTAACTTGCAGGTGTTAAATTCCCTCCATGGGAAGTGAGAAGATCAGTAGGAGGAGTTTGTCACTTATCCGAACACATGGGACTTAGATGTGGACATGTCAGGTACGTCCAAAGACTAACTATAGCCCACTTTGGCTAAAATATTTTGGCTGTCTGGTAGGGAACACACACAGTCACAGAATGGCGGAGGTTGAAAAGGACCTCCGGAGATCATCTAGTCCAACCTCCTGCTCAGGCATCGTTAGCCACAGCAGGTTGCTCAGGGCTATGTCCAGTCAGGTTTTGAGCATCTCCAGGGATGGAGTGCCCAGGGCTGTTCCTTCCCAGGGACAGGAATTAGCATTTCCCTTTGCTAAGCTTCATTGGGTTCCTGTGGACCCATTTCTCCAGCTTGTCCGTGCCCTCTGAGTAGCAGCACACCCATCCAGCACATCAGCCTCCCTGTTTTGTACCTGCTCCAGACTTGCTGTGTCCCATTGCCCGCTTCATTAGTGAAAATGCTAAATAGTGTTGGCCCCAGCATAGGTACCCCTGTACTCCCAGGGTACACCAGTACTGACTGGCCTCTGTGCTGCTGATTGCAACAAGCCACAGCAAAGACCTGCAGAAGGCAATTCAGAGCTGCCATCTTGCAGAACCATTTTCTGGAGCAGCACACCTTTCCTGGCAAAAGGGTGGCAACCTCAGCAAGGCTTCCACTTGCTGAGATCACCATAAACTTTTACCCACTTTAAGCACTATTCCATCACAGCAAAAACCCAAATGGTGTAAGCACCCACAAGCTCACTTGTGAAGTGGTAGCTCCTTTTCCCCGTGGCTGATCCTGCAAGTGGCTGGGACAACGAGGCTGAGGGTAGATGGCATCTCCTAAGGCAAGACCCCACACCTCTTCACATTCCATTCAAGAGTGAAAAATCTTGTTCGCTTCCAACTTTTGTAAAATGTATAGTCATACTGCATCACTTAGAAACCCAGCCCTGCAAAAAAACAACAGATGAAATAGTTTTGCTGCTTAAAAAAAAAAAAAAATAATAAAAAAGGAAATTAGGTAAGCTTTTTATGCTAACTTGAAAACATTATAAAAATTAAAAACCCAGATTTTTTCATTAGAAATGTTTTATTTCTATTCTTTTTAAATCAAAGGAGGTTCTTTTAGGACATTCATTATTGCTCTTCAGGTGTAAAAAATGCAAAATAAATTCTGGTAAAGAACCTTCCAGAACTTTTGCAGGAGGGAAAAATCACAATGAGGAAAAAAGCAATTGGTGAGATTTTGGTGAAGGCATTTGTCCTGCTGCCCATCGGGCTGTGGTGCTGAGCCCTCATCAGCAGAGGGCCAGCATGGCCAGCCACGCAGCCACATCTCGGTGGGCTCCATGCAGCTGCCCAGAAGGTGTGGGCTCCGTGCTGCGATGCACACTGGGACCCCTCACTTTTCCTTCACTGCATTCAGCCAAATATAAATATTCATATTTCATTTTTGCCTCATCTTCATTCCCCCCAGGAAGTAAATATCCCTTCCCTTATTCTCCCATGACTCATCCACCAACCTTCCCACTTCTAAACTATTTTATTTTGTCTTGTCTCAAACTTGTTTATCTTGGGTGAAATCCTAACCTCACTGAAGTCAGTGGCAAAACTCCCATCGATTCAAACAGAGCCAGGATTTCTTCTTTTGTCTTGATTAGATTGTGGGTGTGTTTGCCTTGAATATACTTAATCTTGTCTTGGTTTGATTGTAGCTTTTGGATAAGAGCCATGCTGCAACTCTGTGCATTAAGTAGTGTGTAAGCTTTTGCTGTTCTCTAAGTCTTAAAGGATAATAATTAGTACGAAGGATTTACTGCAGCAGTTCAGGGAGGTGTGGATAGAGGCAAATAAAGGAAATCAAACATATGTTTCCATGTTTCAGACCTAATACTTATTTACAATGAAGGCAAAGACCACAGAGAAGAAAACATTGCTCCCGTTATTCGAGGCTCAGTGTTTATAAAGCACAGATCCAGAGGGTTACAGTGGGCTGCGACAGCTATTGCAGGGAAATGCTGATGCCACAGAAACCAAAAGGGACTGGGTGACTGCAATGCAATAATAACTCAGACAGGCTTAATAAGAGGGAAAAGCAGCTCCCGTGCCAACAAGCCAGCGCTTCTACTGTTCCAACAGCAGAGGAAAAAGCCTCAGCTGGCAACCGCAACACAAAACAAAACTGCCCACTAAAAAGTGCGGAGACCGAGGCAGAGGGCAGGAGCTCTGTGTTCGGATCTGCCTTTGCAGCATGCCCACCCGGAGCAGAGGCAGCCCTGGCAGGCGCTGCGGCGTCGGGGGCAAGCGTGGCCAGCCCAGTGCCACATGGTGTAAGTAGCCTCATCTTCCCTCCTGGCATCCTCTGCCCCCACCATCAGGAAAGCAGCATCTTCTCCCCATACTTTGTTTGGGATCAGGACTGGCTTTTGTAAAGTTCCTCTCTTTCAGCATAGGGAGTGACTTCCCAAAAGATAAGATCCATTGGCAAGGAAAATGGTAGAATTTTTTTTTTTCTTGAGGCCTCAGAAACTTGATCGAAGAGCAAATGGAGGGGAGCCGTGGGTTGGGTGGAATAGCTAAAAATATCTATTTTGTTTCTGTGTGTAAAGACCTGTAAACGTCACAAACTGACAAAGCACAAAGGGTGCTGCTGCCAACAGCTGATAATGTCTTCTGGAGTAGGTGACATCTCGGAAATGTTTACCCTCTTCATGCTCCAAGGTTGCTAGAAGTGAGCAAAGCCTGTCTTGGGAATTTTTGCCCAACAGTGTCATATGAAGAAAATCTGTTATTTCTCTCCTGGGACACAGCTGTGGTACTGTGGTGTGTTAAACACGTCCTCATGCCACAGAGGAATAGACCAGGTATACTTAGAGGAGTCGCCACCTCAGAGCTTTGTTCTGCTTTGTAGCCAGCCTGACAGATTTTTTTTTTTAAAGGTTTGTGTTTGAATTTATAATGGAATAAATGGGTGATACAGGCATCTGGTGAGGTATGAAAGTGAAGCTCTTCATTTATCACAGCTAGCATTAGTGCCACCAGAAGACTGACTTGATCAGGAAAAGACACGGTGCAGTCCTCTCATCCCAATTTATCCATCATATTTTTAACTAGATCATCCCAAAATATTCAGAATTTATGACTATTTCCTGCTAGAGGTTAAAAGTCCTTTTTAAAAATCCACTTTTGCTCCATGCTTCTCATTTATGTGAGCAAAAATGGTCGTCAGTCTGGGCTGTAGTCTGTGCTTTCGAGGTGTTGCCAAAAATACCAAGACACAAGAAGGCTCTAGATTAAAAAAAAGCAAATCGACTGCATAGCTCACTAAGATCACAGGCCACATCAAAGTCCTGAACTGTATTCCAGCAGATGGCAAGTCCTAGATCTTCGAAAATAAGTAATCACTAGTAACTTATTTGATACTTTTAGATTTTAATGTTTTGCTTTGACTTTCGTTGGGAAACTAACATTATTTAACTGACAATGTAATTATTTATTTTTTTCATCAGAAACCTCTTGGGCTCCTATAGTCTTCAAAAATCCATTATCCACTGTGAATATTTCTGTTTCACAGGGCTATTTATATATATGTACACACACACACACAGATACATATACACACACATATACTGCTTGGTGGCATTTCCAATCCTTATTAGATGGCTTCAGCAAATAACTACCATACAGGGAGAATTTCTAACTGCATATTTGAGTGTAAAGTTTGCAAATGCAAGTTTGATTTTAAAATCCAGTAAAGCTGATTTCCAGCAATATGTATGGAAACTGAGCACAGAGACGAAAGAGTTTCCATCAAGGGGAAGCCATGAAATATTTCCTAATGACTATGCATGGAAAATCTTCTTGAGATGCACCATCCCTGCTACTCAGTGCTCTCAGTTGCTAACAGCTAAGCAGCCTTCAAACCTCTCTATCAAATCTCACATCAACTTCTATTTACCTGGTAGGGGGAAAAAAAAGAAAAAGAAAAAAAAACCCAAAAAAACCCCACCAAACCAAACAAAAAACAGTTAAAAATTCCAGGTGGTCTATCAGAAAGCTAAGCACCAAGTGATAATCTTTGTGCGATGCTTAAAATTTAGTAAGAAAATATATCCTTTTAAAAGAAGAATTATCAAATGTTGAACATGAAGGGAGAAGATAAGCAAAAATAAAAGATGATCTTTTGATTGAGATACCCAGGGTCGCAACACATTGGAGTATGTTTCAACACAGTAACTTGATATATATTTACTAAATTGTTTGGCACATTCAGCATGTCCCCAGGGAACTGTTGGAGGGAACTAGCAGTACATTTTTCACTCCTTCCCTGTGCATTAGCAGACGTAAGGTCACACTAGTATAGCAAAGATGGGTGCAGCCTCAGGCTCATTAGCTCTCAGCAAGCTAGCCAGATGAGGCAGCGTGGTGTTTCCCTTTCATCATTCAAGCTTGAAAGGAAACTGTCGGCAGCCACTTGCTCTTAAAACAATGAAAATTTAGGTGACAGTAATCTCATTAGCTGAAAGGTAGCATTCAGTGGAGATAAAGATTTCTAGGTAAAGATTTCCCTCTTTCTGCAACACACATGCACAAACTTATTAGCAAGCCATCTCCTCTGAATGCAAAAATCCGTGTATGAGAAGAGCAAATAGTGCCTGTTAAATTAGAGCAACTGTGCATCAGTGAACTATTATTTCTTGCAGGAAAATCAATGTCTGGATGTCTGGCTTCCTTTCAGAATAATGTATACATCTTAGATGTATATACATATTTACAGACCAGCAGTTTAATCCGTAACCTTTGCCACAGAATTGATACTTTCCCTACAGATGTTTCCTTTGTCTTACACAGAACTAAAATGCAGAAAACACAAAGGGATCTAAATGCTGTTATTTTTTGAATTTTCCAGGCTTCAGCCATGATGTATGGTATGCTTGAAGATTAAATACCTTTTGCATTCCAATTACTGTATGTGAAAGTCTATTGATGATGTTTTATTGGTAATATTTCATTGCTGTAGGCTTTTAAGCTGAGTGGAACTGTACGCTTACATGAATTTCCTAAAATCCAGGAGATCTGGTGCTGAAGACAGATTTATTCTCAGGTTTTTATTTTTCCTGTGCTTTGGTTCAAAACTGACCTGACACAGAGAATTTTTCCTGCTTATGTTATATGAGCAGTGGGAACCTGATGGTCTTAATGATAATTTCTGATTTCCCTGGTGGCTACAAGAGGTTGGTTTGAGTTTTTCTTAGTGATGGTGTTGTTTCAAGGTGTTAGCAAACACTTGGAGAAGAGTACTTGCTCTGAGTCCAGCTGTCAGATATGAAGAGGTTGATTACCAGAGGTGTAAAAAGCTACTATGTGTCAAGCATCCTGTAAAAATCTGTAGCACTTCACTCCCTTGTGAAGTGAGAATCTTGAAAATCGTAGATGGAAAGGGTTAGATTTGCCCTTCAAGTTTACACTTCAGCTTCTAATATATTTTCTTAGACTGCCTCCCACTCACAGTATTAACTTCCCTCTAATGACTCCCCGCCTCAACTGTTGCCTTCCCATCTTTTATGATCTTCCTGATTGCTATCTCCCCCAGGCTCCGTAGGGCATGTTCTCTCTCCAGGAAGGAGGAATCCAGTCATCTCTATTATTGCTATTGCAATACTGGGCTGATGAGCCCAAACTGCTTGTCAGTGCAACGAGGACAGTGTCTCCAGAAAATACCCCCATGGCCCAGCTGCTGGTAATCTACTGCCTGGGATCTGGCAAGAAACTGCCAGGTGATGGTCTCCAAACCTCTCTCATAGGTGACCTTCCTTCATCTCCTTGCCTCCTCTCAACATTTCAAGTTGTGGCTTGCCACAAGGCATGGAGAACTCGATTTTGTGCTCTGAGCCATCTTCTTTTCCTCAGCCCACAATGAATTCTCCCCCAGTTACTTTCTCATATCCTATGTTACAAAATGCTGAGGACCAAAGCTGCTGGTGTCATTCTTTCAACGCTCTTCTTTGGATTGGGACTTTTGGCAGAGTTTGGACAAAGAGCCACATCCTATGGTACACTCTGTTTTTTTGCCTGAAATGAGTTTTTCCTTTTTTTTTTTTTTTTTTTTTTTTTTTTTTTGTTATTGTTGTTGTTGTTACTTTGGATGCTTTCTTTTTCCTTAGCTTATTTATGAAATTTATCAGAAATAATATACAAGTGTATAAGTGAGCCTTCATGGTCCTTTTGTATAAACAATAACCAGCTTGGATGGAGTTTGCAGCTAGGGAAAGTAGGTCAAAACAATGTGACTAAATCATTCCAAAGCAATCATTGGAAAGAATCAAATTCACACCCACGGGCTTTATGTGAACAGATTCAAACCTGCCAGGGCTTTGGCATCTATCACCGTCTCTGGTATTCAAGGGCAGGATTCACCAAAGCTTTATGAGTCAAGGAAACAAAACAAAAAGTCCAAGGCTTAGAAACCAGTTTTCATCTGCCCTTTAAAAAAAAAAAAAACAAACCAAAAAAAAAAACCAACCAAAAAAAAGAAGTTTATTTGATCTTCAGAACAATTTATATTCCTTTCTGCTTACCAGGTTGAACTCAGTAGCCACATCAGCTTTCTAGTGTGGATAAGCTTCAGCTCCTCGGGAGAGTCTCCAGAAAAGCAGAAGAGAAATGAGAACGTGTCTTGGTTATGAATACTTTCCATTTTTTGCAAACTAAGCAGAAGCTCAGTGGAGTTATCTGTTGAAAACCCCTGTGAGACACTCTTCCCCAGTTTACAAGTGCCTCCAGAGAAGGGCTAAGCCCAGAGCTCTTAGGTCATGGTCTGGTGGCTCATGGTGGCCACATGGGGCCCAGGGCAACCAACACTGGGTCTGACGACTGGTACTCCACAGGGCAAGTTTCTCTCCTCATTTTCTTTTGATTAAGCCTCAAAAGCAAAGCCATCTAATGTTCCTAAAACTAACAAGTGTCTGCAGACCAGCTAGTTGCTAATTTTACGAAGGCTAGTGTTTGCCTTCTCACCTGCTCCTCCTGCCACTGTGACCACAGGCCTGCCTGCGTGTCAGCATTCTGAAAATATTAGCCAGTGCACAACACAATTTTAACCATTTTAATTTTTACTTGCTTTCTAGTTTGAGACCACAAGAAGTGCAAAGTTGTCCATCTTTCAGTTATAAGATTTTTTGTATTTGTACTAGGCATGGGTCTGAACCCAAAGCAAAACAAAATAAAACAAACAAAAAAGGGGAAAAAAAAGGAGAAAAAAGAGAAAAAGAAAAGGAGCCCTAGTTCCCAATTCCTTCCACCAACTTTGAGCCATTTGTATCATCATTTGGAACCAAACTTTGTGGTTGGCACCATTTTCTTCTTAATACGTTAATATGAGACAAAATAAAATCTTGGATACAAATATTCCTACACGTAGGAAAGTCTGATGCTGGCAATGTGTGACTTATCCTAAATTTACACAGCACCCTTGGGAGATGTCTTTTGTTTTACTGATGGCAACTCCACAGCTCCACAGTGTGGCAGCAGCCTGCAGGCTGGGAAACTGAGGCAAGTTATCAGAAAACAGAATAAGGCAGGAAAAGGAGACTTTTAATTGTGAGCCAGGTCCTCCTTCACTGGAGAAGACAGAGAGAATCCAAGATCTGCTTCATTTCTTCATCAAGCCCACTGGGTTCACAGAGTTCATGCTAACAATTGACTCATGCCAATCATCATTTTCACCTTTAAAAGAGCCGATGAAGACACCACTTCATAAAAAAACACTTCCCCAGACCATTCACTTTTCCCAGGTGAAATGTTTTCCAACATGAAGTAACAAAAAGAAGGAAAAAGAAATTAAAGAAAAAGTGTATTTTTTTTTAAAAAAGAGAGGAGGAAAAAAAAAAGAGCTACAAACCTTCTGTGAATCCCACCCTGTATTTCATATTTCTCCAGTGAGGCTTGCATTCCTTTATTCAGATTCCAAAAGCAGAGATAATTTGTTCCAAATGCTTTCAAAGGCAATCAGCAGCATCGACTTACATTCTTTCCAGGGTTTGGAGAAAACTGTGAAATCTTCTAAACAGTAATGGAGGAGTGAGTAAAGGGGAGGGATGGGGGAGAAAGGGATATGGAAGAAAGTGATAGGGGAAAATGAGAGGAAAGAAGGAAGAGAGGAAAGAGGGGAGGAAAAAACACAAAAAGGAATATGCTGATGATCTATTTGCCTATATTGTTAACAGTTATGGCTCCTTGAGCAGATCTGGAGAGACTTACTACTTGCCAGCAACATATTTCCATTGGCAAGGTAGCTAGCAGTTCTTAGCGTGATATTATGTAGCAGAACATGATTGAGAAATAGGCCATAAAATTATATATTTATTGCAAGACTGTCAGTGAGATTTTTGCAGGGAAGCTAAACATATAACTCCCTGTGTGTCGCATGTCTATTTTGTCTGCTTGAGATCTGTACTGCACTACTCATCAGTCATTGTGCAGTCTTAGAAGTCTGGACAGATGTTACCCATGCAAATAAAGACAAAAATGCTGCAATTTGTCTTCCATTTAAACATATATACAACAGGGTTGGTGAATGGCTGCCTTTAAGACGGTGTTGTGCTCTGCGAGCTGCCTCAGGGAGCAGAGAGGGCTCCAGTGTCCTGCCTACTTTGCCACTGGCTCTCTGTCTGGCCTTTGACAACTCATTTAATCCCCAGCTTCCCAAACCTATAAAGTAGGAACAATAATTCTTGCCGTGTTTCCTGCACACGGACAACTGTACGGCTTAATCCTGTGCAGCTCTGCTCCTGGCCAGGTTCAAGTCACCCTCATGACGTTGACTTACGGAGCTGAAAAGCTGGCCAGCAAAGCGCCAAGTGGCACTGGTCGGCTGGTGGCCACTCAGAGCCAATGCCTCTCTCCACCCACCTCCAAGTTCAAACCCAACGCAGAGGCAAGCTTACCCTCCTCATGTTTCTCAGCTGGAGATTGCTCTCCAAGCCTCCGAAAGGTCAAACATCTGCTCCTTCTTTCCCTGGCCTCTGCCTGCCCTCCCACGCCCACCCCCCACCCCAAAGCTGGGCACAGTGCCACGCACGTGGTCCTTCCTCGTAAGACAGTCCCCACTCATGCAGCCCCCATCCCACCTCGGCACCCAATGGCCAGAGCACTTGCATGGCTCCTTACTCAAGAAAACAGATAGTAAACAATTGGTGGTTAGTGTTTAATGGGCACATATTAACTCTTAAGGTTTCAAAAGGTCTAATTAAGCTTGGCTTTCATTTGAAATCCACCCGAAGTGGGAGAGTAGGCCATTTGTTTTTACACAGCTGAGGAATGTGTGTTTAACTATCTTAGGAAGGAAAAAGAAATGAAAACCACTTGGAAAGCTGGTAAACTCAACCACCTGTACTCCTTCAACCTACTGGAAAGTTCCTCTCCCCACCGTAGACCAGGGCTTTTGAACAACCACACGAGGTGACTGGCGCAAAACTTTAATTTCATGCAATGCCCATGTCAAAAATCATCAGGGTTCAGGGAGCTTTAACCACCCTTTTATCACTGTCCACCCAGCGCCAATAAATTTCTCCCCTCTGTACTTGTGTACCATAGCACATCTTTGCCTCTGCATTCCTGCTTCCCAGAGGTCCAGATCCTAAATAAGACAAGACATCCAGACAAAGCTGTGCAAACTCAGTTCCATCTGACTAACTGTTTGGACAGGTTTGCTTTAATCATAAACAGTACCGTAAATTAATGCTAGCCATGCTGAATTGTTTTAATGCCTACATGCTTTCTGCTCTGTGCCCAAAACAGTGCTGTTTCGTCTTCTGCCAATTATACCGACCTCTAAGACATTCTTCTACAGCCTGGAGAAATGTGTGTTTTGAGAGGTTCTAAAGGGATCCCCATTTAGGGATCTGGAAAAGACGGGATTCTGCCTTTAGTTGCTGGGCAAACCTGGGCAACTGGTGCACGTGGATGAAGCACAAGTTTGTAAGTCTTTTCTAGCACCCACCAAAACTGTGCAATTACTTAGGAAAGTTTTAAAGTGAAAATGCAATAAAGCCTGGCAATGGTAGGAAAATGAGGAGTTTTTCATTAAAAGATTGGATTGAAAACTAGAAGAAACTGCTTGGTTTTCAGCAGCAAGTGGAAAGATAATATTCTGTTAAGACAAAAACGGGGAAAGAATTTAAAACAAAAGTTTATGGCTTATTGTTAAAGAAAAAAATCAGCTAAATTAAAAGAGGAGAAATAGTTTCAATAAAAAGAAGTCATTTAATCATGTTACAGATCAAAGTCTTGAGATTTGAAACTCCAAGCTGAAAAACGTCCTTTAAGGAAATAAATGGGAATTGGAATGAAGAACAAAATGGATACTGAAAAGAAACTCTCTCCTTCACTCTGAGATGCCTCCACCTTGGCAAGAATTTGATAAGTAATTAAACACTAGATGTACAACCTGGGGAAAAAAAATAAAATAAAAAGTTTGCAGATGGGAGCCTCTATACCTGTTCCAGGGCCAAACTGCACAAGCAAATTTTGCCTGAAGAGATTCATTTCTCACTCCTTCCACCCAGCCAGGTATAAAGCATGTAAGGAAATTCATACACACTGCTGCATTTTGTCTGCTGCTTGCACACCCTGCATAGAGATATACCACAGCGCTCACGAGTTATCTCTGTCATCTGGGTCTGAGGTTGTCCAGCATGTTCCAGCACAAGCCCCACCTGTGGGCAGACTGCAGAGTGTCCTAGAGGGAAATGAGAGATGATTTGGATGGGATACAGGGGTCTGTAGGGCATCCACCTACCTGCCAGTGGCTTCTTGGTAATCCAGAAAGCTGTCTTGGATTCTAGTTTTCACGCACAGTTCTCCAGCTTGTTCCTTTTTGAGTGTCTCGCTTTCTGGACCTTCAGACTAGGGTGAGAGCTTGTACAAGCAAGGAGTAGCAACATGCAGGGAATTCTGTGGTTCTGAATGGTCAATTCTTTTAAAATTATTTTCCAGCCACTCCATTTTGATACCAAGACATATTTCTGGAAGTTGTTTCCTAGAGCTCTTTTCCACAACCTCACTGTACTTTCTGAAACTTCGAAAAATAAAAAGAACTAAAAAAGTGGAAACAGAAGAAAAAGAAGCAGAACTTGACTTTTCCCAAGCAGGTGCCTTCTCTGGAGCAACTAGTTCCTCCAGCCCCTGCCTGAGACAGTGTTTGCAATTAGCTTCACAACAGCACCATCTGAAAGAGCATCAGCCTTACTATGTTTTCACACCCAGGCCCCACTATGACCATGAAATCAAAACAAGGCAATTTTTCCAACCACCTGGCAACTTTCCCCAGGATTTCTGAATTCAAAGAGCCAGTGCAAGAAATTTTGGCCTGATCTAACCACAGTTATGCTGTCTTGCAACCCATGGCAAAAATGTCTTACAAATTTAACCACAACCAGAACGTCCTTTTGGGCAAGGTTTTTTCCCCAAGACCTTTTCATTGGAAAATTTTTGTCATGTGGCACCACTGTGCCAGGTCTGTTGGACTCTGACCCCAGTCCCTAAGCGTTGCTGTCTGTAAGCATCACTGAAAGTTTTGAAACAAGGGGAGGGGAAGGCAGAAGTGGTCACTATGGTTCAATTCTGAGCTAAATGACACTCAGCCCCCAAGAATTTCTTCTTCTCACCCAGTCACTGCAGCTATATTGCTGTCCTGGAAAACCAAGGGACCTTGTGATGGGCCACTTGGGATGTTGCAGTGAGCTTCACCCTAGCCTCATTTTAAATGGCCTCAAGCATCATTCTGCTGTGATGGTACTCCTCACCTTGTTTTAGGTTCCTGTTGCACATAACTACACATATTTTCACACTGACATTAGGCCAATTATAGCATCCTTGTCAACATCTATTCTGAAAATAAAGCAGATTCTAGCACTTCATCCTCTGTCTCCCAAAGAAAATCTGTTTCTGCTATGTATATTAGCCAAAAATATGGTGAAATTCTGGGACTGGTTGAAGGCTAATTCATACTATGCTGATATCTTTCCCCAGTGACTTGTTTAGTCTTCCCTTTTTCATACTGTGACATGATGGAGTAGCTGCTCGATGTATGCTGCTGTGCCAATCTCCAGCTTGATCAGCATCATCCATATTCTCACCGAGTTCAAGATTACATTTCTGGAACTGAATTCAGAAGGGGTTTAGGACATAGTGTTGTTGTATTATTACTATTATTAATGATATTATTATTAATACTACTTTTACCATTCCTAAACACTTAGAAATCATATTTCACTTTACTTGCCTTTTTAAAGGACTTTTCTAAAGGTTGAATTTGTTGGCTACTTCTGATGTTTATGACATAGTTACTACCAAAAATGAAATTAAACTGAGTATTTGCTCATGTGGACAGGATTCTGAATGAATTCCAGGATCCCAGTATCCCCCTGTCTTTTCCTGCCCTCCTGTCATTCCCTCCATTTGTGACGAATTTGGGGTCCATTTTCTCTGGAATAATGTGAAAACCAGCTCTTGCAGTTTTACTGGTTATTCCTGTGTCCTTCACAGATCTTTGTATCTATCAGCAAAATTCCATGACTGGTTTGGCATGGCCCACATTTGAACACAGAGCCTTCCATCCCCAAAGTATATCCTCAACTGCAAGTTCACACAAGCAGCTGAGTGGTCCCCACCAGGCAACGATGAGGCTCTGTCCTGTCCAGCCTTGGATATATCAAAGGGGTTTTTTTTTGGTTGTGTCAGTATTTATATTACATTGTTCCCGCAAATTTTCTTTTTCCAGTTGTCTGTTTCCCTCATTTATAGATGAAAGTTCCACCTGTCAGTCTACCATGGTTTTCATCAGCCACGTTAAATTCCTTCACCCAACACACCTGCACCACATCTCCATATGTTGCCATGCATTATGGTGACCCATTTCCATCATGAGTAGCCCCTTCTTCTTTGGCTAGACTGCACCAAGAAACTCTCCAGGATCTTTGGTAAATTCAGGAGTCTCTACTGCATTATTCTGCTGATCTTAAATTGCCACCTCCAGTAGACCTATGTCTTTTTTCAATCATCAGCTGCTCTGGGGATCTGGTGTTTGGGCATGCCGGGAGGACTAGTCTCCACAGGCTCTTTGCAGGTTCAGGTGGGGTCACCTTGGGTGTGCTCTGGCAAGCTGAGATGAGTCCTTGTCATCACCTGCCAAAGGGCTGCTACCAGATTCGGGTAACGCAGCTTCTTTCCAGAGGGAACGGCGCTGCAGTACCATTGAAGATGAGCTGCTCAAGTTGGCTGGCTGAAAATGCCTCTGTCCCTCCCTCTCTCCCTTGCACACTTTTTATCTAGTCTCCAAGTTTTTCACTTGGACTATGAAATTAAACAGAAGCAAGAACTCCCAGGGAGTTTTTCCCCTCAAAAATTATTGGCTTCTGTGTCACTCAGGCTGGGATAGTCCAGCCTTTTTGTTCCAGGTCTCTGTTGGTTACAGACAATGTGGAAGATACATGTGCCCAGTCTTACCAAATCTTCCAACTGGCCCAGTTCCTCATCCACTGACTCATCCAGGCATGCCTTGTATTTCTTTTGGAAGCTGATGTTTTCAGCTGCCTTAATCCATGCGGCAGCGCATCTTGGGTAGCAAATCCCAGAGAGGGCCATCACTTTCTTCATGTCCTCTGCTAGGCCTGGGGACAGCTTGCACCGCCCTGACCCACCTTGCCAGGCTAGGATGGGAGCCTCAGCAGAGAGGTCCCAGGTCTGTTCAAACCTTTAGTAGCTTTTGTCTTGGGATTTATCTTTTTTTTTCCTCTCCAAAGGCTGCTCAACTTTAAGCTCTTTCAGGGCTGTTTCAAGATATTCCTTTAAAGCTTTCTTGTTTCATCTGCAGCCCTTGTTTTGGTTCTTGTTTCAGACTATCTGATCCGTGTGATCGTTTCCGTTATTTGTTCCAGCTTGGATCAAGAGGAATTACCAGTCTGCAATTTCTCTCCCTGAGAACCGGATCCCACTGCTGATACTAACATGACTCCTTATGTCATGAGCAATTAATCAGTATTCGGGGCCTCCAGTGTTGTTCTGTCAGGAGGCAGTATTGCTGCTCTAGTCAAGCAATGCATGAATGCCATCCTTTTTAGTCAGAAAGAATATGTAAAAATATGCCTCATTTTGCTAAGAAAAGCAGGAGGTGCCAGAACGGTTTCCATGTTTCCAGGCATCTTTCTAGTGGGCACGTCATCTTCTGGGCAGCATCACATAGGCTTTTCTCATGCCATCCTGTTTTTCTTACTCCACTCTTAATAATGACTGTCTAACTCCTCTTCAAAACTGCTACCATATTTAACTGCATGTAGAAATTGAGGCCCAAAATCAAAACTTTCGGTCTGAATATGAATAGCCTTGTTTTCTAACTCTTTGTTGTACTGTCAGTGTCATGGACATTTTGTTACTGCTTTGTGCTATTAGCCTTAACTGTAATTTATCAAAGATTGTATATATATATGCATTTTTCTTGTTCTTTATTAACTGACATGTCCCTGGAAAACTTTTCAGTTACCTGGCTTAAATACTAAGTCATCTGATTTAGTTAAGCTTCCACCTGCCTCAGGTATGCTGGGTAATGGAGTATTTTGCATTGCATAGCCATTTTACTGCAATTCCACTGTAATTACACTTAGAATATATTTTTAAACGTGTATAATTACCCCTAAGTTTAAGTGTATGACTGGCATTACCTCTCTGTTCTTAATTTAACAGAATTAAACCTGCAGTCCTATTAGAATTATTCTGACAATTTTTGTAGCAGTTGTGTATATATTAACACTAAATAAAACTTTTAATAATTACAATGCAAGGCAATTTGCACATTGAGATTCTAAAAATAAAATCATTTAATCACAAAAATCCATGTGTAAATGACATAATTACCCTTAATATGTTTTTTATACCAAATATATTTGTCAAAACCTGTAACATCAGTGACACAGTAGTGTAATAAATCTGAAAGCTGTGCTAATATGGATGACCTTCCCTTTAATATGATTTTGTAGCAATTATAGACATAAAAAAGGGGAACCGTTTCATAATTACGTAGGACATATGATGAGATCACAGCCAAGTAATTATGCTGTAGATTTTGTCTTGTAGCTGGACCCTCCTCCGGCCACTGGTTTTCTAATGAGAACTGTTCCTTGAGACCTGGGTTTAAGAGTGAAGACAAGAGGCAATCAAATACAATGTCACCTAAAGTAAATCAAGAATGACTGAAAAATTATAGAAGCCTGAATCAACACTCCATTATTGTTGCTCTGGCACAGTGTCTCTGATGTTGATGGAGCTAAATGGGTGTAAAATTGGTCTGACAGACTGGATAGCAAGCATTTTCAGAATGAGCATGTGAGGCTTTGGGTATTTCCTACCTTTGGTCAATGCAGCTAAGACCAGCCTTTTCTCATTGCTAAGAGCTGTCCGCTGACAGCACTGATACAGCCTCAATATAGCTATCACAGCCATTAAATTCCCAGTCAAAACCAGAATTGGAAAAATGGGAGAAAACTCCAAAAATAATGAGGAATGAACATTATTAGCCCAGAACAAAGTTATGTTCAGGTTTGGTCTGAGATAAGGGCAAGTGGCTGAGTACAATTTTTCTATTGAAAAGTCTGTTTGAATGCTTGAAATTCAGTCATCTTATATATTCTCCTTTCCGAGCTCTAAAATATAACAGCCTATAAAATAAGAAGCAGGTGACCAAAAAGAGAGATACAGTGATTAACTGGACACGCAGGAGAACACCAAACAGAGTGGAAACACACATCTTTAATAGAGATTTCTAGATTTTTTTGTTGTTTCAAAAACGTTTTTGTTCAAAAGCTGTTTCGTTACAACAAAAATGAGGACATTAGAAGAGACCCACGTCAGATAAAGGGAAGCATGTGAGATCTACTGTGTGAGAATGTCCTAGATAATGAGTGACAGCTGCGAGGTTTTGGTCTCACTTTCATTTTAATGGCATCCTCCAGTGATATGCACTGGATTTCAAGCCTTTGTCACACTGTCAGCTCCTGTGATGATCCACAGAATATGGGCATGTGACAGGTCTTTAATAAACAGTTTGCTGCTGGGATGAATGGAAGTTCAGCTGGATCTAGCTTGAGTTCAGCAGAACAGACAGTGTTGTTAACTCACCTTTATGCTACAAAAGCAAAAAGAGAAGGAAGGGGGGGGGGAAATAAAAATCCAGCCTTGGACACCTGCTATCTTCCAGACACTAATTATGAGAGATCTCATTTTTGCAGAAGATGAAAATGGAGTAGCAACCTACAGCAAGGCTTTGTCGCTCCAAGCAAACTGCAGCTAAGAGCATTAGAAAACACTTTTTTTTTTTTTTTTTCTTTCTTGGATTTTAACCTACCTGTGCTCTATTTAAAACCCTCCAAGGGAACTCGGTTTGATGGCTTTTTGGCAGAAGTGGGCTCTCACGACTGTGCTTTGTTTCTATTGCATTGAGGGTCTTCTGGTGCTGGCTCACAGAAACAATTTACTGCTGGACACAGTGTCCGTGGCAGGGCACAGGTAAGACAGGCAACCACTGTGGAGATGAGATTCCTAGAGAAAGAGGAAAGAGGATCAATTTGGCTGTGGCTCAACTGCCTGTTTTCGACCCTGCTGCTTCCTCCCTGGAGGAAGGGGAAAGGGCAGGTCGCAACATCACCACGATCCCTTCCTCATCAGAGCAGAAATGGGAATCCCAGTTCATTAGGACTTATCCACCCTACTCAAATCTTTTTTTTCCCCTCCTTTTCCTGCTGCTGGAGTGACCTGGTTCCCCCCCGCTACCACCCCTTTTTTTAAATTTATTTTCCTTATTGGCTTTTTTATTCCTATGTAGGTCAGCTCTGATTCAAGTGGTGCTGTAGCCTCAACAAGAAGCCCTTACAGCTGTGATTTAGCAAAAGAAGAGTGTTTCTGGTGTCACTTTAGCAGTCAGTACAGTACAATGTGGGTGTCAGGGAGCTTTGCAGTTTACTGCAAGCTTTATTATATAGAAAAGCCTTTATTCCCCAGATTTCCTTCTCCCAGGCACGAATATTCTTGGGAACCGGACCCAAACCTCATGATTCAAGCTGATCTCTGTGCAGATCATTTTATGTTGATCCTGTGTGAATATAGAATTGAAACCATACAGAGAAAACCTAAAAAATGTTGCTGGCATGGATAGGCATGGTAAGGAGTTGAGCCAGATTTGAAAGAGTGAGGTGATGTTCTTGGACAAGACAGAACCTGATGCAGTATCTGTGATATCACCCAAGATCAAGCTTTGATATGCTATTTTCTGTGTTGTCTGTTGAGTGCCACTGCTCACTCAGTTATCATATATAAAAAAAAAAACCAAAAACAAACACCAACCCTGAAGTTAGTGGAAAATGGAGCAGTGCAGAAATCTGGAGCTAAAGTGCAGGAGGTATGGGGCTCAGTTTTTTTGTTGAAAGAGCAATATATACCAAAAACATGACCATTACAAATTACAGAGCCTCCCTCAATGGCCTGAAAAAGCTGGGAAGGAAAATAAAATTCATGAACTCAAGGTGTTCAGTTGTCTGTCCAATTTGAGGTCTCAGTCTTCTTCTTACACATAAGGAAATACTAAAAGAAAATCAGGTGTGCCAGAGACATGTGCTAAAGTGACTAAACTTTTAAGGTGTATGTGTTCCTAATGGCACTGTTTATGCATAACGGCAAAGATGTGCATTCTGACACGTCCTTTCCCCAAAATATCTGGACAGGATACCGCATACAGTGAGTACAACTGAGAATGACATGCTAGGAAAAGTTAATTAAGAATCACCCATGTTTAGCTAGGAAAGGAGAGGGGTATTAAAGGAGCCCAATCAAATGAAATTGGACAGTGTGCGCTATCATAAGTGACAGCTGACATGTTCTGTTCCCTGTTCTGCTCAGGGCTGTTAGCTGATTAGAACCATCTCCCCGGGCTTCATTTCCTTTGCTGTCTCAGGGCATGCAGAGATCCCTGCTGCACGACTCCACCACAAGGGACTCCATGGTGACCTCAGTGGCGCTCAGCCTGGCCCCCTGAGACTGAAAAGAAGGGCTGATGGGGTCCCATACTGGTTTGAGAGGAGGTGAAACCTTCTTGTCGACTAAGGACACTGAACCACTCTGTACTTCTTTCTAGAGGTCTAGCAAGATGTTTCCATTTTCTGTGTGTTGTTGCACAACCCTGGAAAGGAGGGAATGGAGTGGCCTGGAGTTCCGTGAGGGCCATTGCTTTGGTTTAGGGGTAGGACCAGTGCAAAGAGTTGACTTCAACCTGCGGAGCAGCTCCCAGTACAACATCTAGCCAGAGCCAGAAAGCAGAGACCAAAAAAGCTGCATTGAGATATAATCCAGCAAAGGCCCAAATACATAAGTTATTTCTCAATAGGAAAACAGGAGTTAATTATTTTTCCTCGAAACTAAAATAGCAGCTGTTTTAATTTCTAATAATACAGAATTCCTCACCTTACTGGATTGCTGTAAATATTTACCTCATCCATCAGGCTATTAAGATGATGATAAAAGCAATAATTTATCTGTAATACTACGTGCTGCAGCAGCTAATCCTTATGCTGCAAACTGTTGTGGTTTCGCTCTTGTTCAGGATTTTTCTTTAGGTAATACGCTTTTTTCTTATGATGCCCAAGGCTTTTGCACTGCTTTATTTACCGTTGTATATGGAGATCACATAATGTTAGGAGAAGGGTTCTGAGGCTGGCAGACGTAACTCAGGGAGAAGGGGAGAGGCATAGACCATGTCCTGAGGGAACAGGGGAAATCCAGGAAAATTTCACCTTACCTTTTCCTTTCTCCACCATTCTACTGCCTCTCTCAAAACGTTGTGAAGCGAAGGTGTGACAGAGAGGAACTGCAGGGGGAGAGGGGAGGCTCCAGGTCTCCTGAGATCAAAGAGAAGACTTTGGTTTCCAACAGTGTGCAATGCAGGGTCCCTGAAAGGTCTTCCCACTGCGTGTTTGTGAAGTCAGCTGGGCAGGGGAGAGGTGTAAAAGCATGTTGTACTGAAAATAGGTTGCAACTTCTGGAGAATAGGGCTTTGGTTAGAGTCAGAACTGGTCTTACCAGATTTTCAGGTGTGATTTTTCTTTGGAGGGGACATTTGGTGAAGAAGCAGAGAATCGGAAGTTAGAAAGTGTAAGCTGTGGGGTGGGGAGTTGGTGTTGTACAAGAATGCTGCAAGCCAGCAAACACGTGCAGGGGGATGGATGCATGAGCAGCACTGGGAGAGCAGCTGTGACACTGACTGCTGTGGAGAGGAATGAAAAGGGAGCGTGAAGACATGAACTGTTGCTGAAAGGAACAGAGCAATTAAAAAAGCTGGAGAGATGCTGGAAAGCTGGGAAATCCAGAAAGCGGAGTTTATTTAGAAAAAATACTCTTCCCAATGTGTAACTACTTGCTGTGAGACTTTTTAGATCACTACACACTGATCCCCAGTAATTGCAGATGTCAGGCTGCTCAAAGCAAGCAGCGCTGGTGCATCCCCAAGGCCCACAGACTCCAATGCCCCAAACCAGCAGCACTTTCCAGGTGCAGGTTTAGGTTCAGGTGTGCCTGCCAGTCTTAATTCCTCTCCAAAATCCCATTATTAAGTGAAACTAAAGCACAGCAGTAAAAATCAATATGTGTTAGAGATTCAGTATCTTCAAAGGCTGTTGTCTGTTAGCACTTTTTATTTATGTGGTTTAATTTGAATAAAGATGGTGAATACCAATGTCTCAGCATTCCTTAGGGCTCAGCTGACAAATCCCCAGAACACACACAGACTGAGGATAAGAAACAATTAACAAAATTGTCTTGTTCTCAACCACAATCTTTGCCTCTTGTGCTCCAGCACAGCTTTGCACCACTATTTGTTTGTGTTTACTTCAAATTCAGCAGATCCAGATGACTTTGTTCGCTAAACATCAAGACAGAGGTGATCTAATTGAAGACAGTTCAGAGAAGATCAGGAAGGATGATTAGAGTTCTTGAAAGCATGGTGTACAAAGGAGAATTGGGGAGTGGGGGGTCGGTGGGAAATGGGATTACTTGGTTTGGAGAAAAGAAGAGTGAAGTTATAACAATCCTGAGGCACAAAAAAGACTGCTGGGAAAAAAAAAAAAAAAAAAAAGTATTATTTGTTCTTCATGCCCTGCCCTACACACAGAGAAAGTAACTGTGGGTTGAAAACACAGCAAGGGAAATTTCAGCTAGACACTAGGTGTGGCAGTGAACTCCTTTAGGTTTTGGTGCCAGCCTGATGATATCAGCAAGAGGATGAATGATCGACTGAGCTGCAAAGATGCAGATAGTCTTCTGCCCGCCCCCCCCCCCCCCCCCCCGCTTCCTCAAAAATGGAGGGGGATCAGCAGGGTACCACTGGGAAAGGCTCCAGTGACTTTGCTGAATAATCTTGGGCCTTTAAATACGTGTAAAGGTCCATCACCAGCTGTTAGCGTGAGCTGAGAATGGCATGTAAAACATACACAAATCTTATTGGTTAGGGAAGCAGGACAGATAAGTATCCTAAAGCCTTGCAGAAATGCAAGATCAAAAGAAAATCAAGCATTTACTTGTCCTAGACTCCAGCAGAGACCATTTTATTTCCCCATTGTTTTGAAAATGTTGCTTCCTTTTGTTTATCTTTCCAAAGGTTCTTCCCATTCCATTGCGTCAATACAAACCTCTAAGGCTGTTTAATGTTATATCTCCACCATGTACAATGCTTCCTTGTATATAATTAGTATGGTCATTCCCTACCCCCTCCTATTTGCAGTGCCAGAGTTATGACATTTTTTGTTAAAACTCACAAGCAAGATATTTTTTTCTCCCATTCGCACAGTGCATAGAAGGCATTCCTTGAAAACATCCTCAGAAACTGTTCTCTTCACCTTCACCATTCATTCCTTAGAACTTTCCCTGCTGTGACATCTGCAAAAAAAATAATGCTGTGATTACTTTTTACCGTATCTGTGATTTCTACTGTATCTGTGGCTATCACACAGTTCAGAACTGTCTCACTCGAAGTATGCATAACCTCTTATGAATTATTTCTTGAGGACCACTGACTGTTGGACAGGTTTATTCTCACATGAGGATAGTTGTCTTTAGTGATTCTTTGTTTGAACTAGTTGTCTAGATTTGCTTTATAAACAAAGGAGGAAAGCAGGCACTTTAACCATAAAGCCCTTCTAGCCTGAGTTAGCTACATAAGCCAGGTCAGCTGAATCACCCTTTGGTGGTGATTTCCTCTCACTGTATCCAAAAGGATTTCTTTATGAAAAGCTTAGATCGGTCCATAGCCAATAACTACAGATTTCTGAAATGAAGTGTCTCATGTATATGTCTGTCATACTTGGGTCCCAAAAGAAACCTCTAGGAAGAGCTACACAGCAAACTATAATGATAGCCTCTAGAAAACGTTACCACCATAATACCGTAATAGAAACAGCATTGCAAAAAAAGCCAGCCACCCAAAAAAACCCCCAAGCTCTCTGTCAATAATTCAGTGTCCACAAGCTGTAAGAAAATTCCTTTGGCAAATGAAATCTATAATGTTCCTTGACTTGCTGCCATCTGTTATTGCAGCCTTATAATCAAGCTTGTTTTCAGACAGACTGCGCCTGATTCTTTCAAGATAAGGAGGGTGTGTATTTTAACAGAAGTTACTAGTAGATAGAGCCGTAGCATGGGAAGGGCAAGAAAATAATTGAACAGAGTTATATATATTTACGTAACACTTATAGCTGGTTTCCAGAGAGAGGGATTGCAGGTCTTTGGAGGCGGTAGCAATAGAGTCTGTAATTACCTGCTGGCTAGGGAAAGAGCTTGCAAGTTGGAATAGCCTTCAGGGTGGAGAGGGAGGGGTACTACTGAAAGGTACAGTTGTCAGTATGTCCCCCTACAACTCTGCTAATGGACAGTCAAGCTTGTTTAAAATAATTATAAAAAGATAGCCTTTTACTTGAAAATATTAGGTATATATAAAAGTAAATGTTGAAAGCATTACAAATATCTTCAGAGTGGCAAAAGAGAGGGTTTGGAGACTGGTATAGAGAAGACGCAGGTAACAAACACAGCTATAAATCACAGCTAGGAGTAAAGATATAACTATTTTTTTCATCTTCAGTCCTTCTGGTATACATTGAGTTTCCTGTATAATCATTGATTTAAGAAAATTATCTGAAGATTTCTATTGCATTTTTTGTTAGAACTAGAGGTAAAAATAAAAATGTTAATAGTGACCACTCCAACTATTTCACTTCTCATTTCCCTAATGCCATTTTAAATTGTATGGAAGAAAACACTTCTCAGTTCTCCAGCATGTCCTAGTGTTACCAATTATTTGTGGAGGTCAAGGGTGTTTGACCTTGCAGACAGCACAGGAGAATAAAACCATTCCCCAAATCCACTGCAGTCAGCTCTTTAGTATGCTGTAATAGGTCAAGTGGGGTACGAATTGGTCATGCTATGAGTGCAGAGATGGTGTGTGCCTGATCACATCCAGCACACCCTTCCCTTCCCTTCCCTTCCCTTCCCTTCCCTTCCCTTCCCTTCCCTTCCCTTCCCTTCCCTTCCCTTCCCTTCCCTTCCCTTCCCTTCCCTTCCCTTCCCTTCCCTTCCCTTCCCTTCCCTTCCCTGCCCTGCCCTGCCCTGCCCTGCCCTCCCCTTCCCTGCCCTGCCCTTCCCCTTCCCTTCCCTTCCCTTCCCTTCCCTTCCCTTCCCTTCCCTTCCCTTCCCTTCCCTTCCCTTCCCTTCCCTTCCCTTCCCTTCCCTTCCCTTCCCTTCCCTTCCCTTCCCTTCCCTTCCCTGCCCTGCCCTGCCCTGCCCTGCCCTGCCCTGCCCTCCCCTTCCCTGCCCTGCCCTTCCCTTCCCTTCCCTTCCCTTCCCTTCCCTTCCCTTCCCTTCCCTTCCCTTCCCTTCCCTTCCCTTCCCTTCCCTTCCCTTCCCTTCCCTTCCCTTCCTTTCCCTTCCCTTCCCTTCCCTTCCCTTCCCTTCCCTTCCCTTCCCTTCCCTTCCCTTCCCTTCCCTTCCCTTCCCTTCCCTTCCCTTCCCTTCCCTGCCCTGCCCTGCCCTGCCCTTCCCTGCCCTGCCCTTCCCCTTCCCCTTCCCCCCCCCCCCCCCCCAATAACACAACCATTTAATCTGTACTATCTGTATGTTTATCAGCCCCAGGTTACGCCCGCTGCCTCATTAAGCCCAGCCATATAAGAGCCACCCCTGTGTCTGTATGGGTGCACAAACACATACGCATGTACAACCAGTGCCTGCCTTGAACTGCCACTAGCACCAAAGACTGAGCCAGTAGCTAAATCCAGTATAGCAATGGTTTTGCAGGATCAACAATAAAGGCTAATTTGTTAAAAAAAAAACAACTGCAATCTCTCCCACTATGTGAAGCTGCAACTCTTCCTCACTCTGTGCAGGCAGGGTTATGTGTTGATCCTGAAGGATGTGTGAGAAAGAAGGGCAGGGAGAAGCTCCATGTAAGAGAAGGAGACTTCATCACCTGCATTGCAGATGTATGGATTAGGGGAACACTTCTGCTGTGGGCAAGATCTTTATAGCATCCATTACAGGTCTGTTTATATCTTTCCCTTGGAAGATACAACATCAACAGCTTCACTGGATGAGCCATCAAACCTGGTGTGGTGGTTTCTGTTTTCCTGCGGTCCTTCGAATAAAACTTCTTCAGGTCCATTACCAGAAGCTATAGAGTCAGGTGTGGGTCTGCTTTAGAGTGACAGTTCTGAGAAAGTGCATCATTTCAAAGGTAAATAGTTACCCCACAATCAGAGCCCAGTGGCAAAGGAATTTAATTCACAGTATATATCCTAACTCCAAAGTCATGTCAGATGTTGGGCTGCCCTCTCAAAGGAAGAGATTAAACCCACACACCTCAGCCTGAGTTGTGGTCGGGTACATCAGGTGGCATGCTCCTGTATTCACAGGGGCTGAGCAAGGAGGCCTGATAGATGATCTCATTCCGATGAGTGAAATCCTGACATCTTTGAAATCGGTGGGAGTTCTTGCCGTTGGCTTTGCATTGTAATTTAAATGCCAGCATCCTATGGGTCTGGAGGTACCACAAGAGAAAGTTTACCAAACTGTTTTGAGGAATGCTCAGGCTCAGCTGGATTTAAACACGTCTTCCTGAATGCAAACCAGTTTTGTTTACCTTAGCAGGGCTTAAATGAGCATTGCTTGCCATGCTTCGCAGGGAAGTTCTGCAAAGTCAAATCACATTTCAAGCCAGACTTGGACCTTTATAATTTAACTTACCAAGAGGACTATGAGTCACTGTGCTGTATATGAAAGAACAGGCTACCTTCTTTTTTTTTTTCTCTCTTGCAGCATCTTACAGAAAGAATAAGAATAAGAATAAGAATAAGAATAAGAATAAAAGAATAAAAACCCACACACAGAGTAAGAGCTATTCAGAACAGAGCCCCAGACATGTCTTTTTCCTTATAGTAAGCCTTGGAAATAAAAGGTTACCAAAGCCTTCGTACCTGCTGCTGAGGGTTTTCACACTTTAAATAAAGCTGAAAAAAAAAGTCAAGCAATCGTGTTTTGGCCACATTCTAAATGTCAGTATCACTATTTACTACCTCTTGAAGTAATCAATTGCGCTGGAGGTCCAGCAGCTCTCACTGGCCCTATTGATTGAAAACCCGAGCCATAGCACACTGTTTCTGTGTTTGTCACCTTATATCCCTTTCTACAGTGACCTCTGCCTGTACGCTGGTAGTGCTCAGGCTGCTGAAGCATGGATCTAGTGAACACACATTCAATGTCTTTTCCATCCAATTAAAATCCTTCACTATCGTTCCCTTTTATCTAGCCTTTGTAATTGGATTCCCAGTTTCTCAATTTTCATGGCAGCAAGGGGGAAAACGATAGCAAATCCCTGATAAAATAAATAAATAAATAATAATAAAAATAAATTATTTATAAAGTTCTTTATAAAGGGTTTGTTCTTTCTTTGGCTGAGTTTCTGATGAGAGAAAGTTCTTCTGCAATCATACTATCATTTGTCCATCTGTGATCTTCGCTTAATAACTCTGGGAACTCTTAGCCTATTTCAGTCAGATTTGAAGGTGAGTTTATCGTTCCTCTGTAATGTCCTGGTGATACAACATTCTTAAGAGGTACATGAGATTGGCAACTGGCTGGAGGAGATCTAGTAGTCACACAGAGAAAAAGACCATGCTGTGTGGCAGTTTTCTGTCCAACCCGGGTACCTCGCGGTCGGTGGGGACATTCCCACATCTCCAGCAGCACACAGGCTGCCCTTTCGCAGAGGAGAGCTGGGGGACATAAGGCGGGGACATAAGGCATCACAGCTTTTCATCATACAGGATGCAGAGTGAGGGAAAGAAAAGGAAGCTAGACAGATAAGCCATCCAAACTGATAAGGAAAAAGGCTTCTTTATGCTGCTGCACACGAAGTAACTTGGGTTTTTGAAAGTATTACAGACCGGTGAGCTGTTTCCAAGTTGCCTGTGTCAGAAGTATTTTGGTTTTGTGTTACTGGCAGATCATGAAAATATGCTCTAGCAGCATGTTATACACCAAGATCAATATCAAAGACAGGTGAAATACATCACTTTGTAGAGATGCCTGCAGAGGGACAAGGTTAGTCTGCATGCTTATCTTCTACATGGCTGCCTTTAGGTGAGATGAGTCGAGGCTTAATTGACCAGGGTTTTGTTAATGATAAAAACATGAATCTGAACAGAACAGAACATTTGTGTTGACCGCAAACTTAGTGATTTAGTTCACATTGACTTTACCAGACTATTAGTACCTCTCTTCTATAAAATTTTCTCTTTGAGGGAGCTTCAGAAATGTTTGAAAGCCAATAGTCTACAAGCTGTGCCACAAATATTTAGTTACTGGAGTCACCCAGTAAGTCTGGTCTTATAGTCGGCCTCAGACAGTCTCTTCCTTGATTGATATTCCAAAGTCTTGGTCAAGAATCCTTAGATGTGGAACAAAAAGATAGCTATTTTGGTTTTTTTCTCTCATGTAATGGAAGAAAACAAAGCTAATAAATCTTTGAAGTCAGTAATACTCAGCAGCAGCACACTAGTACACCAATCATGAAATTATTAAGAGGTCAAATCTTTTTGATAACCATCCACAGAATGCCAGGAACTAGCAGTTTCAAATGTGATGGAATACTTGTGACTATGATTGCAAGGAGGAGACAAATATTTTGCAAACTTAACCCATTATGCTTACAATAATATGAGCCATTCCAAATGCTTCTTTCCTATTAAGTAAGGTACTGTACAGCCTTTGGATAACTGGAAAGTCAAGTTAATGGAACGGAAGGTTAAAACAACTAAATAACTGGAACTTGGCAAACGGGGATAGGGAACAAGATAATTGTAAGTATCTGAAGGGAGGGATAAGAATAGTTTCAAGTTGCTCAGGGGAGTGTAATTAGATATGATGGGATGAAGTTAAGCAATGGAAAATATAAGGGAGGAAAATCCTTATGAAAACCTTATTCAAAACCTGGAATAGACTCCAAAGAAAGCTCTATTGGTGAAAGCCAGGGTTCTCCTGATAAAAGTGAGTAGAAAGAAGAATTTGGAAAATGAACCAGCTGATTCTGCACTGGAAAGGTGATGAGGTGATCTTCAAAGGATTTTCTGGTTTTAGTTTAATCTAATCCCATATCTATTGCTTTAGTATGCTGGTAAAATGAAAGGGATTTCTTTGAAGACCATTTTTCAGTGTCCTCCTAAGGGTCAGAACCACCATTATCACATCTAGGCTTTCTAAGCACTGGTTTTATATAGGTCAGTTAAAAATCCATAATCAAAAGCAATGTAAGTGATTTCTCCAGAATAATGTCTCTGTTTCACTGAAATGTGCCATCTACACTGTCCCATGAACATTATTTTTGTCCCTGAGAGGAGGCAAGGACTCTCTGCTCTTCCTGTTAACATTTTTTTGGGGGTGCAGAAAAGATTAACTTTTCACCTCTGGTTTGCTGGAAAGAAGATGAGGAAAGGGCTAATTTTCACTATTTGTATTCACAGACTCCAGCCACCATTGTGCAGGGCAATTTTTGTAATATAGTTCTTGTCGCTTGTATCAATGTCATTGTACTAAACTTTACACATTGTCTACCTGGCCTGTATTGCAGGATTGGGCATGGGGAGTTGTCTCCTATGTATTTTTGATAGCTTGTTATTTACCGTGAACATAAGAATCTGGATTAAGTGGCCAGGCATTGATGAAGATACCCCTCCATTACAATCCTTCTGTTTTCCCTGTAACTTTCTAAAGACCACAGCATGCCCGTGGCTGGATTGCAGGTTGGTCAATCCCAAACTGCTTCTGGAAGCGACATCTATCCCACCTTTTCTGTTCTGTGCAGCCACAGGCCACGTTATGGAGAGAGCTACACGAGTGGGGTTTACATACAGCCCACTGTCACACACCCTGGTTCTGCTGTGCACAAAGTTTTCCTCCAACACACAAACGTGATGAGCAGTCAGTGAATACAAGATCCACTTTCTCGAACCTGTTCTCCATACAGACTCATGGTTGTGCTGTGGTGACCCAGTGACTCGCTTGCAGAGTTGTGGCTCACATTTGTAGTGTCAAGGGCAGGAGTTCCTCCCATCTGGCTACTTTTTGGAATACTGGACAGAGAAAAAAAAATCTCAAAAGTATTAGGGATACACAGAGTGCATTAGCCAGCTCTGTGTTGAGAACAGTCAAGAAACCGAGGCTTGAAGGGAGCCATCCATTTAACTTAAGATGAATGTTTGCAATCACAATAACTGGATTTCTTTATTACTTAACTTATTCAAAGTACATTTTGCTTGGTAAAGGAGATTTTCTGAAGACGATTGCAGTGCTAATGTTCTGACTGAATAGAAACAAGAGGACATAGAACTATTTAAAAACCAAGACAACAATGTGACACAGTGGAGATGTATATTTATTCCTCGCCCTTTTCTCATGCTGCAAAACATGTTCTTCATTCTTTAAAACAGCAGCGCTTGTGTGTGCATAGTGGGTTATTCATTCATAAGTTATTGCAACATACAGGTTTGCAAATGTAAAAATGTAATTCATTTAGATTTGTTAGCTGCACTGTGTTTTTATAATGCCAGTAAGGTCTTTATTATCTCCTAGTTCTGATTTCTTCCCCATCTAACCATAGGCACTTATGTGAGGTGACCTAAGGTCCTTTCTGGATGCAACCGCACCCTTCCACTGAACATAAGGAAAACACAGTAAAGACCAAGGTTACAAAACAGAGAGGCTAATCAGGACCTTACACTTCCCAAGACAGTGAAGCCTTCTTCCTGGTCTCAGCTTCTCTGTACATCCCATAATGTGAACATCAACAAAACTCAGCCCTTTCTGTATCCGGACAGTGCAGCAGTTGTGGTAGCCCCCGCCAACCATAGCTGTCTCATGAAGACTACTTCAAGTCCTTCCTGCCATTCTAAACACTACTCCAGTCTGGATACCATTTCTTGGAGGTCACAGCTATAATTAGCTTGAGCACTTCCTAGACATTTCTGAAGCCCACCAGTTTCCTTCTTAGCCATCTTCTGACCACAGGCTCTTGGCAACTTGATGTCTGACAGCAAGGCAGCTGCTTCCAAAGGCTGTAGTTCCCTGCCTGCAGTAGAGTTCCTTCCAGATGAGTGCCATGTAATTCTCCAATCAAGGTAATTGAATCTGGATACACTTAGAAAAAAAAATATCAAATCAGACAGCGTAGTGATAGAGTCGGGATAGCAGTTAGGACCTCTGGATAAAGGATTATATTATTGAGTTACTCTTTTATTTTGATGCCCCGTTTAGTTACCAATTTGTTCTACAGTATTTCAGTCAGGTCTACAGCAAGTTCCCTGAAGGGTTTATTCTAATAAGTAATGCAATTTGAAAAGGTAGGAAATCACAGAAAACTCGTTTACTTTCACTCATTGTTACTAGTTTACCATTCTACATGGATTTCTCTCATTCCTATTATACATGGACTATGTACTTTCATGGGTTTACAAGTCTACTGATTAATGTGAGTAAAAATAATACTTGTTTTATTGCAGGAGTAAATAACGTCTTAACTACTTTGAACCCTACAGCTCTTTCAGAGCACTAATCTGACATGGCACTATCACAATGACTTCACCTGCCTCTTTTCCAAACTCCCTTTAAAGCCTTTTTCATTCATTTTATTCTCATTTCCTCTGAATATTTGCTCAACACTTTTTTAATGGATTTGCTTTCACAGTGACTACACCTTTTGTGTGCAAACATTTCAATATCCACCTTATCCTGTTGGGAATATTTACAGAAAGGGAATTTTTAAGTCACTATACAAATATTTAAAGAGTGAATTTAAATTCAAGGCACAGATATTTGGACCAGAATTGCTATGGAGCTTATCTGATGAAGGCACAGGAAAAAGTTGCTGGTGATTTTTTTCAACAAGTTATTAATAAACCTTTCTGCTCCCACCACCCAGTTCCTTTTGTGGGTCAGTGCTGACTTTTGCTTATTTCTCAGTATCATCTTGAACACTCCAGTGACAGCCTTTTTGCCATAGTTCTATTTCTTTTGAATGATCTGGTTTATGGCACATACCAATACTTAAAGTTCCACTGATTTTTTTAGCCAAGACCTTTGCATATGGGCAACCCAGTCGGTTCCTAACAACATAACCTCACCCTTTGTCTCTCCTTCCTCCTCTTCCCAACAGCAGATGCTGCCTTAACATGAACACATATCTCTATTCTGAGAGAACAATTAACAGAATGGTAAAGTTTAACGGGGGGGGGGGGGGGGGGGTTGAAGTACACAACAGTTAGATGTAACTAAGCTAGTTAAAAAAAAATATCTTGAGTAGTGGAAGTGGCTTAGTTTTGGCAGCACTGAACTCCAGGCATGATAATTTATTTTGCTTTTCAGACTTTATAGAGCTTGAAGCCTCTAGTAACCAAGCTAGGATGTTTTACAGTAAAGGAAAGCATCTCTGCATCATGACTATGCTGGAGGTGGCTTGATTGCTTTAGCAACTGGAAGCTGGTCTCTAAACCAGAAACCAAATGCCACAAGCTCCATTCCCTGATATCGCTACCCTGTCTTCTGAGAATGATACCACATATATTTTCTGGCAGCCTTTTCTTCCTCTTCAACTACCAACTCAGACTGGAACCCAGAAGTTCATGCCAGAACTCTTGCAAAGCCACCAACGCTGTTCATTGTTAGTCTAGGCACCTACACCTTTTCTCCAGCCATTAAGTCTACAGGGAAAATCATGGGGTTTCTTGGGGTTTTATTTTTTTTTTTTTATTCTCAAGTGTCATAAGGAAAGATGGTATTTATACTTTTCTGAACTGACAAAAGGTTGCCAGTATGAAGTAGCTGGAAAAATTTTCACACTTCTTTTTTTCCTGTTTTGACAACGTTTTAAGAATGTGTTGGCAAATTTCACAAAAAATCAGTCAGGAGTCTGAAATGTTTTATTAAATGTTTTCTTATTTCAGTTTAAAGTAATTTTTCATTTCAACATTTCCATAATATTTTTTTTTTCAATTCAAAAAGATAACAATTCAAAACCTCATACCATGCTAACAATTTTTTTTTTTCCCTAAACAAATCACTGCAGACATTTTGGGAAACTGAAACTATTTTGATATGCTTTCTTTTTTAAAAAAATAATTTCATAAAATAAATTAATAAAAGTTCTTAAAAACTTCTCTGTCAACTCCAAGTAGAGGAGAAAGAAAAAGAAATGAGACTGATTGGCTGTGCTGACATATCACCTCCTTCCCAAAGCATCAGTCCATTTAAAAAGAATATCAAGAAAGAAGTGAAGATCTCAGAGATGCTCTCCTACAGTTTTCCAGGAAAACATGCACTTCGTTAAAGGGCTAAAGCCCAAAGTACTGCCTTTCTTTGAGAGAAAAATCATCTTGTGAGAAAATGTGTACTATTACACATCAGAGAACTCAAATTTAGGAAACAGGGATTTTGTAAGTGGCATTCCTTGCTGAACTGCAAAAATATTGATGGTGACAAATAGCTGAATTCTTTTTTTTCTTTGTTTTCTCATCCTTCCACCTCTATAAATGATACAGTAGGATACCAGGAGCAGAATTCTCCTTCCTGAGTCACCCTATCGATAACTTAAGCAAGGAAGCTAAAATACACTCATTGACTTAGCAATAAAATCCATGCAACCATGTAGTCACCACCGTGATATCAGTGCAGTGTGTTGGTGTGACTAAGGGACGGACACTCTCCTGCAGCCCAGGCTGACACACTTAGCTGAGGACAAACCAGCACAATTGCAGCCAACATGTATCTGTCTGCGTGAGCTGAAGATTTAGCTCCTGAAACACCCTGGGTGAAAGACAGCCACTTTCCTAAAGTGCCTTGGGATTAGCATGTAGACTGGGGGAAAGAAAAACAGGATGGCAAAACCGAATGCTACTGTCCATCTCTTTCGGTGTTTAAAAATTCAGTTAAGCCTGAGGTCCTGGGCAGGTCTGGGGCTGCAGAGGCAGCTGTGGTGTGTGCGGTGCAAGAAGAGAAAACTGGCATGACATGAAAGCAGGCAGAGCTGGCTGCTCTCATTTCCTTCACCGGGCAGGGTGAAGCATAAACCCAGAGCTAGCTGCTGCGATGTGGCGTGGGTTTCAAAATCCCTGCCTTCTTTTAGCAACTGGAAGATTTCAGGCAGATAGGGGGGGATGTATTTTCTTAAAACACTTTAGATGCTGAGTGCGATCTTTATCTTGGCAATGTCCTTTAAAGTTTGAGATCTAGCGTTGTGGATGTGCAAAGGAATGCATTTCAGACTTCTGCATTTCAGATTATCTCTGAACAAAAAAAGAAATGTTCCCATCTGAATATGCATTCTGCTTACTGTGCCTCAGACACAGGGTATTAGCAGTAGCGCCAGTGATTGTGTTATCCCCTTTGGTGATGGGACATTTTTTTCTTTTTCTCTTTTTACTCTCCCCACAACTGTTTCCCAAAAAGGACGAGGGGGAGAGGGTGTATTTCCAAAACCCATGTCACAGCTTCTTTATTTTATATGGTCTCCCCTCCCCACCCAAAATACCTTGAATAGCCCTTTATGTAACTTCAATTAAATAAAAAAGAAAAAATACAGCTGCTCCTCTGAAGCCATCCAAATCTAATTAACTACAGAAGCCGAAGTTATATTAAGCTTCTCACTTTCTTCGTCTTAGCATCTCCATTCATACCTTCATTCAATGTGTTCACAAAAAAAGGAATTTCTAATAATTGTATCTATAGTCTTGGAAAAAGAAAGCCACTAATCAGGAGGCCTGTGAAAGAGGAGAGATCGGAGCCTCGCTTGAACTTGGCAGTCTGGCCCCAAAAAACTTGCAGACAAAGGGGCGAAGGGAACTGAGGAGCTTAGCCCTACGTCTAAGGAAGCTGGTGAGAATTTGTTCAGCCTCTGAATAGAGATCTCAGTTTCAGTCTTAAATTGTGGCCGCGCCGATTCATTGAAATGCCTTCTCTGAAGGAAGAGGGGGCGGGAGGCAAGGGAGAGGGAAGGCAAGGAAAGTTTGTTGAATGCAAATGAGGTTACGTGTGGCTGAAGAGTGAGATAGAAGCTCTGCAGAGATTTATTCCTGACTGACATACAGTAACACAAAGGCAATAAAATGTGTCCTTGGCAAGTGGCATTAACAAGCAGTAAACCTTAATCTTCAGAGAGCTGAGATGATGCAAGCCACCCCGGTGGAAAATACCTTCTCATTTGTGGAGAGAATTATTTAAAATATGTTTTGCCAGTTTTAAAGAAGATGTAACTGGCTTTCTTACCATGCCACAACCTTGTAATTCAGGCATTCTGCAGAGCTGCAAGACCAGCCAGAGTGAGGACTCTTGACCATTTCTCACTGGGGAGCTCAGCAGTTTTCTTGTACGTTGTGTCTCATCTAGGGAACACTTCAGAGTCTGGCTCTCCCCGCTGCAGGACTTGATGTAAATGAACGCACCTCAGATGAGTTTTCTTCAAGAACCTTTTATATTTTCTTAGCTAGCAAAAGATGTATTTTCAGTCCAGCAGTCTCAGGGACATGTTCTGGTCTGGTTACTCATGTTAATGTCTTCACTTATATTCATATCTTCTGCTGCAAGGAGCCCTCCTGAAACTGCAACATTACTCAATAAAAGTAAAGGAACAGAAGCCTGGTCATTAAATTAAAACAATTGCCACTGCACAGCAGAGAGAGGAAACATTTGGTACATTAAAATAAGTGTAGTTAAGATACAAAAAAAATGTGGATGGTGCCTAAAGTCCCTTAGGGAAACACCACCAGCCCTGAGTCAGACAAAAGGAGATGTGTCCAAAATTACAGAGAATTATTTTGTTTGCAGTCCTGACTGGATTTATTGATAATTTTCTACTTCCCCACTTAATTATTAGGAAACGGGATGACCTGTTCCCACCTTCCTGGGCTTTTGCTCTGAGGCTCTGTAAAAAGGCTGAGAGTTGATTTCCAGAGGTGGGACAGGAAACATTCATTAAAAAGTGCTGGTTTCTAAGGAGGAGCGAAGTCACTGCCCCACTGCCCACTGCTCTCCTGGGGTTGGGTCAGCATTATTTTGGCAAAATGAAGAGTGGTATTGCGTTAGGTCTTCACAAAGAGCATTTGCTGGCCATTAGTCCAAGGCACAGCACCAAAAATCCTCTTTCCCTGCCTCTGAACTAAAAAACACCACATTGCTCGAGGCTGAGAGCAGCCTCCCTGTTGGCTTCATACTGTACCATCCCTCACATGATGAATGGAAAGTTATTCTTGCTCTGCAGCTTAAACAAAAAGTAAACATTTCATGAGGTTTATATACTGTCTGCTATGTCTTTCTCCATAAATTAAAAAGAAATTGCAATTTTCCTTCACCACTCATTTTGGAGCTGTTTTTACTCATCTGTATCTGGATTTTCTGCTACATAGCTAAGGACATTTACACCAGATCCAAATTTCATTATTGGACTGTAATTGTATTTTTTTTTTGCCCTGCTTTGATGTTAAATATAAAGAACCCCCAGGCTACTTTATCTAACGTACAATTGTTAGCGATGACTCCTGCTAAGGGAGGGCAAGGTGCTGTGTAGCACAGTCTGGAGTGGCGATGTTTATCAAACAGCTGGACAAGTTCCTGAAGGAATAAAGGCACTGTTTGTGGGGTTCTATACAGAACCAAATACCACGTATGCTCTGCTCAGGCCCCAGGATCAGTAAGCTCTTCAAACAGCTTTGCATAGGGGAAAATAAGTGCATTCCATTTCTGCAAAGGTAATTTAAATGGAAAAGGACAGTGCTATTTCTTATGATTTTAAGGGCCTTGCCCATGGAGGCAAACTATTCCCTGTGCCATCACCTTTCTCTAGGACATTTCTGAACTTCTTGATTATGAATGCTAAATGCTCCAAATCGGTATAAAAATAAAAACAAGGAAAATCTTTAACCCTGTTTTCTTAAGCTATACATCAAGAAGTTTTTTCCCCTTCAAACTTACGAATAACTGGGTTATTCCCCTACATGGGAAACAAAGAAAGACCTGAATATGCCTTTCAGAAGAGATATGAATGTGTGTCTGAAGTATCCAAGTGCCAAGGAGGGAGAAAGTATTTTCATAAGCGTTGAAAGTAGAACAGAAGGAGCACGAACATCAATAATGTCCTGCATAGACTACAGAGAGGACATAGCCTCCATATTCCTTTTCCCAGGCAGCTGGGCTGGTATCAAACCTGCAGTAGTGCGGAGTAAATAAAATCATGCTCATCTTTTCCTGTTTACGGTTTGCACGATACATTGAATTTTATGAACACTGTTCATGTAATCATAAGGATTTCCTAATCTCTAAGCACTTGGTATATCTGGGCCAGGCTTGTTAAATCAAATTAGAGCTGGTGATAAAATATAGATTGAAAATAGTGTTGTCTGGGTGGGATGTGTCTTGTCGCAGGGCAGCGGAGGAAAACTGCATTATTGGGAAACACCATTAGTCCAGGGGCCTTGTAGCTTCACGTAAATATGGCACAAATAAAAATTTGTGGCCATGCTGCAACAGCACCCAGCAGTGAAGCAGTTAAAGCAGGTACCCTCCCTCTGCTTCCATCCTCTTCTCCAGCATAACCACCAGACACTCCTCTGTGTTTAACTAAAGCAGCTGTTTTATTATGCCCCCAGATTCCACCACATGGTTTAATGCATATACCAATAAGTCTTGTGTACATCAAAAATGCTTTTTATTAGTATTACTTGCCAGCACAGAGTTTACTACTAAACTAGTAAATATTTTGTCTCTGACCACACTATGCTATTGCCTAACTTTTGGTTTTACCACTTCAGGTGTGTGGTCTCTCCTTACCGACATAGGGGGAGAAGGGGGAAAGCCCCCTGGATAGCAAAGGCGTCACTGCAGTCAGAAATGTCCTGTGGCTTCAAGGCCAGGTCAGCTTCGCTCCCTTTTTGCCTACATTCATGCACAAAAGCAACACGAGCACAAAAAGCACCGAGAAAGTCTCCAGGTGAGAGGGGGATTCCCTTCATGGGAGCCTCAGGGCCACAGGCTGCCCCTTACACGGCTGGTGGGTGGCAGAGCCAGGCAGCCACACACACGGTCTCTATGGCCAAGGGGCTGAGCATGCCGTGGCTCTTGCCACCTACCTTCACATCCCTCCTCTGCTACCAGACACTGGTCTGTTAACCCTGTTTTATAGATAAGGAAGTGAAAAGCACAGCACTTAAAACTACATTAAGGTTCCTGCTATACGTGCCTGACTTAAGCATCCAGACTTCTACAGCTTCCCAGTTCTTGTCTTATAATGAGCAACTGAGAGTGGCCACTGCCCACCCACCTGACTCCTGATCTGTATTGCCATCAGCAGAGCATCACGCCTGTCACGACACATGCATGCTCTGCAATTTGCCTGATACAGGCGTTGTGGCTGCTGTTTTCCTTGGGCCATGTGACAGCAGCGGACGGTGCATTGTCTGAATCGCTCTTGGCTTTCTGTGAGTTAGGCGTGGGGACCGCGGTGCCACCCAGCAACCTCTCCAGGCCACACAGGAGCTCTGCGGTGGCCACGGGACCTGCTGGCAGCCTGTAGGACCTGCCCCGCTGCAGCATTTCTTCTCCCTCTCTGCAAGGAGAGATTGGGTTCTGCAGCTCATTTCTGTTATCTTTCACATGCTGGTAAGTTGAATAAAATATAATTTCCTCATCCAGTCGGCACCTCTTTGTCACTCTGATTTCTGAGAGGAAGCGAAAGGCTTCCCGTCACCCCAGAGCAATCCTTGCCGAGGAGGAGTGTGACTCCTGTGGCTGATTGTGTACAAGGTCATTTCAATCACAGCCTCTGTCCAGGGACCCAAGCTCGGGGACCATCAAGTGGTCAGCTTCACTTCTGCTTCAAATGCAAGACCGGTCTGATTCTCAGTGGTGCCTATTTAGGATGTATCGTTACAGCCTGTGCATGTGCTTTTTGGCTGAAATAACTCAAAGCATCGGAAGAGTTGTGCAAACATTTTCCAGTCCTGACCTTTAGGATGCTTTCCTGCAGTCCTCATAAGAAAGCGCTCTCTAGCACCCCAGTCACCATCTGAATTTACATCCCTCTATATGCAAAAGCTTTTCCTCAGGCCTCAGTACCTGGAATCAGGTTACCTAAGACTCCCAGAAACAATTTTAAAAAGCTTAGAGTGAGGGGAAGTTTGAGACTCCAGCAGATGCAACCAGCAAAAGATAAACAGGAGCCAGATAAACTGCAAGTTTTTCAAGTCAGTCTCCTGACGCATTCCCCTGGGAGCCGGAGGATTTGAGCCGTGGCCCCTAGAAATCACCACTCAGCACTGGCAATTTGACTGTCCAAAATGATGAGAAATGCACAGCTGAGCACAGGCAGATTTGTCAATGCTGTTTCCCTGTCTAGATACAAACTGAAGAACTGAAACGCCCCAGTAGCTAAGGACACCGAGCACCACAGAATTGCCTTGGTGTCCCCAGGCCAGGCAGGAAGACACCAAAGCTGAAATACAGCCCAAGACGAACCCCAGGAGCTGCTCAGCACTGCCCTGCCCTTCCCAGCGATGACATCTGAACGTTTCAGGAGCTAACACCTCCTAAGGGGGTGCACATACTATTTCCCAGGTCATTTGTAAAATACAAAGGCTTGTTTCACCACTTTGCTCTGGGCTTCCTGGGTGACCTTGCTGAGCATCAAAGCGCCGTATTCATCTCAGCTGATTGCAGCCGTACAGGATTATGCATGTAATCCTATAAAACATCAATGACCTACCTCTATAAACCATAGGGAGGGACAGGTATATTCAAAAGGTAGCTCACCTGGCCTGCCTTAGCTATGTTCCGTGCCTCAGTTCCCCATTCCCCACCCATCAAATGGGGATGGCAGCAGTGTCCCACCCTCCTGGAGGTGCTATAAAAGAGGTTGGAAATACTTGGATAATACAGTTCTGATGTTAAAGAAGCATCTTCAGTAGCCCGAAGTCACTGGGGTAAGAGGATATTCAGCTGTTTAGCACATCCAGAGAAAGAAATTTTTGTCCTGGTTAATTATGGTGTTACTAAATTTCTGAGCACAGCATCTGGAATTTTGAAATATTCCTCCCTGAAAAACAGTGGCTGGGGTTTTTGGGGCGGTTGTTTTGTTTTTCCCCAGTGTAGCTAGAGCAATGAAGGTTTTAGATAAATTAATCATTTGGAAAGGGTTGAGGCAAGTTGGGACTGATAGAGGTAAAGTAAATCAAGTCACCAGAATCACCTGCTCTGTGGGAGAGGAGGCTGGGGACATCTTCCTCTCTTTTCAGTTAACAGATGCAAGAGATGATGGAAAGGTCAGAGACAGATGTAGTGCTCACTTCGTACCACATATTCACAGGGGCTGGAATAAAAAGAGGCCAGAAAAACACGTGTGTACTTTCAGCCTTTCTCTGCAGGCAGTAAAGAGCGTTACAGAGATGGAAACGACAGACTATCTTTGTGCTACAGAGTGGGACCAAAATAATAAAACCCCAACGAAAAAATAATCTCCCTCTCTGCTTTCATCCTCCCTGCCTCTCCCACAGCCCTTCCCCTCTCACGCCTTGCAGAAGCTATAAATCTAGGCCATCAGAGAGAAGCTGGAGCAGCAGCGTATTATCTTGAGAAATCACTCCCAGAAGGGAGCAGAAAGTTCACAAGTAAAGTGCCAAAAAAGGAGAAATCGCAGCGCTGTCATTGGATCTGGCTGCGGCTGGAAGGCATCCAAGCCCCTCGCTCGGCTGACATCCCTGTGCATAATCAGAAATTCCTTTCAATTATGTGGGAAAAGGAGCTTCACATTGTCAGTCCAAATGCCCCCGTGAAGAAATAGGCTGCCACAGCACCACCGTAGAAGGTCATGATGGAGCAGCATCCCTGAGCAGCAGCTTGCCGGGGAGGGGGAGGGGAAGCACGTGGTGGCACTCGCACTGCGTGCTTTTATAACACTTTGCTCTTCCATTAGCACATCTAATCTGAGGGGCTCTGAGTGCTTTGCGAGCACCAGTTGACTAAAGCTGATAGGAAACAAGTAGATACTTTAGACGAGTGTTATGGATGGCAGAGAAGAAAACTCAGTTGTGATGCTCAAGCTACCCTTGAGTGCTGGGAGGTGGTTTCTGCAGCCACAAGCACCAGTGGCTTCTTCTAACCCTGGTGGGCAAGAGGTACTGCCTTCCTTGAAGGTGTGTATGACCTGGGAGAGCAGGGACTCTGCATACAACCAGGGAAGTCCTCTGCCTGGGCATTTGCCCCGCAGCCAGGGCAAAGGCACAGACCAACTTCATGCCTAAACAGCCCAGCACTGTGATGGCTGGGGTCTTGCAGTGTCCTGCTTTAAATGTAAAGCACAGAGGTGCCTGAGAGGAAATGTCAACTTTCATTGCTGCACGTTTTTCATTATTGTTCTTAATTGTGCTTGGCTGAGAAGGGGAAAGATGTTCACTTTTCCTGTAAATGGATTCTCTCCTCTTTCCCTCAATTTTTTCTCCAATTTATAACCATTAATAAATTTAGTGGGCAATCTGACAAAGTCAGGCAGCTGTGTGCTGCTTTTCCTGCTAGGGTGTTATGAGAGGTTATTTTAGCTAACAAACTTGCTGTCCCCAGACTCCCCACTCTGTTGTCAGTAAAGAGAAATGGTTTCCATCAGGAGAATGTGCATCACCTTGTGAAGCCTTTCTCCTTCTGTTGGCAATGGAGGGAGCTTAGGGAGAGTGGTCCATTGGGCAAAAGATGGTTATTCTCCCTCTCTTTGCTCCATGTACTGACTGAGGATATGACTTTTTGCCATCTACCTTAGGTGCTCTGAGTCACTCCCTGGAAACATCTATTTCTTGGCCTATACAAAAGACTTAGGCTATGACTCACACCTCAAATGGAGACACCAAATAGTCTATAATAGGTGGTGTGAATGGCTGCTATTGTCTGCAGGGCTTGGTGGTGAGATCCCCACGCCAGGGACCATTGTTTCAGTGTTTGCACAGCCCTTAGCACAATGGAACATTTTAATTGCCTCCTTGCTACACCCGCATGTCTCCAAGAGTGCATTTTTCATAAAGTTAATGATCTATCATGATGCTTCCTTCTTACAAAAGGCTAGGAGGGAAAGGACTGAGAGAAGAAGAGTGAGCAGTGTGCTCCAGGCACTGGGCCAAATGGTTGCACTGGTTAGAGACCTCAGATCTACCCTAATGGTAATCTGGAGCTCTGAATTACACAGTCAGGTCACTCCTGAAAACTAGTCCTAGGGGGCTAAATTGTTTGGAGGTTGGAGTTTTATGCGTGTTTGCCCTACTGATTCAAGAAATACGGTCACCTGATGAGTGTGGTTGTGCCAGGGAACCCTTTAAAAGCCTAGGAATGATGAAAGACCACCAACAGTGAGAGCTGAAATTGCACCGTTGCTGTCCATCTCATCAGAAACTAACTAGGCCCTGTGAATGCTCTGCCTTGTACTTTAACTCCACAAGGCGCAGACAGCCTTCAGATTAGGACCAAGGAGGGTACCGGAGGGGATGGTGTGCACCGGCTCTGCCGTTCCTGTTGCACAGCTTAGCAAGGGACCTCTTCACTCCACGGGGCTGTCACTCTGGCATCTTTCACCAGCCCTGTCATTATTTTGAATGAATAAATACAGAGGAGACTAGCTGCATGCTGGAATGCCTGGAATGCCAATGCAGAACTCAGCTAATAATGGTTCTATAGTGTAAATCAGCAGCATAGCGGGTCCCGGTTTCACTTGGCTGTGCTCCATGAATAGCAGAAGCGACATTGAGTAACAGTGAATTGGAAATCAGTTTAAAAAGAGGAAGAGGATAAACCCTGAAAATACTCTCTGTTACAGTGTGAACTATTTTTATAAGCTGAGAATTAAATCTTTAAATGATTAACCCAGGGAAAGTATCTTGTTCTGTGAAGCAGTCGCATAATTCTGGCAAGGAATATCTCTGGAGTGAGTTGGTCCCAAGAAAAGAAGTTAGTGAAAGCACTTTCTCTTCACTCTTATGTGACCTAGGATTGACCCAAAAGAATCATATTAATCAGGGAGAACACTGGGAGCTGCTAAAATTAATTTACATCACGACCTCTGATTGGAGTTTCTACTAGCACAAAGAGACAGCTGTTGACTCGCATTAAGTGGCTGGAAGATTGGTTCATTTATTTATTTTTAACTTTGCCACACATCTGTGGCCAACAAGAACTTAGCAGAGAACTGGGGAACATCATTTTTAATGACCATTCTGCATGCCTCTGTGAGTGCATTTATGATGGGCTACTTGCCGTGAAGACTACGCTATGAGATGCTGCTGGCATAGCTCCTTTGGCTAAAAGCACACAAAAAAATCAGATGTACCCAGCCAATGTATCTTTGCCAATAAAATCCTACTGTAGACACAGCTATGCTGTTTGAGGAGTTTTTCACAACCATGTTGGCTGGATGCTGGCTTCTGAGGGCTTTCACATTGTTTCTGCTAGGAGAAGTCCCTGTAGTACAGCCGCAGTGGAACAAAGCCACCATAGTAGGATCCTTCCCAAGGCTGGCATCGTCTCACCCAACCCCAGCTAGTGAGCATAGGTCTCTGTGTCAGGAGTGTATCAGTCTTGGTTTCCTTCCTAGGTAATGGGGGGGGAGGGGTGGTGTGTGTGCGGAATATGGCTCCTCTGGAGTGTGGATGGGATCTAAGGTGGACTGAGTTACCTTTGACAAGTGTCCCTTTCTCTGCTGTGACTGTAGAGGGTATGGCATTGGCTAGAAGCAATTACATGTGTCCTAGAGAACACAGGTCATTGGATCAAATTTGAGATGAGAGAAGACATACATGCTAACAAAATTTGAGAGAATCCCAAAAATCATATGAACATGTCAGGGATATCTCCATAAGGTATTCAGCCCTTTTGCCTGGAGCTAGTTATTTGGTCTTTTATTATTATTATTATTTTTATTTGGGGTTATTCTATATGGAGCTAGGTTTGGCCCAGACTGAGAAACTAGGATTTGTAAGAGATTTTTTAACTATGATTTAAAGAGGGGGAGGGAAATACACTGAGATAAAATTGAAGGTTGTAGCAGGAAGGTTGTAACACAGTCCTGAGGAAAACTGGGTCCCAAATCTAACATCTGTCCACATATAGTCATGAAGGTTGTAAAATCTCGTGTGCATGTTATTGTAGATATACTGTTTTCATGGGCTGTGTACCTGCTTGCAAGTAAGTGCTGCTGTGCATGGAAGGTGTTCCTCCAGTGCCACTGGCCATGAAATGGCAAAAGATGAGGCTACCAAGTCTGCTGGCATGTGCTTGGGGTGGAGAGCATGAGGCAGTGACCCAGGCAGCGAACACAAGCAGTACTGCCGATTGAAAAAAATAAGTATGAGCTGGATCAGTCATTTCCATCTCAAAGAGGATGGGAGGGAGAAGTCTGTCTCTTGAAGTAGCTGCAAGCAAGAGGGTGGAAAAAGAGTCTCAGAAGAGGGAATCTTCCGCAGAGATCACAGCAAACCCTACGGCTCTTGCACTGCTCTGTCCCTCAGAAATGCACTCAGCCAGGAAAAATACCTCAAATGAGGGGTGACTGAAGAGCATCAGGTAATCCTAGGAATCACCCTGGCAGGTCTTGTCTGCCCAGCAGGGATCCTCACGTTAGGAGGTCTTCCCGGGACACCAGGGAGCTGGGCTTTCTTACATGCTGGGCTACTACTCTGTGGTAGGCAAAGCAAGGAAAATGCTACTTATATAGATGACCAATACGTTCATATGTAGGAATTCTCGTCAAAGTTATTAGCCCAAAGAGTAAGATTTTACTACAGCTTCTAAAACTGCGTGGGAGGCACATCTCAAAGTTGCAAAAATGGATCACTACCTGGATATTCAATGTGGGCAAGGTCACAGGCTCCCAGACAGCTTTTTCCAGCTCTTACCAGAGACATCAGTCTGCCAAGGAAAGACTACAGGGAGTGAAGTTGTGGATGTGCCTGGCAGCAAAAGCTCCTCACTTACAGACTTCCATCCATTTCGTTTCATTTATTAGTCAACATTGTGTGTGAACTGTGAGATGCTGGGCAGTCGATTCAACACACAGGACCAGAACGCTCCCCACACTGCAGTGCAAAGACACACTAAAATCTGGTTCCAAATTTAAATGTTCCTAAGACCGCAGGTCAAAGACCTCTTTTAACTTGGGTGCTAAATGAATTACTAGTGCTCATTTGCTCAGAAGTTTGCCAAAATTTCATGTGACCTGAATTCTGAGTGTTTAACGTGAACTGATGGCCTGTGACCACAGGAGACACCACATTCCTCCCAGTGTACCCTTTCCCACATCAGGTCTTCTCTAAAACTGTTGCGCTGGCTCTACCCACAACAGTAGCAGACACGACACAAGGTGCTGAGCTGCGAAGAAACTCTGTTTTAACTTCTCTGTCCCCTAGGCTCCCTCTGACCAGGTGGTTGCAATGTCATTTTCCACAAGAAAATGAGAAGCGGGACAGCCCAGTAGCTAACACGCTGGCCCAAGACCCTCCAAACTGGGTCCTGTTCCTTGCTCCCTCCGAGAGCAGCTGTCCCAGCAGCTGCGCCAGTCACTCCGCATTTATTTTCTCTCCCACCCTTTATCTGTCTCTCCTATTTAGACTATAAGCCCTTTAGGGCAGGGACTGTCTGTAAGTGCATGTTTATGCCGTTGCGAGCACAATGGAGCCTTGATCTCAGCTGGAGACCCTCGAAATTATTTGGACTTTCAGTAATAACTGAAGTCTCCTCTATCTGGGTCTGCATCCATGCAATGGGAAACTCTGGCAGTGGGACAGAACAGTGTGGGCATAGCCAAAGAGCCCCATGTCTCTAGGGGTCAGGGAATAAAACATTCAACAATCCTGTAAGCATCCATGGCTCCTAGCCCTCTGGAAAGTGCCAGACATCTTCATCACATACAAACTGCCGTTACATCCCAGAACCCATTGCCTCTGTTAGTGGATGTGGGAACAAAATACTGGAGCTGTGTTTTCTGTGTTACACATGTTTAACTAGCTGACAATCACAGTGTCAGAAGAAATAAACATACATACACTTTACCAGTGGCCGTGTTTTAAATTAGCACCATATAATTTTCAGTGGTTTAAAGGTATGATGGACTTTCCATATGAGAAGCTGCAAAGGCTTGGATTATTTAACTTGGAAAGAAGGATAATTACATGGGCTTAATTGGCCTATTTAAGATGATGAATGGTATAAGAAAAACTGATCATTCCTTCTCTTTACACTCCACAGTAATATGAGAACTGGGGCTCGTATGTTAAAATAAATGGTAGGTAAATTTAAAACAAATAAAGGAAATACCCTACAGTGCAGTCTGCCTGTGGAATTCATTGCTGCGGAGCATTAGACTTGCGGATGGATCTGAAACCAGGTGAAAAATTTAACATTTTCAGGACAAGATCAAAATCCTGTGCTTACAGGTGCACACACGCTGTCTTTAGTAGCCCTTTTCCAAGCTAGGGCTGATGGCACTGCACCAGATAGTTTCAGACAGTTCACAGAATCATAGGATCATAGAATGGTTTGGGTTGGAAGGGAACTTAAACCCACCCAGTCCAACCCCCTGCTATGGGCAGGGACACCTTCCACCAGATCAAGTGGCTCCCAGCACCATCCAGCCTGGCCTTGGGCACTGCCGGGGACGGGGCACCCACAGCTGCTCTGGGCAGCCTGTTCCCTCAGGACCCAGGGGTGCATCTCATCAGTTGTCATGGACTTGTGCATCTGCACGTTCCTTAGATGGTCTTGAGCGTTATCTTCATCTACAGTGGGTGGTTCTTTATTCTTCCAGCCTCTGACTTTGCCTTCTGTGACTTGGGCAGTATGGATGGAGCGCTTGCTGGTGAAGAGTGAGGCAAAAAAATAATTCAGTATCGCAACCTTCTCCATATCCCGGGTAACCAGGTCTCCTGTTTCCTTCTGGAGAGTGGCTGCATTTTTTCCTAGCCTTCCTTTTATCACCAACACATCTCTAGAAGCTTTTCTTGTTGCCTTTGATGTCCCAGGCCAGATTTAGGTGCATCAGGGCTTTAGCTTTCCTAACCTGATCCCTGGCGGCTCAGACAGCTCCTCTGTATTCCTCCCAGGCTACTTTTCCCTGATTCCACCCTCTGTAGGCCTCCTTTATTGGGCTGGAGTTTGTGCACAAGCTCCTTGTTCATCCGTGCAGCCTTCTGGTGGTTTTTGTCTGACTTCTTTGTTGGGATGCCATCGCTCCTGAGCTTGGAGGAGGCGATCCCTGAATATCACCCAGCTTTCCTGGGCCCCTCTTCCCTCCAGGGCTTTATCTCGTGCTACTCTGCTGAGCAGACCCCTGAAGAGGCTGACATCTGCTCTCCTGAAGTCCAGGGCAGTGAGCTTGCTGTGCGCCCTCCTCGCTGCCCTGAGGATCTTGAACTCCACCATTAGATGGTCAGTGCGGCCAAGGCTGCCCTTGAGTCTCACATTCCCCACCAGCCCCTCCTTGTTGGTGAGAACAAGGTCCAGCACTACACCGCTCCTCTTTAGCTCCTCCAGTGCTCCAGCTGTATAGCACTGCCTGAAAATGCATGGCTCAGGTTCAAGGCAGGTCTTCCAGTCAGGTTCTCCCAGTACAAATAGTCAGGGAGCAATGGTTCATGTATTCAGCCTCCCCAGCCTAATGGGGCAGGTGGTTATGCAGTGTCTGATCCACACGGAGCCCAGGAGCTCCCTTTCCTGAGTTAAGAAGGGGGATTCTGAAATGGATCTTGCTTCATAATGCTCCTCTGTGACTCTGGCTGGATTTCCAAAAGATGCACAGGCTCATCAGTGGGGCTGTGGTAGAAGTGTGCCTTGTTGCCGTGAGAGGATATGGGTACGTGAGAGAACAGACCCCCTACAAGGTCTACTCTTGTCCCACTACTGCACTTCTCCAGTGAAGTGATATCTACCAGCACCAATGAAACACCTGCCAAAGACCTAGGAGTGAAGAGGATGGTCTGATTTGTCCTCTAGCAGAGATAGACTCCACTCTTGGCTGTGAGTCTTAACAAATCAGTAATTTCACCAGCTGATTCACAATCTGCTTTCTTGACCCCAGTGAGCCTCATGCTTAGGTTCTGGTTAGCCCTGTGTTAGTTCAGGAAAACTCCGGCCATTGCCACCAAAGTCCTAAATGCTTGGTGAAAAATCAGCTCCCCATATTTCGTCCAGATCTTCTCCAGCCCATGTTATCAGCAAATTACAGGTCCAAAGCAAAGCAGGAGTAATGAGATGGCGGGAACATGAGTGCATTGTAATTGTTTCTCTTTGAGATGAAAAGAGAAGCTGCAAAAATACCTGCACTGTGAAATCTCTTCAGACACGTTAAACAGGCATGATAACTTGCAGCATGTGGGGATGCTTGGGATAATTTATTCTTCTAATCATAAAGATCCATCCTGAAATGAGACATTACAGTATCTTTAAACTTCATTTGTGTTCAAATAGTTCACCATAAAAGCTTGATTAGTGCCAACAAATTTCAAGCCATGCAGAAAAAGGATTGCTGTGTCAGGCAAGAACAGATTTTCACAGGTGAATAGACGGACTTTTCTAACTAATAGAAATGAAGTTATCTGTTTTGTTGTGTTAGTTTTGTAAACCTTATAGCCAAACAGGATTATTTGGTCACTTAGTCTTCCCTTCTGTGTACCTCAAACCATTACATTTCTCCTCAATGTTTCTAAACTGACCCTATTAAGCTGGGCCAGAGAAAAAGCATTTCAGCCATCAAGAGACAAAATTATTGTGTGCGAGGAGCAGAGGATCTTGAGACTAAAGCTCCATTAACATCCACAACTGCAAAAGTGAATAATTCATTTGGTAGAACATGTCCAAGTGACTCTTGCAGTTGATCCAGTAAAGGAAAGTGAGTAAACGCTATTTCTAGACATACAACCTCTGCAAACTCAAGACAAGACAGAAGCAAATACCTCTGTGATGCTGATGGCTTTGCTAGGAAATGCTCCAAAGCAATGCTCAGCCGTGCCTGGCGATGTGCAGGCCACGCAAGGCAGGGCTGGAGGAGGAAGTTCAGACCTTTTGACCCATCCCCTCTAAATTCATCCCTGTAAAGCCCCTGAAAGTTATACATGTTTTAGAAATGTAAATATGCGTATCTCTTTCTCCATGCTGGTAGGTTGGAATTTCTTGTCATATGTTGGACGGATTCTGCAGATTCAAAAGACATCCTTGTCCCAACGGGAAAAAGGAATAAAAAGCACGGGTGATGAGAGCAGATATAAAAGCTGTGGCTGGGGTTCTCCTTTGCCTTTTACTTTGTACCTTGGCAAGATGTTTTTTAAACATGTGTTCTTAAGTGTTACTATTATTTTTATTTGAATTGCCCGTCTTTTGCCACAAACATTTGGCACTAGATTGTAGGAACGGACAAATGTCTGATAGTGAGAATTTTGCGAGACTTTAAGGTTTGTTAAGCCAAACATATGCATTGGGGAAGAAAGCGAAATCCATAAAATAAGGTTTTGCAAGCTCAGTGACAGAGTTATTAGACCAAGTAGAATTTACTACAGATACATTTTTACTATAATTTAGTCGGGTTACAGGAGACATAAAGTTTGAGGAAGATAGAGTTAGGAAAAGTTCGGTATGTTTCATAATGGAAGATAGTGAACAAACTGCTCTTCCACAGACTGGAGAACTGGGTTGCATTTGGAGACTATTTCTTTGCCCCAGAGATGCTGAATCCCATCTCCCTTCTCTCAAAGCTTCCCGTTTCTCAATGACTTTCCGTTTTCTGATTCACGTGATCTCAGAGACATGGTACCATCTCTAATTCCACTGCCTTCTAACCCCAGCATCACTTTCTCTCCTTAGTGACGGAGTTCTTTCATAATCCTTTCTCCTCAGGTGACCATAGCTGACTACCTGAAACCAGCAAGTCACTTGTTACGAGAACATCACAAAGCACTGAATTTGGACAAGCCACTCTGTTGCTTGGCTTCTGCAGCACAGCTGGTTAATTACACTCAGGGTCCAAATACAGTATTGACCACACTGCCACCTGGATGTCCCTGTCAAGACTGATCGCATTCTGTGTGGGGCACCAACCACATACACTTGTCTGGCCTGAAGAATGATCAGTCTCAACAGGCAACAGGGAAGAAGGAGGAGGAAATGACAAGCTCAGCTCACACAGCTGACGAGTATCAGGGGGGCAAGCCTGTTCACTGAAATCTCATGACCAATGCTCCAGCAATGGGAAAATTCAAGTTTTATGCATTTACTCCCCTTCTTCCCTCACACAAAACTGGAACTTTCTTCTCATCTCAGGTCATGCTTTAGGATGACAGATGAGACAGGTACTATACACCCCCTTTTATGAACAAGGTAACGGTCTGTGGGAGACAAGCCAGTGGGCTGGGCTGAGGCTGTCAGTGTAATGAACGGGGAGCAGGAGACTACAGGATCGTGTGATTAAATATACCTGCGCCTGCTATCACCCTCCCACAACCAGCACTGTAAAACATGCCAGCATTTCATTCACCATCTATAGAGCATTTAATGATATTTTTTGAAAGAAGTTTAATCTGGGAAAATATGTAGAAAAATTTCACAATTATCATCCCAATTTCACTGATAATTATGTTGGCTTTACGTGGGTTTCTCTGTTTTGGGGTAACAAAATGACACTGTTATATGTATTAAAAAATATTGGTTCACTTCCATCACTATACTCTCTTTTAAACATCCTCACTTACAGTAAAAGTGTGACTTTTTCCTGTCTGAAAGTCTTGATTTTCTACTTGTCATTCATTAGACTTCTGAAAGATTGTGTCTTATTTGACCTTAAATCCTTTGAAAACCCTCTACACACTTCTTTCTTGGCTCATTTTGCTTCCCTCTTGAAGCAAATCCATTAGACTCAAAGAATTACTCATTTTGATCACTTCCATAAAGTGAGTTTCTGGCAGCAATTAGTTCTCGCACACAGAGTTACTTTTTCACACTGACAAATGAAAAAAAATTGGCAAAATTCGATGTATTTTACACACTGTGCTTCATGTTTCTTATATAGATTGAACTTTAAAAACACAAGCACTTGTAGTAGGTGATCCAAGGTCTTTGACTTAGAGATTAGCACTTTCTTTTTTTTAGGGATAAAGATAGAATGGTTAATTCACTATTTACTCTGAAATGCTGCTATCTTGAGTTTCAGATGGTAATCCCATAACAGGGACTGACTGATCTGATACAGATACTTTGGCTTAAAGTTAGACTCTTTTTTTTTTTTTTTTTTTTTTTTTCAAAAGAAAGGTCATACAAACTACTTTGGGGTTGGTGTGTTGGCATACACATACATAACACAAATGTAGAGTAGTTTCACAGAAGCTAGGCTGAGTTTAGACTGAGACACCTAATAAATTATGTACAATGCTTAAAACCAGGGAGGAAAAAACAGAAAAACCAAAGTTTGGAACAAACAACATATGGATAAGACTTATGGTCCAGGGTCAAGCCAAAGTCCAGGAAACAAAAAAGTCTCCTGGGATCCAAACCCATGCAGTATATCCAGTCAGGCATCAGAGGAGGGACAAAGTCCATCCTACAGGGAAAGATCGCTTTCCAAGAGTAACAGGGTTTATTTGCAGAAGGCAGAGCTCCAAGTTTGTTTACCAAGATAGATACCAAAGCCCACTTAGCTCCTGCTCCCACGGTAAATGTTAGAGCAACAGTGTCCTCTCAGCTCCGTTGTACCCAGAATGGTAAAACAGGACAGAGAAGGATGAATTGGGGACAAAACAGATAAGATTGCCTTTGGAAACAGTCATTTAAAAAGCAATATTTCCATTGGTATCATTGGCTGAATGAATTGCACAGTCAAATGTCCATTAGTGCACAAATGTCCAGTCTCAGGAGTGGATTGAGAGCTCTACCTGTTTATAGCCTGAAAGTCCAGGTTTTCTGTTGGATAAACAACCTAAATGCAAAAATATTTTTCCCAAGCAAACAGTTTTTTCCAGTTCAAAATTTAGGCAAGACATCTGGGCTCATATTTCCGACTTCTGTTAAGGTCCCAAATCCCACACAACCTGCTACCCTCGAGGCATCTCAGACCTATTTTTTTTCCTGTTGCACCTGAGAACGAAAAAGTTGCAAAAGCAAAAATTACAGTATGCTGGAGGAGGGGAACAAACCAAAATTTTTTAATATTCCAGAAGCCTGCATTTAATTTGCATCTTGCTAACAGTCTCTGGCAATGGCTGCAATACAGGGTATTTTGTCCATAAAAATACACACCCCTTTAATTATAATAATGCATACTATAAAAACCATTACAGCAGCCAACAAGAAAAAAATGAGGCATGCAGGAGGGCAGTCAATAACACGGTGTCAAAATAAATATAATTTTATATCTTTCCTCATCTGATCTACATTTCTAATCTATCTTGGGGTTTTCTTATGAATTAAAACTACGTTAAGGAACAGCGGGCTACTTTAAGATACGAAAACAAACACAATCTGAAAACCATGTCTTTTCAAGCAATTGGCTTTCATTAATTGTTCCCTTCTTTAAGTTTCCAAGCAAGGAGTGAAAAAATATATATCTAGGCAGAAAGTCAAAATTCCTTTAAAATGTGGGTTGGATTTTTTTTTTACTATTTTGTTTTAATTTATTGCAAGCTAGGTCCAGGAGGTAATTACAGCCAGTTTCTTGTATTATTTTTGACACGGAGCCTAAAGTTTAAACTGAGACCTGTGAAGGATTTGACATCTGTACAGCACCGTCAAAATGATGGTCTTTTCGTGCAGTAGGTTATGACGCTGGAAACCCTGTGAGAAACAAATTTCCTAAGAGAGTTTGCTGTTCAACTGGCCTGAGAATGAGCCAGGACTCAGACCACAGGGCAACAGTGTTGTCCTGGAGTTAGGGCAGGTGGCTGGAGGGAAACATTGGTGGGTTAAACGTTTCCATGCAGCCATGAACTAATTTAAGAAACAACATTGACTCTGATCTTGAGTGTCTGTATGTTCAGATGTGCAGGTTGACACAGACCAGATTAGACATTCAATAGCACAGGCCCCTCCAAAAAACCAAAAAAATTACATTCCCCAGATCTGCTCAGCTGAAGCCATAAAAGGATTCTTTTCATTAAGCTGTAAAATAGGTATATTTATGATTAAATGATGGTGATGGGTAAACAAATCTTGAAAAGGAAAGTATTATAAGAACTGTGTTGTTAATAATGATTGCTTTTCCAGACTCAGAAACTCCCTTACTCTTAGGAATACCACTAAGTCAAAAACACCTTACCCAGAAGAACATCTTTCCTCTCAAATAAATCCCACTTATAACATTTTAAATTTCAGTTAATATTAAGGTTCCATTTGAGACTGTGATTACACAGGAGAAAAGGCTGCTAAAAGGTCAAGAAAAGCCACAGTTCCTTCCCACATGTCTTCCAGGGAAGCAGTTACGGTCCCCCCAACAGGGTGCTTGGAGAGTTTGTGATGAAAGAATTGGGTCCACCATAGCCAGCAGGAGAGTCAGCTAGCCTGCTCCTCTCTGGCAGCTCAGCAGGGGCAAAGAGGCAAAAATATTGGTTGGCTGTTTGGATCTGTGTAGTATGAAATATAGGTTACCGTTCTCAAGCCATCTGCCTGCTGACACCATCACCGTCACCTCCTGCAAGGGCGTTTGTAAGATGTGGGCTGAGCTGTAGCAGCTCACGAGCACGGGAGGATGAGTCATATGCCCGATGTCGGGTGGTGAAATGTGTCCCTCCCGCCTTTGAAATACTAAATTTTCTTTATTGACTCTAGGTAGAAACACGCTCAAATATCTGCAACATAGAGGAATTAGTTCCACCCTTCCTGTTCTCTTGTACACTTCCCTCTCTCTGCCCTACACGTTGCCACAAGCTTCAGCTTGCAATGTGGACAAGATTACCTGTCATGACTTTAAAGACTCAACTTGGTTGCAACTTATGCCATAGAATTTTTCTCTAATGGTATAAAGCATGAAAGTACTCCTACCTCGTCTGCTCATAGATCACATCAGTTCATCCTAGCCTGACAGATCTCTGCCTGTGCAAGGGAATTTAGCTGGGACAAAGCAAGAGATGACCAAAAATGTCTTCACCTCACATCGGCAGGCAGTTTCATGCATTGGCTTCTCCGCACTCGGCTCTTGAACATTTTCCTGCAAGTGTCTTGGCCTCTCTCCCTCACTGACCTGTATCCCCATGCAGATTTGGGGTCTGATCCATGGTCACAGAGAAGGCGAGAAGCTATAAAGTGCTGCTGCAATGGAAAGCGCCATCTCATCAAGGGTAACCTCAAAGCAGTCTCGCTCTGCTCTTGTCCTATGCTCTGCACACGGTGCAGCATACAGCCTAACACGGAGAGGGATGGATCAAGAGCTCCAGGTTCCTGGGAAATCTCAGCAGGGAGGTACGGCCCTTTTAAATCAGAGCAGTTTGCAGCATTTTCAGCTTCTCATATAACACACAGGAAATTGTCTGGAAACGTGTCATCAGAACAAAACACTGTGCTCAATGAGGCTTGATCTTCAATCATAGGTCACCCAGGTGAGGCCTTTAAATGACGGTTAACTATTAAAAATAAATAATTCAGCGAATTCAGGAGCTCTCTTTGTGCTGTAGCACTGAATGCGTTAGATTTCTACAGTCCTGGGAGGTAAAGGGGAGGGGAAAGAAATCTGTATTCAGTTCCCTGAGAAAAAAATGTTCCTCTTCATAACCATCTATAAAAGATTATTGTCTTCATTTTATTTAATTATTCCATATGAGGTAATTAAAAGAGAATAATCAGCTAGTTCAGCAATGATAAATGTTTCAAGCAAGAACACAAAGGAGGCTAATAGAGGCACTGCCGGTCCATATCATCGTTATTAGGATCCCTACGTCGTTAATTTTTCTTCTGTTTTTATTTTTTGTTGAAAATTGCTTGTTTGTTTCTCTTCTCAAGAAGCTTTACTGTAACTTTGTCGATTCCTGAGACTTTGCAGCATGTGTCAGGCTACCACTCAAATGCTGTGAACATAAGCAATTACTGAACAGTAAAAAGGACTGTGGAGAAGCTGAGCCAGGAGATTAATGCAATAGTAACACCCACAGCAAGTTCACAAGGAACTTCACTAGGAACACACCATTCTCCCTGTTAATGGCAACCTTGAGAACCTACTTGCTAGCAGATAAGATCTGGCCTTCAGAGTGGGATTTGGATGGATAAGTTGGTCAGCTCTCACTCTTTTTTATCATCAGTACACGTTGTCTATATACTGTCCTTGATTTAGACTCTTCTTAATACTACTGCCTAACTCTGTCCATTGCCATATTAAAGCATTCAAATGCAGGAAATGAAACAAGGCCGAAACATCAACTTTGCCATGCCGTCCTTACATCTTGCAATATATACATAGCTGTCAGGGAAGGCAGGAAACGTTAAGATTTACTGGTATTTAAATATATCCTTCCATTTGTTATTGCCAGTGCACACAGTCTACAAGGTTGGCTGTAATTTTTTTTGCATTACCAGGGAAGTCTGTAGAATTATTCCAATTTGGGTAGCTTCATAAGGGAAAGGTGTGTATGGTGCATGGGTTATATATTCTAGATGCAAGAGTCCTGGTCTGGGAGCCAAGCTGTAGCAGAGTCTGACATCTAGCATGTGAAATGATTCTGGGCAAGCAGCTCTCCACATTGCAAGTCAATTTCCTCATTTGAAAATACTAATGAATAATAACATTGAAAATTAATTTCTAATGACTGATATCATTATGTAGGAGATTAGGTCTTGTTATTTGTGAATACACTGAAGGACCTTGGATCAAATTATTTCCTAAGTTGGCACAACATCCAACAAAGGGAGACAGTGTTACTATTATCCAGCAAATAGACTATTGAAATAGTCTAATGAAAATAAACATAATTTATAAAAAAACCCAAAAATCAATAGTTTTGGATGCCAAGGGGGAGCCATTCAGAAAAGTTGATGTTTTCCAAAAGTGGTACCTACTACATAAGAAGCCTGATGCCCAAAATCCAGTTCTTTCATGATAATTCTTGGTCTATACTGCCCCATGCAGGTCCTGCAGCACTGAGTGAGCACACAATTCATTTTTAAATCAATGGGTCCCTTGTATTCCAAGGCAGTTGCACCCGCTTCGTACACGTTCCTTCCCAACTGCACTTTCTGAAAATCCGTCCTCCACCTCAAAGCCCCATTTCATTGCATTTCCCTGTCATTCCACCTCGTGTTTGCTTAGTAATTACCGGACACAATTTTCCAGTGATCAAATCAAACTGCATTAATACGTGCCTGTGTGCAGCTCAGTGTGAAAGAACCTTCTTTCCACCCTTTGGGAGCTCGTTATTATATACACAATCTTTGTGTTTTTATTAGTCAGCCTTATGATTTGTGTGGTAAGGGGGACTGGCAATATTGTTTCACATACATCAAAGGCTGAAATGCAGTTTAACAAGAGCCAGCAGGTTACATACAAGCCCCAAAACACTTGTTATAGGTGTGACTTGCCCAAACCAAACTAGGCAGTGAGTGTTGGCAGAAATTATTCTAACTCTCTGCAGCAGTCAGATCAGCAGCTGTAAAATAGGAATTATTCATTAAAAAAAAAAAAAGAGTACATTTCTAAAACAGCACTTAATGCAAGATCTGAGTCCAGCACAGTTTTTGGCTCTGCCTTATTGAGAGAAATGAGGCATGCTTGATGACTTATATCTCCCCCCACACATTTCAATCATTTAGTCTCTTCTAGGATTAGTCTGTTCATAAAAAGTCTTCCAATTTTCAAATTTTTTTTTCCTAATTATTTGCAGAATACAGGAGGAAAAAAGGAAAGAGGAAATGCTCTGTATGCAATTAACAAGGAAGGGAAGGAAAAGGGAAGCTTTTTTTTTTTTTTTTTTTCCTGAGGAAGCCAGGCTTCTAAGCCCTGTTAAGCACACTAATTATAAACTAATTATTAAAAAAAAAAAAAAAAGTCTCTGTTTTTTTTTTTTACTTATTTGCTTTCTGAGCACCACAGAAAAAAATCTCCCCCTCTTTATTCAAAGGGTGACTCGCATGTAGTCTTCCCCAAAGCCTATCCCAAGGGAATGCAGTTTTAAGAAAATGTGTTGTAAGTTTCCCATGATTACCAGTGAGGTCATTTTTTTCTCTGCTTTGGGTAATTTATGGGGAGCAAAGACATTTGATCTGATGATTTTGCCATCCAGTGAATCAATACTGGGTTGCGCTGAAGTAAAGCTCCCGTTGACTTCATTGCAAACAGGTTCTGCAGACTGTACATCCCCATGCTGTATCTATACAGGGCACGATCCAGCACCACCACAATTGGTGGTAGTCCTTCCATTGATCAAAATGGGCTTAAAGCAACCCTTTCAATGCACAGGCACATTTCCAGTTGGCCTTATGGAAAGGGTGCTGGAATTTCTTTAAGAAAATAAAATGTTGCTGGGCTGAAGCCCATTGTCGGCAATGGTTGTGAGAAATTACCGAAAGCAGGAACAAGACCATTGAGCTGACCCAAAGCTCAGTAGGGAATGAGATTGCAGTTCTGCAGGATTTTCATATACATATATATACACACACATGCGCACACACACACATTTTATTATATATAATAACAAAACCATATTTTCATTCACACTTTGTCTAAAAAAAAATAGAGAGGTTTCAGAGAAACCTGTGTGAATTTTCCTAAACCTCACCAACAGACCCACCTCTTGGAGTAGCAGTCTGTGTAGCATCTGAGTCCCTTTTTCATCTGAATCAAAATCATCTGATTCTCATTTTAACTAGAAAAAAAATATTTTGGCCCAGATAAAACTTTCCTGACCAAATTTTAACCAGATCAAGCACATTCCAGGTGAGAAAATGTTGCTTTGTTCCCAGTTTTCCACAGAATGGCTACTGTGTCAAACACTGCCAACCACCTCTACTTCTAAAAATCTGACAGAGGAGCCAGAATCCCAGGTGTCTAACCCCATGTCTATGTCTGCTTTGTTAAAAAACTCATGTGGGTCTCTTAACTAACCCATTTGTGCCTTCAGCTGGGTTCTTGATGGAGGAGCAAGGTGGCTGTGCAGCTGCAATGTGCTGGTAAAAGGTGGGGGAGCCTGGGCTGGCCCCGGCCGCTGAGAAGGATAATGCCCCCTGACACCTCACCGCTGGACTTCTGCATTTAGGAGGAAGGCAGCCAAAAACATTGCTCAAGGTCAATTATTGCAATATTTGCTTAGCTTCTTCAGAAGTTAAAAAGGTGGATATTCACATGCATCGATTTTATGATGTTCAAAGAATGGTCAAAATGACCACATTTCTGTAAAAAAATCCTCCAAAGAAATATGGTATCCCAATGAAAGGAGAAAATAAATGATAACTCCTTAAAAATAACTATTTGATTCTCGGATGCCCCCTCTTAAACCCTTATTTTTCTTTCTCCCTGTTTTTTCATAAGATAAAGTCTTTCCAGGGAACTTTTTGCCCTAGATGATGACGGTGCATAGGAAGGAGAAAAAAGGTTTTCCAAAGCTTCTGCTAGCCTTCCTCAGAGCTACTGCTCCAAGCAGTCATGACCGGCAATACTAGTTCCTGACGAGTGCCAAAAGAATCAAAGCTGTGGACCACGCGTCTTGCTAGTCATACCTAATGCTATTGCCCTCGCCAGCCCACACTTCTTGAATGTGGATCAAAATTTTGAGGACCAGGTTGCAATCCTGTTGCAACCGTGCTAACAGCATGTGCCTGAGACTGCTGACCTGGATAACTAAGGTCCACTCCAAAAAATATGCACAGCAGCCTTCTCATTCAGCATTTTTTGAAGACATCGAGAATTTAATTTTGTACTTTTTATAGTTTATGGGACCTTAGTCACTCTGATCAGCCAGTGTTCCTCTCTGCCTCAAAACTCGTCATTGCTAAACTGTGATTCTTGATGCTGTTCGGCTCCTTTGGAGATGCTGCAAGTCATGCTACATGGTGTTATGCCTTTAGCTCAACCACAGACAATTGGGCTTGATGCAAGAATTGGTGGGTGACGTTTTATGACTCATGTTATGCAGGAGGTCAGATTAGATGATCATAATGGCTTTAAAATTCATTAATCTGTGTGCAGAAATATCTGTGAAAGGATTAAATGGAAGTCCCAACATTTATTCTACATGACAAGTAAATTGGATTCAAACAAAGGTCTTTAAAGCTGAAAGGTAAACACCAAGCTGACAACTCCAAGGTTTGAAAGGTCACACTAGCAAAACTTACCACTGAATTAGATTGACTTTAGCTAAATTGTTCTACTTTTCCTCAAAAATTCAAGGCATTTCCTTTAGAATTTAAAACCTGAAAATATTTGCATTTGAAAGAAACTTGTAAAAATTGAATTAGGTTATAACTTATCTAAGAGAATTTTTCTGACTGAACTAGAGAGTGATATATTTTTTCACTTTGAAGATTGTTTTTAATGTTTCCAAGATTTTGTCTCTGTTCTGGATTTTTTTCCAATAACTTAAAAATATTTGTGGCATAAGGAAATCACTTCCTTTTGAGCACTACCAACCATCCAAACTTGGCCTTGTGATTTCAAATTTTAAAGTATCCATGCTGTTTGATGTATACTGAGCTCCAGACAGAGAGAAATCAATCTGTGTAGTTCTGCCTACCTTGGTAGCTGCAGCCAGCGTACTGTAAAGTCTTTGTTAAATATTTAATAATTAGCTGTGGTTTAATAATGTCTGAAGAAACGCTGAAGGCTTTGAGTGGATAATGAAAGAATGCTGTGTCCTGAAACGAATGTCTTGAGATATTATATATTGTGCTGTAGTGGTTTCCTCACTCAGCAAATTGAGTGACTTTGCCACTTGGGGGGAAATAGGCAATTGTGTCTAGCAGACATCTGCTTTTGCAACCTCCTGTTTCCCAGGGAGAATCCATTTAGAGATCTGAGTAAAACCCTGTATGGTAATCTGAGGCCCAAAAATACTTCAGTGGAAAGAGTTTCCTTTCGGCTACTCATGTTTCCACAGAATAAAAGCATCTTTTATTCTAGCCAGTAACAGAATCAAGCAAGAGTTGTGTGCAGGCATGTGTGTCGTGCTTGATGTACAGACCATCCCTTTAACATACAAAAACATGTCTTGTAGACTGTGGAGGTCCAGGTAGACCCTATGGACTCTTTAGCCCAAAACGTGTTTTAATGTGGTTCTAAAAGTAGTGCAGACCTCTGACCTGTTTAAAACAGTCTCGTTCGTGATGGTGAAGACCTCTTTGCACAACAGCACCTATTAACTTTTCTCCAGCGGGAGTGTTTCAAAGCCAGAGCCTGGATTCTGCCCCTGACTAAGGGTACAAGCTCAAAATTAGAGGAGTCAGGATACACGGGGGTCTAACAACACAACTGCTATAGCTTTATGGAAAACCCTTCTCTGTGCCTGATGCTGTTACGTGTAAAGCAAACCTAGCAGCTCCTCATCATCCAAAGGGGACTGACTATGAAGCTGCCTTTGATCTATATAAAATACTGTGCTCATCTGACATGAAACACCCTAAGGGGATGCAACAGATGATAAACAAATAAATAAAATCAGCTGAAGCAGTGTGGGAAGTTCCCTCTGCAAATCAGCTCTGTGCTAGCTATGATTTGTACAGAGCTTTGTTATGAGAAAGGGTATCAGAAAAGAAAACAAGGAAAAGGCAGTTGCAGGTGTCTAGGTGTTGTAGTCCCTGCTTTTTTTGCAGGACTGAAACGCCTTCAGTGAGCACAGAGCATCCTTTCGCTTGGTTGCATCACACGTTCAGAAGAATTCAGTCCCTTCCCCAAAGAGTTTTCAGTCTACAGGACAGACTCTTCTTCATAAAGTTCCATAGCCCTCGTAATTTCTAAAGGGACTACAGAGTGAAAGGTATTTTTAATTACCACTTTGCACTGTGACATATCTGCCTGCCCTTGCAGGAGTGCTCTGAAAGGTGCAGGTGCCTTTCCCTCAGCGGAAACTCTTTTTACAGGCCACAGAGGAAAGCATTTATCCGTGGCAGAGGACACACTGGTTTTCCTCAAAAGGCTGTCTGTGCAGGGGTAAAAAGGATACCCAGCATCATTCACCGCTTACCAGATCCTGCACTGCTCTTCCCCTGCTGATTTACTAGCTGAACCGTACAGTCTTTGCTTTGATATGGCAGGACACATTTCTTTGGCTTCTCTTTTGGAGTATTGCCCATCGTGGCTCTATTGCTTGATCAATTTCTTTACAAAGAATAATAAGTTGATGTTTCAAATGTGCATTTTGTAACCAGGACCCGGCAATTTTGACCTTAGAAAAATAAGTTTTGCATAGGATGGAGGAGTTCATTTTGTAAAGGTAGAGTTATTCTAACTTCATATTGACCAGCAAATACATTTGGAATAGATCTACTTTTTTTGCTGCTTCGTATAATGTGAATAACCTCCTTTAATTCTGTGGGACAAAGACCCTGTTCCAGCCTCCAGTGTGATAAGGGAATGGTGTCCCTTGACTCCATAGTGTTACTTTCTGGGTGCAGCAAGAGGGTCTACAACTTTGCAAACCCCACAGCCTGCTCACAAAAATGTTACAGATGCAATAACAGAGCAGGGTCCTCCAACTTAGGTCTAGAGAGGAGTATTTGAAAGAGTAACAAAGCCGACGGCACTTTTAACCTTCCCTTGGAAGTGAAGGCCAGGGGAACTGCTCACCAACTGAGGGCATCACAATATAAGCCTGTGTGCCTAATGAGCATGCAGTTCCAAAAAGACATCTCCAAATGAATCAGTAAAAAAGAACTGGAACTGTGCACATATTCATACCCATCTAAGAAATAAAAAACTGTACCACTAGATATAAAAGGGTACAACTGTGAATAGGTTTATAACAAACATTAAAGACATATACGCATATACAAATAGAAATAAAGGTGTGCATCATACAGTTATTATAGATCATATAGAATTACTTAGTGCAATATATCTAAAACAAACATAAAAAACATATATCTAATACACCATAACATTTTTTTAATGGCTAGACAAAACCTGATCACCTTTACACAGGCACAAATATGGAAAAGTCACTTCGCATCTCCATTTACACCTGTGCAACTGGGTTCCAAATCTAATTCAGGGTATGCAAGTCCTGTCCCTCTCTCTAACCCCCTCCTACACTTGCTGGGATGTGACTCCCATGAACGTTACTGGCAGCCACAGGCACGTGCACAGGGTAGAACACATCTCTAAAAAAGCATCATCACATAGGTGAACACATCACTCCTATTTTACAATCTTTACACCAACTCTTTGTAAAATTCTCTATTGATTTCCAGGTTTTACTGCTTATTTTTAAGGTGTTCAGCGACTACGGCCCAATATATCTGACAGATCTTTTGTCTCTGTGTGTTCCTGAGGGTCAGAATCAGCAGAGTTATTAAGTCTGTCCAAGGAACAACTTTACGCCTTTTTGGAGCCAGGTTTTCCAGCAACAGTACGGTGTTACTGGATGAGTCATGTCAGAGCTGTTTCTGAACTGCTCTTTCTTTCCTGGTATGGAAGAATAAAGCAAAGTAAATGCCTTTTGGTAGGTTTTATCCCCATTATACGCAAGTATCCTGTGACTTCAGGCTGGAATATGATTGAAAGAAACATCATTGAGGTGGTGTCAAAATTATAGACGCTAAAAGCTCGTGAAGTTATTCAAGTCTAGTGATCTACAGGTTGGCCAAATATCACTCCTTTACTGCTTTCCCCAGTGCTTTATCTAACCTAGATTGAAGAAGGACCAAGACATGTTACCCAACTTTATGCCTGTAAGGAAAAACTGCATCCCAGGATGAACTTCTTACCCCTATGAAATTTCCCCTGATACTTGTCATATATTTTCAATTGTTTATTTCCATCCACTAAGGAATATCACTCAAACTTTCCCAACTTGCATTCGGTAGAATGGTAATAAGCACACCTGAGTGAACAATTTATCGGAAGTAAATTTAACCTTTCTGTTTCTAGAGACACATTCACTGAGAACCGAAGCTCAGTGAGATGAATCCAGGCTAGGATGTCCAGAAGCAGACTGATTCCTTCAAAATCAAGATTCAACACAATATTTATTATTTTAATTTTTTAATGCTTTTGAACTGGTAAGTGGCTCTGAGTGTTTAGAAATCAGGTTGAGTTGTTTAGCTTTAATGGCCCTGGAAGTTTCGTGCTCCTATTTAATTTCCCCAGCTAGGTGAGTATTGGCTCATCAGGACTGGGGCTTATCTAACCAACACATATCTGAATATTTCAGAGCCAGAAATAATTTAGGAAAGACAGCAGATAAGGCGGATTATAGAATTAAAAAAAAAAAATAAATTCTAAACCTTTTTCTTTCTGGACTACTCATCCTTGCCCAAGGCATCATTTATTTAAATAAATAAATAGATAAATTAAGCTCCTTTAAGATTTATTAGCTGGGTGCAGTTTAATTTTATCTTGTCAGATTCAGCCTAAACAAGTGCCCTTGCTGTGAAGGTGGCAGTCAGATTCATGTCTGTCTTGTTTGACCGTCACTTTGACAGAGCTTCAGTTGAGGGTTTTCCCGGCGATCCCATTCCCCTGCTGTGCTAAGCAGTGTGATCCCATGCAGCTTCCAGTGCAAAGACCAGAGTTAGCGTGAGCTTAACTCTTGCTTTCTTCCTCATCTCATCCAAGAACTGGTTTGCTCATGGGAAATAGCTGTCAAAAAGGCGCACATCCCACAGAAGCAAATGCAAGTTTCAGTGGGAGCAAAGAGGCACGGGGTACTTCTCCTGGATCCTGTGTGATGGAGTGAACACTTGGGGTGAACACAACTGCTGTTTCATGAGCTGCCCTCTGCAAAGCTCTCTCATTTTGCTTCAGTCTTACTTATGGACTTAAATTCTCTGTTGTTTTCCTGAAGAAACGCATGCACTTCATTGATCAGTCAATAGATTTTCAGTTTTACTTTGCTTGTTTGTTTTCCATTTCATGACTTTTCCTGTTGTGCCTGTAGCCTTTTTCGCTTTGATAATAATCACTATCTCACAAACTCGACCTGGTTATTATACGGATGGGTAACATCAAAATGCTGCCAAAAAAAAAAAATAAATTACCCATATGATTCAATATTTGGATTTTTTCACCATGATGCTACTGTTCGACAGGATAATGGTAATGAGTCTTGTTTTGACAGCAGTGGCATCACTCAGAAAGCTCTCCTATTTATGATCATTGATGAGCCCACAGCACTTTGTGTAATTCCTCTTTTCTGCACCATTCACATCAAAATTCAATGAATGGCTGGACAAAATAATATTTCCCTGTATTTTCCGTTGCTTTTTTTGTGTGCGTGTGTGCAATCTTCTAATCCAACCCAGGGAAAGATGCAGTTCAGTCACAGTCAAAGCAATCCTTGAGGCTATGGACAGACGAGCAGAGAGGCAAAGCTCGAGGCACAACCTGGAGCGTTTTGCGCGGTGGCAGCTGGGCACAAACCTGTGGTCTGTGTGTCTGGAACCGTGAGAAACCAGCAGCCAGGGCATTAAAAGTCAGGCAGCAAAACCCTTGGGAAAATTGCCCCTGACTCATCCAGGGGGTAAATTGCCGTTCCTGGGGCTGAGCCAAAGCTTTCTGGAGATTGTGACATCTGTTTGCAGCTTTTAAAGTCAGGACAGCTTGATTCAGGAGACGTTAATCCATCCGTGTGCCTGAAGCTGGTGTTGAGTTTGCAGAACATGCAGTGGAAGGCTTTTCAGATTAGAGGAAACATACCCAAACATACAGAGGTAAAAAAACCTGGTCCTAATTACATTTACTTTGACTTTGGTACCACCAGGATACCAACCAAGATATAGCTATCCCTCTCAACAGAAAGGATTACATGGAGATATCTAACCATTACAAACATTGATGCTTTCTCAAAAGGGAGCTTTCTCTCAGTTTTACTTCTAACATCAGTTTCACATTTGTGTCATGGTGCCAGTGACTGGTAGATTTATATTCTCCTTTGCATACTGGCTCATAATAAAATCAAGAGAGGCTGCCATCTGATTGTATTTTTTCAGATACTCTAAGAAAATGGTATGAAAAGCTGGTTGCATCCATTTTTTTTTAGTTCCCCCAACATTTCACCGAAGGAGAGTAAGTCTGGGTTTTTCCTTAGCTTGCTTTATTCTAGATTTATAAAGAATAATTGCAAAGTGAGGTAATAAACTTTAATGTCTTATTAAAAAAAAATTAAAAATCAAACCTATAAATCGTTGATATTTTCAAATCACCAAACAGGAACTTGGAGAACTCCAGTGGTATGTGTTGTTGGTCCAGACATCCTGTATTTTATTGTTTTAAGATGCTTCTCTTATTCATCTGGTAGTTTTCTAACATGCCTCATGTTAAATTTAACATGCTTCTTTCCTTCATCTGTACCTTTTTCTGAGCTACCCTTTGATGATGAAATATGGACCGATGTAGTCAATGGTCTTTGGCTAGAAAGTGAAAGAAAGATGTTTCTTGCTAACATCTTCCCTCAGTGGCCTCCTGTGGGCTTCTCTTTAAGCTCACCTTTCATTTCTGCAGCTCCAGCAGAGAGAAAAAATTCAGCAAGTGCCAGCACCCTTGGTCATGGGGATTTGAAGCATGAAACCTCTGCACTGAGCGTGGGGAGTGGAGCCTGACCACAGCGGCTCCACTCCCAGCCCCTGTGACATGAAGCAGGATCACTGGCTTGAAAACCTCCTTTCAGCTGCCTGGCTGTTTCACAGCAGAGCTGTTTTCGAAACAGATTCCCTCTGGTCACACAACTGGGCTGTTTCTCTCTTTTGCCATGCAGAAATAAAGGATGTGAGAAACCACAGAGCTTTCTTCTTGCTTCCCCTTGCTTCAAGGGTCTCCACTGTCACATACCAAGCATTTATTTTTCCCTCAAGAGGCAGGAAAAGACAGAATAATAAAATAGCCACTACTCATTTCAGCAGAAACCCTTCAGAAGATGCAGCAGCCTAAGTCGTATGGGTTCTGGGCAGGAAGCACAGACCCACACTATGTCTTTTCAGCTTCTCAGGAAAGAAAAAAAAAAAAAAAAAACAGAAGAGCTTGACCACTGTACTCTGGTACTGCATTCCGCATAAAACCTATCTGGAAGTGAGCAAGTGCTGTGTCAGTATTCTGTAAGGACAGGCAAAATTCATGTTCATCTTCCATGAGGTTGCTATAGCACTCTATGCATCAAAGCTATTGTCTCTGTGTCTGCCATGTAGGTGTTTACTTCTGCGTTACTCACTCTGGCCTCCCTATAGAGATCTTTCAGGATGTGATTCATTTCATCCTGAAATAGAGCTAAAACCAGTCAGATGAATCGTGCCCCAAAAGTGTTTTTTCCACCCACCCGCCCTTCCCACCCACCCCCTGTCAACCACAAAGGGAGCCCAGGATGGCCAGCTTGGGGTTTGCCATTTTATGTGGTGGATGTATGAAGTTAACCAAAGTTGGATCGCACTCCTGGGGGCACATTTTTATTACACTCTGTGAGACCACACGCACTGAGATTTTGTGGCTCTTTCCCTAAAAGCTGTTGGTAGTGGCAAAGTAGCAGTTTTTCTCAGTA